>NC_079154.1:99115610-99445610 GCF_947563725.1 Argiope bruennichi | reverse complement strand
TTACTATTTCCCGCCATCTAATTAGAACTTTTTACTGATAAGTATTTTTTTTTTCATACTCGGCATCTGTAGAAGGCACCGGGCAGAATTTTTTTACTTAAAAAAACATCCTACGGCTTCGCTAGCAGCGGGAGCGGGAACCTAGTAGCTTCGCTAGCACATTGAACATAAGGACTGTGTGGATAACATGAACTGTACATAATCAATTGAAAAGAAAGAATGAAGGATGTTGTACGAACGGATTTCAGAGGGAATCCTGCCCGGGGCCTTCTACAGATGCCTTCGGCATCTGTAGAAGGCCCCGGGCAGGATTTATTAACTTAAAAAAACATCCTACGGCTTCGCTAGCAGCGGGAGCGGGAACCTAGTAGCTTCGCTAGCACATTGAACATAAAGACTGTGTGGAAAACAGAAACAGTACATAACCAAGAGAAAAGAAAAAACGGAGAAACAAGCAATCGGAACATTCTCCATACAAAATTTCAAACAAACATACTTTCCCCACCTTCATCAACTTGTAAAAGAATATATTCCACTCGCCTTCCATCCATTCTGCCGGTTCGATATCAAACCATTCTCAATACAAAATTTCAAACAAGCATCCTTTCCTAATTTCATTAACTCGTAAAATATATATGTATGCATATTTAACTCGCTCTTCATCCATTCTACAGGTTCGAAATAATCCCGACATAACAAATTATGAAGGGAACCAACCGTTATAACACCAAAAGAATTACGAGAACTGCGAAGAATTCCATTTGCAGCTGTCTTTGAAAGTGAGAATGCAGACGATTTTTTTAAAGCGAGTTAAAAATTGCATTAAAAATTGCAAAAGAATAAATATTTTCTGTTCGTATTCACATTAAAAAAAGAAAGAAGAAAATAACTTTTAATTATAAGCTTAAATTTCTTTATAATAAAGAACAAAAGTAAAATCTTTAATCGATATTTTTTTAATATTTTTAATTTAACATTTTTCAGAATTTAATTGTAGTTTAAGTACAACTCAACCATTGCAAAAAGTAGTAAACAAAACAGCAGTACGGTTGCTATAAGAGGGATCCGATGGGTTGCAATATTGGCGACAATCGGCTGGTGCACACTAATCTTCACTTAGGCCCAGACATCAAACAAATATCTGTCGTTATGTATGTCTTAAATGTTATTCCTCTTATTTTGCTTTTGAAATTTTTCTGTCTTTTCCCCACATGGCTTTACAAAAATATAAATAAATGGAAAATTTCAGAGATCCACTCTTCTTTATCGAAAAGAAAATATTGTAATCGTCAAAAAAATCGAATTCGACATTTTGAAGAATCACCAAGTTCACCATATATCTATATTTAGTATCTACATTAGTATATCTGTATTGGTTATACAAGAAAAAAAGAGAGACAAAATGCAAGATTCTATAAATTTCTGAGACAGACTATGTACTACTTATAAGCAATTCTTAAAATTAAAATCATACAGTATTAAATATTGTAAAAAAGTTCTAAAAACCTACTTTCGGAACTATTTACATTATTGCCTTAAAATCTTGATTTTTTTGTTTGAAGAATTTCCTGTTTTTCAGCATTCAGTGAAAAAATTTTATTATAAACATGAAGTAATCTTCATATTATTTTTTTCTGTAAATCACTACCAAATGATATTCCTTGTATGGAATTAAAATGCAATTACATTAGCTAATGTATTAATTAGCTGATAATTGTTCTGAAAATATAAAAATAATGCATTGTTAACGAGAACACACAAGTGCACAAAATTATAAAACTCTAGTGTTAAACTAGTGGTAGCAAACGAGTGAAAATCAAAACACAAAGTTACATCTTTAAATATATGAAACAAAAAAGTTAAGCAAAACAAATAGAAAAAATTCAGTATCCATATTTAAATGCTCTTATTAAAATTATAAAATTGTCATTGTATAAGAAGGAAAACTGAATTAAATTTAAAAAATCAAAATTAATGATAATCTTTATAAAAAAATTAGAATGGCTAATTGAACAAATAAAATTTCCTCTTACCCCTTGCATATCTGTTGCATCTGAAGTGAGCTTAGCACATAAAGATCCAACACTGTTTTTTGGATGGTCAAACCATGCCAGATCCTTCAAAACAAAGTTTCACATTTACTTCACTAAAATGTAGAAATATGCATACAGCACGGAAAATACTTATGAAAACACAATCTAACTGCACAGATTTAGCATGTACTTAATAAAAAAAACTTAACATTTTTAACTATACAAATGTTGGTTCGTTTACTTTTTTAAATTCTAGTAATGAATTTCACAATCAAAACATCTTCTTATAAACAACTCTTCTTGTCATGCTACGATTGATTTCGATCTGCTATATTAACATTCCTTTAATAAATTACATTAGAAGAGAGCGTTTTCGGAACGCATTTCACAATTTAGCACGTTGAGTTACTACACGTTAACGATTAAATTCCGCAATTTAACCGTAGTTCACCGTGAATCGCCTGTGATTCATATCTACTATCTAATTAAATATTCTTTTCTCTACTACAATTAATATATAGAAATAAACATCTTATTACATAGTGGCATGATGTATCACAGGCATGATTCATGGCAACGAAACTGTTAAACCATGCGCTGATGACACCTGCACCGATTTTCTTTGAAGTTCCAAATCGCCTCAGCCATATACATTTTCTCTAACCAATTTCATGAAACTATAATATATGCAAGTTTTATCTGCACATTAGGGTTATTATAATTAAGAATGGCATTTGTTAAATATTATAAATAAACACCAATAATTACTAAAATGATATGACATTTCAGACTAGAGGCTGGAATCTCTTTCATTTTTTTTGAAGTTCTTCTTAAATTCCCCTTTTTTACTCATATTTAATTTCCTTCTCGAATATGGATTTTTCCTAAAATAGATTAGTTGTGAAAATAAAGTGAGGGTAGTTCGAGCAGATTTGATCATATTGAGAATATTTTGAGCTTGGTAGAGTTATGATTAAGAACCCAGAATTATGATTGGCAAAGCCAATCATTAAAATGAACGAAAGAAGTGTGGAAAACCAATTTTAAAAGTGATTTAAATGAAATTAAATGCACCAGGTTGAAGACAAGAAACTGGTGGGGTCCAAAGCACTAGTCTATTTATATTACTGTGTTTAAAAAGTACCCGGAATGATAACATAAAATCAAACATATTGACCCTTTGCTCTCGGATGGTGAATCGCACTCATCATTTAAGACGGTGCATCATTTTGATCTTTTTTTAAATTTATTTTTCAATTTTTTTGTTAAAAATGCTTACAGAGATAAATTTTTAGATGAATTTCTAAAATTTAAAGAAGTTGATTAAATATGTATATTTATTTTTCTGAGCAATAAACAAATCTTTGTATTATGTGAATAATTACGCATCGAATTACTTTCCAGTGAGCAAAGGGTTAATTTATTGGACAAAAATTATTGCATCGCCTTTAATGTACTATGATTACAATGGATTTTTTTCGATTTTCTTTCAATCATCAAAGCATGTTTCAAAGTCATTTTTTTTTTTTAATTTTCTTCAGATTTTGTTGCATCATTTATTGAATTAATGGCTAATTTAGCCATGTAAATCAAAAAGTATTATAAGATGCAATATATGAATACTGAGCTTGTAGGAATTATTTGTTGAATATTTAGTTAAAAATTCATGAATGATAAGGGCATTATGAGAAGGCACATTATTATTGTGTAAGAACCATGAGATTTCCCGCCCTATTTTTGGCCATTTTTGATGAATTGATTCATGGAAACGATACAATAAATTCAAATTATAAGCGTTTTAACTATCAAGCCAGTTGATAGTAATTTCGAATGCACAACGCCTCAACGAGCAAAAAAAAAAAAAAAAAAAAAAAAACATCACTTTGAAGACTTTAAAATGTTGCACCAATGCACCAATTTCTTGTTGCTGTCGATATTTTGATTATTAATGGAAATGGATGGTCTACCAGAGCGCAGATTCTACGACATATTCTCTACCACTTTTAAATATTATATATCAAACAAATACTGTTATTATTGATAAAAATATCGTCATGAAATGCTCTTTCCAACATTTCAAATTCTTTCATAGCAGAAATTCTATTCTAAAAACAATGAAATGCTTTTTCTTTGCTCAAAAACATTCGTATATCCAAATATCAGATGAGTGCAAATTGTAATTAATTTGAAAAAGAATTATCTTCAGGAGATAAAATGAAATCAATCCCTGGCTGTTGCCAAAATTTGTTTCAGGACAAAAAAATTTTTTCAATGTTTGCAGACGATATCTACTATATATGTATTTTAAACGAAAATAATGGATTCTTTTTTTTTATTGTAATAAGGAATGAGTGCGCTTGCGTGCGTATAAGTATATTAGCGGAACAGCACATGAGAATAATTACATCGAAGCGTTTCTTTTGTTTTAATTCAAATTTCATTTAATTACAAATTATGTAAAATTTTAACGCTTTTCGATATAATTTCTGGAAATATTAAGACACATATTGGATCTTTACACCATTTGAAATTTAAAAATTTAACTTATAATGATACTAATTTAACTGACGTCAAATTTGTTTTTATATTTTAATATTTTTTTAATGTATATTAAATAATTTAAAAAATTCATTCAAGTTGAAAAAGATTGGATATGTATTTAATGGGTTTACTATATTGTTATAAATTATGGGTTCTTTTGATTTGTTAGTTGATGAAGAAAGAGTTCTTTAAAAGTCTAAAATATTTTCCAGTAAATTCTGGACGTTTTACGAACCAAATATTACAATTACGCACTTGAGTACAGTGTAATTTAGTATTAACTAATAGCAGAATAAACTTCAAAAAGTCTGCGACGAACAGTTCACAAGCGAAATTGCTCTCAGTGAACTCGTCTTTACATATACCCTGCCTTGGCGAGATATGACGTAAGCATAATTCCACAGATTTCCAGAAACATCCGTAACTCCCGAAATATTTGTGCTAGAGCTTCCATTTTCAAACTTTCGAGATCTTATGAAATGTTGCCAAAATCCTGCCAAGTCGGCGATAAAATCATTAAATTAGTCACCAAGCGACAACCCTGCAAATGGAAAACCGATCCTTTTCTAGTGGGCACTAACGCATAAAATTTGAATCTTCTGAAACATTTACGCAGAAACATAATAAAAATATAAAATGTTTTAAAATTTGTAATAATATCATGGGAACGAACTTCGTCAGGTAATCGCCTTCTTTTCTGAAAGAGTTATAAACTTCAAGCTATGCATAAACGATTTCATTTAAATTACAAGATGAAGAAGCCTCTAGTCGCCAAGAGAGGTTAATTTTAAATCAAATTTGAAGTACAAACCTGAGTAATCATTTTACTGAAGACCAGTTTTCTGAATTTTGAGGTTACTCTTTCAGATGCAACAGAAAACAGAAGCGTCTGAAAATAAGATACATATATATATATTAATAGGAATTATTTCTCACGTCAGATATCTATTCAAGAGAAAAATAACAAATTTTATTATTAAATATTATTTTTATAGAGAAGTAGGAAAGGTCACTATAGGAAATCTTTATGAAGGAATAAAAGTTTACCTGTAAAAATGAAGTTGTAAAAGATGTCACGGCCATAATAAGAAATATTAGACAGTAGTATGCGTTTTCTTCTAATATCTTCTCCTTAGGCTCAGAGAATACCTATGAAAAAGAAGTACATATTTCATTAAAAATTCAGTAAATAATTATATTTATTCTTTGCATGGTTAGGATTCAAATAATTTAACTACGATATGTTCCCTTAATCGAAATTTTAAGTATTAAACAAGGAAAGGGGTCTCCTAAAGTTCTCTCCCATACTCTCTAATAAACTTGTCGTACCAGATACACCTTACATGGCATTGGCGTTCCACTTTTACGAAATAATAACTTTTGGAGTGAATTTAGCTTTTTTTACTGAATCTTTCGTGTTATCCTTGGCGATAAACCTCTGACATGCTGTTAAAAGTATCCAAAAATCGAATTTGGGCTTTACACTCTTTTTTCTCAACCGATTGAAATAAATTTTTGACACAAAGCTGCACTTGTAATCTTAAAATCTCATACAAAATTTGAAATATTTAAGTCATGGCTTATTTGAATTATGGCGTTTACATGTTCTGAAAGTACAGACCGACAGACAGATATCTAGTAGATCGATTTGGCTCAAGATTTTACAGATGTCTACATTATAGATGTTAAATCTGTTTTCTAAATATTATCAATCTAGCTTTCTTCGGTTTCTAGTTAATGTTGACTTATATTCGAATAGCCGGACAGACAGACTTCCTCTGACCAGATTTGAGTTAAAATTTGATAGAAATTTGCATATTTGGTGTGAAGTCCGTAAACCATATTTCCAACGTTCAGCTGAAAGTGCTTTTGAGTTAACTTTGTCACATATAGACAGACAGACTTACAGACATTTTCCAAAAATCCGTTTCTCGAACTCAGGGAGGAGGTCTGAAACATGCCGATTCGTTAAAATCTCGAGTTCGAATTTTTTGACGATTACTCTACTTCTTCTATACTATGTATAAATGAAAATAAAAAGCCAGAGTAAAAGAAATAAAAGTTTCATAAAAGGTTTGCTCACGAATTCTTTATGACTACAAATTCTGACAGTTCATTAATAATCCTGATTTCCGGGATTCCATGAATGACACATATTGGTCATAATGAATCTAATTATTCTTGTTGGCAAGAACTTCTCGAGAAAACACAAGAACACTAGAAATTATGTTGATTTATTCATATTGAAAATTATGTTGATTTAGTTTAAAGCAAGCTTAAAAGCTTCAGAGATCTACATTATAATATATTGCTATATTACTCTCACAACCATTCCCTTAATATCTAAGTGATCCTTTGGAAAGCAAGGGGAACGATTTTACCAAGGGTGGTAAATGGGCAAAACAATGGATTTGTCCATTGGAAAAATGCCAAACAAATGCCGTCCAAAACAATGGATTTTGTGCTGGATGGCAATTGGATTTGCCATCCAAAACAATGGATTTTCTTTTTGGATGGCTAGAAATCATACATCGAACGCAGATACTTCAATAATTTTCTAAAATAAAATTCAAATAAATACAGGTGAAAAATTTCGGATGTTTAAAGATAACACTGCTAAAAGTTGTATTTCAACCGTATAATCTTGACTAATCTAATCTTGCAATCCTTTACAGCCCTGCTCATTTTTTGCAATCAAATAGCCAAAGTAAAGAGTGGAGATGTAGTTGGATATTTTAGGAAATATAAATTGCGTAAAATAGATGACATTTAGTAAATATACCTTTCTAGAATTGGGATATTCTTTTATAATAAATCAGTACTGAAATCATTTTGAAAAGAATCAATCCCATTGATCAAGAAATCATGAAAAAGGAAATTTCAAGTATTTTCAGACTATTTTCGGCATTGATAATATACAGTTACTCACTCCAAGAATAGATCCAAATATAATGCCATATAATGGTACATGAATGCCCATGATCAATGAAGAAATCGCTCCAACAATCAAATAAGGCCAAACGAATAATGCAGTTTTCAGAAGTCGAGTCCAAGATAAGGAAGCCTCTTCTTCATCTTCATCCTAAAATAAAATTTCAAATAATTCGAATTTTTTTATATTTAAGTCCAACCTTCTGAAAAGTACTTTTGACTCTAGGGGCATAAAAATAATTTTTTTCAATTTTAAAAACCAAATGTTTTTTTAATTGTAATGCATGTGTAATTAAAAATTAAATTATATCTATCAATATGAGTTGAAACATCAATCGCTCGATCTAATATTTAATTAGGAGAATTTAAAGTTGAACTTCTGTAGTGTTAACAACTCAAAATTCGAAAAATTTAGTAATTAAACATATCGAACTTAATTCAATATTTGTTTGTATCATACAATTTGAATAAGTACGTATTTCCGTATTGAACTGAATAATACGATTACTTTTATTAAACACGAAGAGAAGAAAACGCAGACAACATATATACAGCCGAGACGAACACAGGTAACACACAGGCAATCCACATTATAACAAACAGTGCCCCAAAAGTAGTAATCTATAGTAGTAATAACCACAGCACACAAAGCGGTCGCACAAAATTCAGCAGCAGGAGGGAATCTTCTTAGCTACTCTCTACGGTCTCTCCAAACGCCTGCAATTTTCCACTGTCTTCTAGCTTTAGCTTTACCCAACTGCCGACTCACTACTACACGACTGGCTACTCCACACACATTTCGATGCTGCTTCCACAATAAACACTAGAACTCAGCTCAGCGAAGCAATCGCTTGAGCTCAACTGGACTGATCTAATTATTCCGACGTTACTTCTCTTTTTTCTCAATGAATCTATTCACGACTACGACTAACTGCAGCTTGAGACTGCTGACCGTTTATAGATCTTGGAGCCAGTAAGAGGGTTTTGGAACAATCAGGCGTATCTCGGTTCCTATTAGTTCTATCATCAAAATTATCTATTTTGTCGCCAAAGTCCAAAAATAGTTGCCAAGCTCTAAGATCACTGATTCGGCGTCCGGACAATATCCAAAATAGCTGATCATAAAACGGTCTTTCCAGTGATTTAATTAACCTTTCTGGAAAGCATCATATTGTTACGTAATTGTAATAATATAAATTTTCTTAAGACACTAATCGTTACCTTAAAATCGTAGCGCTTTTCGACAGTATCTTCAAGACGAGATACGCTTCGGTGGAGACCTGGTTTAGACCCGGTGGATACAGCGGATACAGAGCTGATAACACTTATCTGAGGCATCAATACGGGTTTTTCGTCTGTTTCATCATCGCATGTATCGTCAACTTCACTTGTCTATAAAAAATTGTAAGATATTTTAAGGAAAATTTTTAAAAAATTTAATTACTGTTGTTAAAAAAGAATTCAATCAATTTATCAAAATATGAAGGTTTTATGATTGATTTTAAGGTGCATTATTAATGATGCCAACAATACCATGTTGCCAAAGCCAACAATGAGTTACAGTATCATGTTCCAAATCTAAAACAATTCGACTATCTGATAAGAAAACGGCATCGGAGATAATGATAGTACATGCAACTGCCCTGTAACAGAAGTTGAGATTCGTGCATCTGTGGCATAATGAATGCAGACCGAAAGCGAAGGATATATTTGTCTATCCACTCAACTTTACATATTTTATGGGCATTTTCTACTTATAATGATCGAGGGAAACTAGAGGTAACTATCTTTCTTTGAAGAACGAAATTTTACTAAAAATCGGGCAAGTGTCAGCAATAGTGTGAGTCTTATATGCTTTAGAGGAAGACTACACAGGGGTATAGCGAGAATAAATAGTGGTTAGGGCATAATAGGACTTTTTCGTCCCGAAATTTCATCATTGGAATTATATGTGTAAATGTTATTTGGATCATGGTAGTATCTTTCCATTCCCATATAGTTATTGGCTACAAAAACTGAGAAGTAATATTTTGTCCCTATGGTCCTCTCTAAGACTGGTGATCGGCTATCTATAACACATCCCCTTCTTTCTCAGCAGTTCTTGCACTGTAACTAAATATATTTAAAAATTATAATAAAGCAAAAAAATTATGAAAAGTATGGCTCTCATAAGTAAAATACGAAATGCATATTGTTTTTTCGTTACTATTTATATGTCTTCTAGATATTTACGTTTTATCATTTAAACAATAAGAAATATACATATATATAGCTAGAACAATATTTTAATGAGATGTAAAGAAAATAGGAAGATGGTAAGTTTTAAGATGCATATTATAAAGTTGGAAGGAGATTGGCAAGGTGGCAACATCTCTCTTCCATGGCTATTATACAGAAACCAGTTGTAATCTAGGAACTGTAAGAATGAGTAAAAGAAGCATTTTGAGGAAAAAAAAGCTTTTTAATCTTAAAGGCAAAAAAATCCTTTAAAAAAAATGCAAAGACTTACTTGAGATAACACTAGCTGATAATAAAGTCCTTTTCTTTCCATGAGCTCGTCATGGCTACCTATTTCTTTTATTGCACCGTCTGATAATACAAAGATCTTATCAGCATTTCTAATGGTTGAAAGACGATGAGCAACAATGATAGTTGTTCGTCCTTTCCTGGCCTGCGTAAATATATACAAAAATTTTACAAACATCCATAAAGAATTCTTAATTTATTTATTAAAATGTATTCATTAAGGATTAGCAAGACAAATTTGACTTCTTAAATTCTAAATGAAATATATTTTTTCATTATACTTCATTTGAACACTTAAATTCTTATGAATGTTTATAATAAAAAGGAAAATGAAACAAACCCATTATCCGGTAAGTAAGATTTTATTTAATTAAACCAAATATATCTACTCATTAAATAAATTTTATTTATTTCAACAAAAAATGTAGTTATTTTTACCTGATCAAGAGCAGATTGTACAATTGCTTCGCTTTCTGTGTCAAGTGCTGAAGTTGCTTCATCAAGTAAAAGTAATTTTGGATTCTTTATCAAGGCTCTGGCAACAGCAATCCTTTGTTTTTGTCCGCCACTAAGTTGAGTTCCTCTGTCTCCAACAAGAGTGTCATATTTCTGAAGCAATAATTTTCCATTAAATTTCTTATCACTTCTTAAAATATACAGATTACCTAACTTCTTAAAAGATTAGATTATTTATTTCAAAACAATTGATGACATCTAAAAGTCATGTTTTTTTTATATATATATAAAGAGATTTAAATACTGTTTTGTCTCATCTTTGTATCTACATCAAAAATATTCTCACAAGATAAATGTCATAAAAATTTGGAATAAAATAAAGGAATAAAAAGTTGGATATAAATAATTTTTTTAGAGATGATCTCCCATTCCCTTAAATTTTTTTTTAATTCAGTTAGTATCTTGATTCTGCTAACAAATTTGTAATACTGCTTTTCTGCAATCTTAGTCTCTTAGCTGAAAAGAAAGATTTACAGATATTCAAAATAGATGCCAGATCAGTCACCAAGGAAATTATTGGCGAATTGGTGACAAAAATGAAGTTTCTTAAACATTATGGTGATATTTCTATTAGGAGCAAAGATCTAGAGATCCTTGTGCAAATTTTTTTCCCTATGGAGAAACTATAAAAGACGATGAAATCACAAAATCAATTGTTTCTTTAGAACACAGGTCTCCGAAAGAGCTCTTCAGTTGATACGCACTTTTATTTTATGCTGTTATTTCTTTCTCGTATACTTATAAAAAAGAAAGTACAGTAGTTGACAAGAAATTCAAACCCGACATTTTGACGAATCTCCACGTATTAGACCTGCTTGAGTTCTATAAATACATTTTTGGAAAATGTACGTTCATCTGTCTGTCTGTGACAAAGGTAACTCAAAATGTCTGATCTTGACGGATGAAATTTGGTATACGGTATTTATACCAAATTTGCAGATTACGATCAAATTTTGAGTAAAATCCTTTATTAGGAGGTCCGTCTGTCTTATTGTTTGAAAATAATTCAATACGATAACTACAAACGAAGAGAGCTAGATAGAAAAAACAATCAATACACTCAACTACAATCTATCATTTAGTTACCTGTCAAACCTTTAGCCAAATCTAACTACGGATTGACCGTCTGTAAGTGTGTACTATTAGCAACATATAAAAGCGATAACTCAAGGTAGCAAGGACATAAATTTATCTATTTCGGTTTGTAGTTTTGTGCCAAATTTTTATTTCAATCGATTGGGAAAAACTCATCTAAAACACAAATTCGATTTTCGAATAGTTAAATCCTGCCAGAGTTAAATCGCCAAATAACTCGCCAAGAATAACACAATAGATTCACAAAAAATTCACGTTAAAGTTAATATTACGAAACTGTTGTACGCCAATGCTATACAAGGCGAATATATTTATTAGACATGATGCGGAGAAGTTTTGGGAGAACCACTCCTTCTGGTTTAATTACCAAGTTGTTATTTGTAGGTATCTGTTAGTACTTCTCTTTGTATGCATCTTAGTCGAGTTTTATTACTTGTACTCAATATTTTCAGGAATATCCATAGAATAAAATGCCTTCTTCAAGTATTCAATTTATTGGAATCCTCTTACCTTATCGAATTATTTCCGTAACTATACATAGATATATTGTTGTTTCGAGAGTGATGTTTTTTAACAGTCCAATTCAATTTGAAATATGATCAGTACATTTAGAACAAGAATATAATTATTTAAAAAGACCTTAGAATTAAAACTCACTTGAGGAAGGTTGGATATAAAATCGTGGACATTTGAAAGTCTAGCAGCAGCTTCAATTTCTTCAAGAGTAGCGTCGTTTTTACCATAGCGGATATTTTCAGCAATAGTCGTAGAGAAAAGAACAGGTTCTTGCCCCACAAAGCCTATGTTGCCTCTCAACCAACCAACATTCAAATCTTTCACATTGTTCTCATCTATTTCAACCTTTAAGAAAATAAATATGTCAAGTAAAAAAAAAAAAGACATTGAGTATTGCGAATTTATTTATCTATTAAAAGATGCAAATGCTTACACTGCCTTCATCAGCATCATAAAATCTGAGAATTAACTGAATTATTGTACTCTTCCCACAACCACTTGGCCCAACAAGAGCAATAGTTTCTCCAGGTTTGACAGAAAGTGAAATGCCTTTTAGAACCTACAACATAGGAATAGGTTTTAAGGGTTAATATCAAATTATAATCAAAATTAAATTTTAAAAAATTATAATCAATGAAATGCTTACTGCAACATCAGGTCTTGCAGGGTAGTTGAAATGAACATCCGTAAATGTTACACTTCCGTTCAGTTCATCGGGCTTTTTCCCTGCCTTTGAACTGCTGTCAATGTGAGGTTTCTATGAAAATGAACAAATTTCTATGAACAAATTAAGTATACAGATTTGTATTACATTAAAAAAAGAGCAATTTATTCTAAAAAAATGTATATGTGCATTTTATATGAAACGCACACACTGTGTGTGTAAAATTATATAAAATAAAAATGAACGAAACTGGACCCGTAATTAAGGAAAGAATTCGACCCTAATTTTATTTTTTCATTTAAAATGGACAATGAAGCATTTTTATTTAATTTTTCCTCGAAAATGCAGTTTTAGAATCTGGAATAGTTGCTCACTCATTATATATCTAGGGATCCTGGGCTTTATACAAAATAAAAAGTGTTTTAATTGGTACAGCGATTAAAGTTGGGATACTATTTCTTTGATTTTGCTAATTATTTCAAATGTATAGATAATTATATATCTGTACTTCTTTATCACAAATTTATAAAACATTAACAGAAACTTTACTCAGAAAATGTATTTTATTATAAGTCGTCTTAAGCAACTAGTTGTTTCTCTGGGAGTATTGGTTATATTTGATATTAGATAAACCGTTTAGATTGCCCATGATTCCCTCAAATTGTCCGGCATAAACTCTATCTTATTTCAATTGTCTAATTCAAGTTCGGTTTATGATGCATATGGAGATTTCTAATGGAGGCCAATCCCATGACATCATGGCGCTGTTAAAAATGTGGATGTGCATCTATCCAGCAAATTACACAATATTGTACCTTCAATTTTTTTTATCCTTCGGTTTAACTATAGTGATATTTAACAAAATCTTTTCTCTTTAACTATCAACAATGAAAAAAAATTCCGCGGTTAAGTGTTTGAAGAAACAATGAAAACGGTTTTAATTTCAGCTTAATGATGTAATTTATAATTAGAAACATTTTTTAAAAAAGGTCAAAAGCGAGCACACTTTAAACTTTCATAACTTAATGATTCTTAAACTGCCATCATTTAAAACACAGTTTTCTTAAATTTTGAAAAGGGGTGAAATTCATTTATGTACAACAGTAATATTTTTGGAAATAATCATGTAAAAAAGTTACAATTTTACTTAGTTTTTAATTAGTTAAAATTCTAATCAAAAATTCAAAAAAAATCGCTCTAAGATGCACATTTCCTCCCTCCAAAGTATGTATGTGCCGATTTTATTATTTGCAGATCAAACGATCTGACGGAAACGAGCACACCCACATACATTCATTGTTATTATTAGTGGCATAGATTTAGAAATTATTTAAAAAATATTTTTATAAAAAAGTAACAGTAAATGTAATCAAAAATAAGAAAAGATATTGAAAATGTTTGTATATTAATAAGTTTGCAAAAAAAAATAAAAAATCTTTACCCGTTGTATAACTGAAAATATTTTTCCAGCAGCTCCTCTGGCTAAAGAAAATGCTTCAAAGTGTGAAGCTGTCTGTCCAAACCACATGGAAGCAACCATAATATTATAAAACACCTAAAAAAATTGAACGATGCAAAAAAATTATTAATAGTGATTTTCATTTTGTAAAGAATAAAATAAAAAAAAAAGATTAAAGTACAATAAGATAACAAATCATTAGGAGGAAGCAACTTTCTAAAATACACAAAATAAAATAAATACGGAATGCATTTTTTAATGTAATCTCTTCAATTTATAATTATGTCTAAAAATTGTTTTCATGCAGCCAACAAGATATATGAAAATAAATTCCGCATTTTTGTTATCTTTATTCCATTCTAAATAATAAAAAAACAACAGTGTTATTTTAATAAATACTTTATTTAACTTGACTTATTTTATGTTTACAAAGAGAAATTTATTGCACTTTAGTTTCGTGACATTAACATCCCGTTTTAAAGCAGCACTGAAACCATTTTGGAATGGACCTCATAATTTTGAATAATACCCAGATGACAAGGACGGAATATGAATTGGCATTCATTCTCCCAATTCCGCATTACTTCACAGAGAAATCTAGATAGATACATTTATAAAGAGGAAATTATATATTTGATTACTTTTACCCTCATTATTTAATATGATAGAGTTTGAAATTTTGTGCACTTGTTTTTCATTTATTGTTTTCAGATCTTAAATAATAATTAATCGGTTAATTAAATTGAGTTTTGTATAATGACACGTGACACCGTCTACTCTTAAATATCAGAAATCTGACTTTAAGATTATATAATATTTATAATCATGAACTGAAGGCTAAACCGCAGGTAATAATTAAAATATAAAAGAAAGTCTACGTTTTAGTATGTTTATAAAAACTGTTTTTATTAAATTTATCAATAATTGAATGATATTTTACTTGTCTCAAATTCATCAATCAGACTTTACATATCATATTAAATTCGCTATTTGAATCATTTTAAAAAATGATAACTTTTCAGCAATCAAAAAATAATATGAAGGCGTTTTTAATTAAAAAAAATTAATTACCTCACAAGCAAAATTAGTTCATATTTATTCTCTGATACATAGTAATCAAATAATTGAATAAATGTTTATAAAAGCAAGTTATTAAAGAAATTAAACAAAAATACGTTTTAGAAAAATAGGAACAATAATTAATACGTTTAAGAACAATAAGAACAATAATTAATACGTTTAAGAACAATAAGATGGCAAATCATTAGGAGATCGCAACTTTCTAAAATGCATAAAATAAAATAAATAAGGAATGCATTTTTTTAATGTAATCTCTTCAATTTATAATTATGTCCAAAAATTGTTTCCATGCAGCCAACAAGATATATGAAAATAATTTCCGCATTTTTTATCTTTATTCCATTCTAAATAATAAAAAAACAGCAGTGTTATTTTAATAAATACTTTATTTAACTTGATTTATTTATTCCTTTAACGATAAGCTCAATAAGAACAATAATTCCTTGAACGATATGCTCAGTTTTTTTTTCAAAACAATATAAAATGTTATTTATAAAAATCACTTGAATAATAATATCTAACGACTTACAATGAGCAAAGTACCAGGAATATATTCTGGATTTGGCTGGTCCATACCTTCAACTACCAACTTTACACCATACCAAAATGATAAAGCATATCCACCGAATATACAAAACCAGAATAATCCTGCTCCTAAACTAGTCAGCAAGCCTCTTTTTATGCCTTTCGCTCTTGCATTCTTCAGGTATTTGTCATATCTATAATAAAAATTGTGCATCTCAAAATTTCAACACATTGTATCAAAATGACGGTATTAATTTCAAAAATACAGTTACTGATACATAATACCGGTTGGGCCATTACCGAAAAAACAGGTTACAGATTTAGCTTCAATAAATCAATTTTTTTTTTTAAGTAAGAAAAAAAAATAATTAAAAAAACAGCCAATAGTTGGCGCTGGTGTGAACGAACTTAGCTGGAAATATGCATATGAGGCAGATGATTATAAATGCTTACGCTCTTGATCCAGAATCAGTTCTCCACCGCATGTTATGTAAGGAAACAAGGATGTTATGCGGAAAAAGTTATGCTTTGTTGATGAAACTGTTTTACCTGAACCAGGAATCAACAACTCTTGCACTGCGTAAATTTCGACTTCAGAAAAATGCGAAGAATGGGAAATAACCTTTAATAGTGGCAGGCCTCATAAAGCGTGTTCGGTGATTTGAGGAAACTGGATCGCTGGAGGATCGTTTAAGGTCCAGACGACCAAATCTAAGGCAGACACATTTGGCGCGCGTTGCAACCCAAATGGAAACATTAGCGTAAGAATCCGTTGCAAGGGCAAGCAGTGCATGGGAAGCTGGCAGAAGCCAAGTTTCCATGGCCCCCTCGGTCTCCAAGTCTGACACCAGCAGACCATAAGGCTATGGGGAAATTTAAAAACCCGATCCCATCCATCCGATCTGTTGGAATTGAAAGATACAATCCGCCGAGAGCTGTCATGCATACAGCCAGACATGCTGCACTCTGCCGTTGCTAGATTTGTGACACGTCATAATAGGTAATCGCTTGTGGCGGTGGACATGTTGCACACATATTTCAATAATAAATGATTTGATAACATTATTTTTGTTATTTGTGTGTCTATTCTTTTATTTATCTCCGAAACGCCACCTATCGGCTGTTTTTGTAATTATTTTTTTTTCTTACCTAAAAAAAAATTCCCTTGACTTATCGATGCTAAATCTGCAACCCGTTTATTTATTTATTTATTTTATAATTTTACGGGTTTAATGAATTTTTAAAGGTTTTTTTAACCCCCCCCCTCCGGTGTATGCCAGCAAAATGAACGATATTACAAGTCTGAGGGCAGAATTTTAAAAGCGAAAGTGGTCCTATCTATAACACAAAATATTGCTATTTCTTTTATTTGTAGTGTTTATTTGCTATTAGAAAAGATGACATCATATAACATACATAGCCAATATTATATAATATAGACATAATATACCCAATATTTCAAGTTTATTTTAAAGGTTTCAACAAAAATAATATTTTTTTTGTGTAATTATTAAGCATTTATTTCATTATTATAATAATGCAAGCTTATATGTATTTTTGTATTACGAGACTGTGCATATAAAATCTCCTGAAGAAATAGCTTACAATAAAGAACCCGGACAAATGAAATGCAGATTCTATATATTAATCATTTTATTTTGATCAGTTCTATTTTAATGCTCTATTTCATTACCCCGTATTTCACACCAAAGGTAGAAGCTGCTATACTATGCAGAAGAGCGCATCTTTCTTTCTTTCTATCTTGTTTATTTGTTTGCTCTTTGTCATACTTCTTCACTAAAGACGTTTAAGATGCCATTTAAATGCATCTACTATGTTATGGTGTATCATAAACTGGGAACAGTGGTATAACTGATAGTGGTATAAAAATCCCTATCGTCGTTTTAAATTATTTTAAAAGTTAGTTTTTTTTGGGGGGGGTTCGTTTTTAAACTATTCGATTATTTTTCCATGTTGAAAGATTGATATGCAATCAAAATTTTAAAAAACAGAGGCAAAAATTGATTAAATAAAAAGGAGACACCAAAGGTTGAAGCTGCTTTCTGACCAACCCGAAAGACACGAAAATTAGCAGTTTACACAATAACGTAAGGCGTAAACCAAAGATCCTTTTCATTGAGTTTAGTGAGAGCTGGGTTGCTCTGGTTGAAGATAAGATTTGCGCTAACTGAAGCTAACTTTATCAAGTAAGAACATGATTTTATTTTGGTTTGAGGGTTTTGAAGCCATAAAATGCATGGACAGAAAATTGGCGATTTATCACTTTTGATGCATCAATTTTTCGCGTTTACGGTTATTAGAAAATGATAAAAAAGGCGCGAACGTCTGCTATTCCTGTTTGGCCAATAAAGGGCAGGGTTGTAAGAAATCATAGTTGAGATGGTGAAAAAAAAACAGCGCGTTCTAAATATTGACGCATGCGTAATCTGATTGTCACGTGATCGTTTCAAACCGATTTAAACTGGTTTTTTTTAACGAAAAAAAATTCTAGCACGGAGAAAAAAAAATTTTAAACTCGACCGATTTTGAGATGGTCAAAAACCATCGCTTTTCTAAGCATTGGAGATTGCGAAATATGGGTCATGTGAGAACATGATGAGTTTCTGTCAGATTGATATCAAGTGACTTTAAAAATAATTTTTTCACTTGATAACATGAAATTTGCAATAGCAAATGCAATATTTTGTTTATATTTGACTGTTGCCATTCAACGAGTAGTAAAAAGCGCTATTTCTGTACCACGTACGTTAGCGTTATATATATGTGGTAAATTAACTTCACGAGAGGGCGCTCTGCGTTCTTCCGGTGATAGCCAGTAGTCGGAGGGCAGAGTTCAGAGTTCACTAGACGAGGGGAGAGAACGGACGTCCGCCGAGAAGGGTGCGACCGGAAACCGAGAAGCCGCGATACTCTGAGAAAGGGCCGAAACTGGAATTCTTGCGTTGAAGGATTCCTTTGCAGATGCCAGTGAACCACGCGCAGGTGGGAAAGATCCTTTAAACAACATCAACTGTCCATCTTCATGTAATATAAATTCCTTCATCATTGAATTCTCATTTGTAAAATTCATCAGAATCATCATTTGTTAATCAAGAATAAAAAGATTAAGCTAATTCAAGTGGACTGATGCATTAAAACCCATCACACCCACAACCATGGGGGCTCGAAGCCGGTGAACAACAAATTTTAAAAGGTACTGTGCTACTTCTGTTTTATATTTATTCTGCCATATTTCTGAAAATGAGTATCTTAAATAATTTAAAGAAGTGTGATTTAAAAATACTTGCCGAAGAACTCGGTGAAACTGTGTCAGAAAATGCTAAAATTTTGGAACTTAAGAAATTAATTGAGAATTCTGATGTTTTTAAAACGGATGAAGAATTTGTCCGTGGCGTCATCAAATCGATCGTTGAGGATCATACGGCTAAGGCAGTTACTGAACAATCCAAGTTAGAGATTGAAAGATTGAAATTGGCCCGACTCGAGAAAGAGATTGAGCTAGAAAAATTGAAAAAACAATCATTGCCTAGTGAGCGATCAAACGTGCCTTTAAGTGTTGAAAATTTAATAAGAAGTATTAAAACACTAACAATTTCTGTTCCTGATAAACCCGAGGCATTGCATTTGTTTTTTACTTCCTTAGAAAAGGCATTTATTACTAAAGAAGTTCCTAAAGACTTACAAGCTGAGATATTAATTAATTTGCTAGGGGTTAAAGCTAATAATGTTTTAACGTATGCAACTGAGCAGGATTTGTCGGATTATGAAAAATTAAAAGAGTTATTTTTAGCTGAATTTCAGCCGACACCTCGAGAATGTCTTAGTAATTTTAAAAATGCTCAACGTTTACCAAACGAATCGCATGTTCAATTTGCATCGCGATTAACTGCAACATTTGATTACTATTGTCAGGTAAGAGAAGTAAAAAGAGATTTTAAAAAATTATTTGATCTAATTGTTGCTAATAAATTGTTCGAAACTTTGGATTTCAAAACTAAAGAATATATAGGTATTCGCGAAGGAAAAACGTGGCTTCCGCCAACTCAGTTAGGTCGCGAATGTGATTTATTTTTTTCATCTCGGGGTAAATCGTTATCTGAAGTCAGTAATTCTAATGTACATAGTAGTGAAACGAAAGCATCAAGGTTTCAGAAACAGGCAATGAAAAGCGAATCATTCCGTCGAAACAAAAATCAAAATGTTAAACCGGAAAGGATTTGTTATGTATGCGGGGGAAAGGGGGAAAACTTTCATTTCGCTCGTAACTGTCTAAAACGATTAGAAAAATCTGCAAATGAAAGTGAGACAGAAAACAAATTTGTTATATCGGGAATTGGAACTAAGCCAAAAAATATGCTAGAATATATTGATATTTTTGTGGATGGAAAAAAAGTAATATTTCTAAAAGATTCTGGAAGTGAACTTATAATTGTGAACAAATCATTTTTTCCTATCAAAAAAACAACGGGAAATATACAAGTTGAAACTTGTTTTGGAAATGAAATTTCTGCTCAAACTGCAACCTTTTCATTTGCTTTTAATGAAGAATGTAAACCCGTTGAGATTGAGGCAGTTATAAGTGATCAATTAGTAATGGAGGGAATTTTCCCGCCAAAATGTCTGAGTCTTATTCAGAATAATGAATTGGTAAGCACCGAAAATAAACAGGTAGATGCATTGAGCAGGAATGCAGTGTGCATGGTCACCCGTTCCCAAAGGAAAATTACATCTAAGATCGCAACTGCACAAGAATCTGACGAACGTATGCAATTGTTGAAAACTCTGGTCGAGAAAGAACTCAAAGATGGACGTGAACTCATCGTTGTACCGGAAACGATGGAACTAGAGGTCATTCGCGGGACAGGTGTGAAGATGCAAAACAAAACGGACCTAAGAATCAAAGAAATCCTAGATCAAGAATTCTTGCACTCCATGATTCAAGAAAAAGAAACAATTCGTGAGGAGGCCAAAGCAAATATCTTCAAAATTAAATAAGAGAACCGACGGCAATATAACAAACATCGTAGAATTGCCCCACTCTATAAAATAAACGACTTGGTAGCAATTAAAAGAACCCAGCTAGGAGAAGGTCTGAAGCTAAGACCTAAGTTCCTTGGACCTTACAAAGTGGTCAAGATAAAGCCACATGATCGTTACGACGTAGCAAAAGTAGGATCTCATGAAGGGCCTGAGACAACTTCCACTTCAGCTGATCACATGAAGCCCTGGACTGATGCAGTTGCAACTTGAGATCAATACATTTCTTTTTTTTCATCATCACCCTTTTTTGTTTTTGTTTTTATTTCTATCCTTTGTCTTCAATATCCTCTCTTTTTTTTTCTCCTTCATTTGTGTGTTTCAGAGTTCGGAGGACCTCACATGTCGATGGCCGAGCGATGTGGTAAATTAACTTCACGAGAGGGCGCTCTGCGTTCTTCCGGTGATAGCCAGCAGTCGGAGGGCAGAGTTCAGAGTTCACTAGACGAGGGGAGAGAACGGACGTCCGCCGAGAAGGGTGCGACCGGAAACCGAGAAGCCGCGATACTCTGAGAAAGGGCCGAAACTGGAATTCTTGCGTTGAAGGATTCCTTTGCAGATGCCAGTGAACCACGCGCAGGTGGGAAAGATCCTTTAAACAACATCAACTGTCCATCTTCATGTAATATAAATTCCTTCATCATTGAATTCTCATTTGTAAAATTCATCAGAATCATCATTTGTTAATCAAGAATAAAAAGATTAAGCTAATTCAAGTGGACTGATGCATTAAAACCCATCACACCCACATATATATATATATAAAACGTTTCTCATCTATACACGGATCAGATTATTTTCAAGAATATGCGATAATGATTGAAAAAAAGCTCAGTAATTTTATTTGCTTTTCGCATCACTCCAAAAGCTTTTGAGCAACAATCTGCCGTCATCTTTTAATTAAAAGAATACCTAACAGTCGTCGATTAATGGCATTATTAAACAAATTTTAAGAAAACCTAAGACAATATTGTCACGTATAGGTAAAAAACTATGCCGTTAGTTTAAACAAACAATTAGATTTATTAGAACGAACCAACTCTGAGAACGAGACTGAGAACTTTTATACATACATAGAATGCTCTGCTTTTATACAAACATAGTATGTTCGAGCACAATCCATTCTGAATATTTAAGAAAGATCTAGAATCATCCAGATATTAGATAAACAATAAATTACAATTTAAATTTAAAAAAAGTTCAATCTTTGTATAAAACAAATTGACTAGGATTCGAAGCACAGACCAACCGATCTTAAACGAGATGCTCTGCCTACTGAGCCACAGCGATTGCGAGCTATTCTGACTTATGCGGAAATATTTATTCCTATGAAATATAGAATGTGTATCGGATTTATAATTTCAGAGACATTTTGAATAACCTTGGCTTCATTTAACCGGGATTTTACTGTACAAATTTAAAAGCATAGAACTATAAAAAAAATTCATGTCGTAGAAACAACTGATTTAGCAGATATGATGTGTAAAATACAATTACCTTTGTATTTCTTTTTGTTCTCCACCAAAAGATGCAACGGTGCGCATAGAAGACAATGCTTCTTCAGCTACAGCTCCTGCAGCTCCATATGCTTCAGATTCTTCCCTTGAAGCAGAAGCTTGAACCTGGCAATAATACAGTTGAATGTTGCTTATTTAGAATTTGTTTTAATAAAATGATTGTAGATAATATTACTGAAATATAATGAATCATTATCTTAACAACTTATTATCATTACTTTCGAACTTCTAACAACAATAGAGATAAATTTAACACATTGCATATGGATCACGAGATTTCTCGTTTTTAGCTGGCTGGGTTCTCATTGTGGCCGTGTCACGAGATATCTCGCTTTCAGGTTTTTTCGGTTAAATCGATGCATAACGAACCACAGGCAAATATTTAGCACATTATGGACCGTAAAGAAATCTGTACGACATACACCTGGGATTGTACGTTTTAGGACAAACTTGTACGTTCTATAGCCATCATAACTTTGTTACTTATGAAACAAAAACAAAGGAATGCTCAAAACGAGAAAGCTTGTGAGCGGTCCATATTAGATGGGATGCGAAATAAGAGAAAAGTCGTGAACGGTCCTTAATGTCTTAAAACAAGATACTGCTGCAAATCGTGCCGCTCACCATTGCATAAGGGAATATGCTTTACCAAATACCACACTCAAAAGCATTATTGAAATCTGTGAAATAAAAAATAGTTAAAATGCAAAAAAATCTTATATAATAAATACATGTATAAAATAAATAGTAATATTTAAGAATACTTTATGTAGACATAATACCAAATGTAAATTAAAAATGTGCATATATACATACTATTACTTACCAAGCATGCATCTAGAGCATTCAAAAATATGCGGCCCTGGGAGCGCGTTTGAGCCCGCAGAGCGCCGTACGCAATGTGTTAAAAATAAAATATGGCAGGAATTTTATTAAAATAAAAAAGATAATCGAATTTTGCTGTTGTTTTTGGTGCTTATAGCAGTTGTCATAGACATGCCAGCTGATGATGTCATCGATTTTAAGCCGAGTTTTGGCGTCTCTTGTTTCAGTAACGCCATCTAGGGCCAAGAGTACGTCTTAGCTACTGATGCGTCACACCCCTTTTCACGGGGAGGACTTCATTCATACATTTCATTCATTCATCCACAGATCGCAATTTAGACTTGAATCAGAGAACGATCACCTCTTATCCAGTACCACCCGAGTAGCATTGTCTCGACCTGGATGACTTTGTGGCTACGGCAGATTTATACTTGCACAGCTACTATATACACGCATATCCAATTTTAAATTGCTAAACTAGAATTTCATGCTCTGATTCCCCAAGCAGAAAAACAGATACATTAATTAAATAACTAGTTTCTATAGCAAACATATACATGGATGAATTTTCTTAAAGGCTCAATATATGCAATGAATCACTTGAGATTGTTTTAAACATATGTTTCATATTAAAAGACATACGAACCTGTAAAAAAACCTCACATATTCGACACATTCCATGTAACGTTCACAGAAACCCTTTTATCATTAAATAACAAAAACATTCAATACATTATACTTTTTTAATGTCATTTCATTTTTTACATATTTAGAACTCCCATTGAAAATACATTATTTGTATATTTTAAATTAAATTCAGTAAAGAACATTTGTAAGTTAATGTCCAAGCATATAATGAATTTAAAAACTTCAATGTGTGCTATTCAAAATAAAATATTAAATTCCAATAAATATATTATAAAATCAACCAAGAAATAGAACTTTACTTTTGATAGAAGACCTTGGGCTACTGTTAAAATAGGTGTTAAGGAAAATGTGACCAAAGCCAATTTCCAACCGTAATACATTCCACATACAACACTAAGGGCACTTGTAGATAATAAAAAGGTGCAAATTCCCACTTTTTCACCAATGCCTTCTTCAATTTTCTTTAGATCGCTGAAATGATATAAATGCAGTTTCACAAAATAATCTTCAAAAAAATCAGTAATTAAATTTTAAGATGCATTTTAAAAGAATATGTTTGATTTACCTAATATCAACTTGTATACATGGATTTGTACAAAGTAAATGAATATATCATTTCACATGAATTTTCTATATTTTAAAAGTTATTTGTGTATTTATATTTAATATTAAATAGTTACTGGAGGAGTGGAGATTATTCAATCCTAGATACGCTATCTACCAATAAATATTGGGCATCCATGCGAATGAGGATATCTGTTGTCCTCATCTATGTCCCGACTTCTGTGTTTAGGTATCAGATAGGAAAATTGGCAATAGTCGCATGCAAGATGTCACAAAATTCAGAGCAGACTAACTTCATAAAAGCTTAATTGTCAGATATCATAGAAATGGCCAATACTAAAGGGACATATCTAGTGAGTTAAACATTTCAAAATAGGCAGTGACTTTTGTGAATAAGAAGTAAATATGAGTGGTGATGAATAAATATGAGTGGAAAGTGCTTAGGCCCGGAAAACCTTTGGAACTAAGAGGTAGAGACCGACGAGTGCTCTCCAAAGAACTTCGGAAAACCCTCAACAAACCGATGGCTCACATACTCCAGAAATTCCAACAATCTTCCGAGACTGTTGTTTCGATAGATACCATCAGCAAGGAAGCACATTTGCTAGGTTCCATGCTAGTGCTACCGCCCATAAGCTTTGATTACAAAATCCAATAGCGTTGTTCGGTTGAGGTGGTGCAAGGAACGTTGAAATTGGACCGTAGATGAGTGGAAACAGGTTCTTTGGAGTGATGAATCAAGGTTCAATCTCTAACAGTCAGATGGTAGAGTCTGGGTTTGGTGTATGCATAGAGAACGCCTTTTGCTAGAATGCATTGTGCCTACAGTAAAGTTTGGCGGAGATCTGGGGATGTTTCTCGTGGTATGAACTGGGACCCTTGATCCCAATTCATGGTAAATTCATCTCTAATTCCTACTCCACTATTCTAAACAACAATGTGCTTCTTGTACTGTGACAATTTTACAGGATGTATCATTGTATATCCAGGATGACAACGCCACTTGTCATGTTGAGAGATCAACCATGGATTGGTATGAGGACAATAGGGTGAACCGACTGGCCTGGCCTGCCAAGAGTCCAGACTTGAATCCTATAGAAAACCTCTGGAATGAGTTGAATCGCCTAATTAAGGAGTGAGATAATGTCCAAAATCGATGAAAGAACTTACATTTATTCTTCAAGCTGAGAGAGAAAAATTACCACTGTCCATCATCCAAACACTTGGGGAAAGTATGTTCTAGAAGATAAAGACTGTCATTGCCTCAGATGGAGGCTCTTCCAACTATTGAATGTAAATAAATTGTGTTTATCTCTTTTATCACAGATGTCCAAATATTTACTGGTAGATAGTGTATATTTCTGCAGAGATTATGAATTGACGACAATTTCGAAAACCAGATTTTTCGAAAATATTTGTTTGAGAAGTGCAAGGTTTCGAGGTACTTGTGAAACACAAAATTTCCAGAAACTTCCAAAAACCAAAAATTCCAGAAACAAAATTATAAAAGATAGATCATTCTATTTTAATTTAATTTTTAAGTTGGCAAAGCTATTGAATGCAGTGAAACCTAGTGAGGTAAGCGAAATTATTGTTATTAGATTCCATTTTATAGAATGGTTCATTCTGAATTATTGTAGAATTATATAAATATACTACTTCACACATTTGAATAGGGGACATTTAACTGTAAAAATCTTCTATATAAATTATTTTAATTTTAAAAAAAGGGCATCAACATTTTCAACTCCTTTCCAAATGAAAGAATGTACATAAGTGTAAAATGGAAAACAAAATTATTATTTTTTAATTTATATATATATAATTTAAATCTTGATTTATTTCTTAATTTATGTCTTAATTTGGGTCATATTAACTTCATTCTAAAATTCTTCATTTCCTGATTAGATTTCATCTTTTTATTTAACAAATGCCACGCGCTCTCTTTAAAATTGCTGAAGTCAGCAGGTTCTCACACTCCGACTGAAGAAATAAAAATCCTTAATGTTTGCAATATTCTTTTAAAGATACCAAAATTTCCATATCCTAAACAGACACGTGTCCCTATCAAAATAATAACCCTATCAAAATCTCATTGTAAAAATCATTGAAGTGAAAATTTCGCTCTCTTTTGGTCTTCTGTTCTTGTATTGAGAAGTAGACACGTATCTTGTCGCTTCTTCCTTGTATATAAAGTATGCCTCCGGGGAAAGAATAAATCGAATTTTTTTAAACTGCAAATATGTCTTCGATTCGGCCATGCAACTGCAAAATTTTTCATTAGCTTTTCCTCATTTCACTCTTGTGACGTTCTTTGTGATGTGTTTCGTCGCTTCTGATAATCGTAGAGAATTAATTAAAAACGGTATTATAATATTATTATCGTGTAACATATAGTTCCAGTTCACTTTGAAAAATATTTGATTTATTTGCAAGTGATGTATCTAAATAAGGATTTTAATATATTACGCAGTAAGAAGGTAAATGATGAAAATAATTATGAGAAAAGTCCACAATAAAAAGAATATTGAGAAAAAATATCAAATTCAGTAATTATATGATAAAATATTCCCAGCCACATTATTTCGAAAACAATAAAATTGCATTCTTTCTTGTCTGTTAGTATCTTGAAAACGGAATATAATTCCTTGCGTATTTTCTTTTCTTCCTCTTTTAAAATTCGCGCATGAAAAATTAAACTATTGTAAAAGTATGCAATTATAAAGCTTTTTAAAGGAAAAACTCATTTTTAAATGCTTTATAAAATGCAAATATATTATGAAATTTGTATAACAAATAAGAACATATCTCAAATTGTGATCACATAAATTAATCATTATAAATTTTGAAATCAAACATAACTGAAGAGAATAACTCTTAAAAAATTTTATAAAATTATAGACAAATTTGATATGATTTTAAATCCTTCATCATCTCTTCACATAATATCGCTATCATGAAGTTTGGAATTGGAAAAATTCTGATATTGGATGTTGGTTGTCAAATTCAGTACTAGTAATTTAATATCTGAAGATAACTATTATTATATAAAAAATTAATTCGTTAAATAATTAAACTTAACTAAATTTATCCTTATTAATCTTTGATTATTACAAGCATTTTATTTTCTTGTTTGAATTTATTTCTACAACTACATGGTTTATAAAATGGTATGATAAAAATTCTTACATCAGAAAAAAGATGTTAAAATTTTAAAAGGTAAAAGAAACCCTTTTTTAGATAATACTAGCTTTTAGCCGCGATTTCGTTCGCGTGGAAATTTTGATGTGTATGTATGAGAACTGACAATCTGATCAACACTCGGCAGTGTCTCTCTTTAGTCGTTGTTTTTTGGTAATGTTGCATGTTGAGGTATGTTCGCTTGCAAGATTAAGCTGTAATTTGAAAACGGAATGCTCAATATGGCCACTGTTAAGCAAAGTTGCAGCAATGCCAGAGGAAGATACAGCCAGAGCTATATTGCGGTCCTTGCGGAGTTGGGCTAGCAGGAGAGTCAGCACAAATGTCTTACCCCTACCCTCTGGTGCGTGAAGAAAGAATAATCCCTCCTCTCCACTATTTACTCGGTTCAGAATCGTTTCGTAGATTTGACGCTGTTCGGAAAGTAATCGTAGTATTAATTCATTGACCTGATATTCTAAAACCGCTGTGTTGTAGTTTAGCTCCTTCATAATTTTGCTTGATAATTCCCCTCTTCGCTGCGTTGGGGGTAGGCCGAAATCAGTGGGACATTTACCAAATATGGAAATCATTTTATCCTCAATCAATACCAAAGCTTCGTTAATGATTAGGTTAATGTGAATGCCATCCATCCTATGCACGATATCTTTTGATAAAACGTCCTTGTATTTATCCCATAGCTGGAGGGGGTTTGAAGTTCGCAAGTGCTCTCTAAAATTGAAAACAGGTCTTCTATCTACTTTCATAGCCCGAGCTTTTTTACTCCTCTTCGAAATATTAGATTTTCGTTTTCTGGGCATTTCGAAAAACTATCAAATAATAACAAATCAAAAAATTAAAACTAGCCTAAAAACCAATGCACTTAAAACTATAAGCATGTGCGAAAAATATATAATTAACATAAATACAATTTAGTTACAAAAACACACAACTAACCTAAATGCAATTGATTTACATTGTAACCTGAAATAAAACAAAACAGCGAGTCCGTATTTCTTTAAAATCAAGTCAAGTCTATTTTATTTATCGATCGAGATTGAGAAAGCTACAACAATATAATACACATAATTTTTTAACTTTTAACTAAAATGAAAACACAGTTGTCAACAATCAGAACACACTGCGCATGCGTGAATTTTCAACACCAGTTGAAGTCACGTAAATGCGTGAATTTTGTACACCAGTTGGGGTAACGCAATGCAGAATAGAAATTTTAAATTTCCTTTAATCTGTTTCATTTTAATTTAAAAGCACTTTAGAATGAATCCGAAAGATCGATTAATTAACAATGTTTAATTTTAAATGCATCAAACGCCAAGAAAATAAACAAAATCCTTTGAAATAATCGGTCGAAAATATATTAAGCCTAACCTCATTATAGTGGGGGGAAAAAACTGAATTCTTACTCATTTTTGGCGGGATTTTGCCTAAGATTTTTGGCGGGAAAGTTAGTTTTTAATGAATAAAACACTAACCACTCAATTAACCGGAATGATTCATAGTCTATGTCCTATTATGGACTATAATCTATGTATATATATATATATATATATATATATATATATATATATATATATAAAGCACTAACTTACATGGCATAGAAATCGTGCTTATTATTTATTCTAGAATGGCAACATTCAAATATCAACAAACCATCATACTAATTTCAGACTACTTTATTCATTAAATATTTTTACAGGTGCATTAAAAACAACGCTTCACCCAGCTAATTAATGGAACTGCAAATATTATTAGAAATATTTTGGAGATGTTTCTCTAAAATTATATTTCTAAAGATAATTTTATTAAAAATAATTTTTATTTCTGAAAATTAATTTTACTGTCCAACAATTTTCTCTTTAAAAGAAATAATATTTTTAATTCATTTTAATATATTATCTGGACAAATGCTTTTAAATGCCAATAAGGAATTCAAACGCCTGTTTTTACCAGCCATTAACTCAGTAATAGGATTTTCATTTATATATATATATATATATATATATATATATATATATATATATATATATATATATAATCAAATGACAAATTAATCTTTTAACAAACTAAAACGTTTATAAAATGGATGAAAGCACTGGTCGCCAAAGACGGCTAGTATTATTTAAAAGAGGATTGTATTGATTAGTAATATTTATCTAAATAAGGGTTGTATTAAGAAGTAATATTAATTAAAATAATAGGTATTTTGGGATTATCCCGTCGACATGTCAGCGCTCGCGAAAATGCGCCATTCCTTTCGCTACCTTTTGGCGATAATATCAGGTTTGGCGAAAATAGTCGACAGGATAATCCCAAAGTACTAAATAATATAATATTGTGTAAATTATTGAAGTAAAAGGTAATTTTCTTAATTTATATGATTGCATTTCATGGCAATACTCACCCAGTCATGGCACTAGCAAAATCTCCTGTTTGATGAGTATCAAAATAGGAAATATCCTGTTTGAGTATCGAGGTCATGAACAAACAGCGTATTTTGTAAGCCTGATTTGCTGCACTCAAACCGAAGGCGCATACAATGATATATTGGATTACAAGAACCATGAAACCCAATGCTGCACAATACAAACACAGTTCGCCAACTCCATCTAAGAAATCATCGGAATAAGTCCTGCAAAACATAAGACAAAATTCAATTCAACCTGAAAATTTACTAAATAGATACAAAAATGATGCAAATTTCAGATAAAGATTTTTTTTTTCAGATTTAAATAACTCACGAGTTTTTGTTGGGATCAGTTGTATTAACAGTTGCATGTTGTACAAAGGTATTCAGAAAATTGCCAAACACAATTTGCACTGTTGGGAATACCGTTCCAGCAACCAATGCCGTGATGAATCCTACAACCATAAGTACTTTGTCCCATCCAGCTGAATACCTAAACTAAAATAAAGCAATTCAATTTTAATATCTATTAGGAATGTAAATGCATTTTCTAAATAAATAATATCTAAATTATTATTAAAGAGTATTTAAATAAGTCACCACAAAACACTTTTTTAATTGTCTCTAATATTTTTTTAATTATTGGAAACCCTTATTTAAATTAAGTTTTAGTTAAGATATAATATAAAATTAGCGACGAACAGATACTTTCATGACGCACACACACAAAAAAAATATTAAATATATAAAATTTAAATCTGCTATCTCAAATTTCAAATTATTATTTTTAAGTCTTTGCTTGTCTTAATTAATTTAAGTCATTAAGTAGTAGTTTAAACCGGTTTGAAATAATCACGTAACTATGAGATTACGCATACTGCAATATTTAGAAAACATTCGGGTTTTTTTTTTTTCCCCTACCCATTTCAAAATCGTTCGAGCTCCAAAACTTTTTTTCAAGGCCAGAATTCTTTTTTTTTTTTTTTTTGAAAAAATAGGGTTTTAAAATGGTTTGGAATAATGACGTGGCTATTGTATTGCTTAATCGTCAACTTTTAGAAAAGCAATGGTTTTTTTTTCCTATCTCAGAATCATTTGAACTTCAAAACATTTTTTGCAGGCTAAAAAAATTTACGAATTTTAATTATACTATAAAAACTATATAACTTTATATACCTCTTCTCGCTTGTTCGCGTTCACTCCCATCTTCTTCTATGAGCTTCTTTAGGCGTTAGTAATTCCTTATCACCTTGCCCTTTATTGGCCACGGGGGAGAATCGGGTATACTTAGGACATTCGTGTCAAAATGTAACTTTTTGTTAGCAATAAGTCTTCACATCTGACAACCTTTTTAATCATTTTCTAATAACCCTTAAAGTAAATAAGCGATATTTCAAAGCCGATAAATCGCCAATAATTTTGTCCGCGCATTTTGAGGCTTCAAACCGAAATTACATTATGTTCTCACAGAATAATAAAAATTACAGATGATAATAGATAATCGAAACTATTTGCTTTTTGAATCGTTCTATCATTAAACAAAACAAGGAAATTCTGTCCCGTACTTAATAGTAATTACTAATAAATATACTTACCAAGGCAAAAAATGAAACAGGTGGTATTTCCAAAGATTTTTTGTCATCTTCCTCCCCATCTCTGGAAAAAAAAAATGGCAAATTAAACACTATCTAAAAGAATAAGGTCATATCCTTATTATATATTTCATGCCATTAATAATTTTGAAATGAAAGCATAATAGTAAACTCGAAACATTCGCGGTGAAATGAGATTCCTCTAATTTCGCCAGAATCAAATGGCAAAGGGGGGGGGGAATTTCAGCTCAGTAAAATCATTTTGATAGAAAGGCATTCCATGCTTTTAACTTACTACTTCAAATATATCTTGTAAGCTAGCCTTTGTCTTTTTCTTCCGCTCTTTGTGTAGTATGTTTTGATTAACAGAGAGACATAAAATACATTAGATACTGAGCGGGAAAGGTGTTGCCATTTCGTTCTGTGAAAGTTTGACGAATCTTATTTCGCAACAATATTGTTAACTTTTATATTTCCAATGACAATAAAGGTATGTATAAGTTTCTATGTGTGTGCATGCGTGTGTGTGTGTGTGTGTTATAAGACACACTGTTAGAGCTACTATAAAAAAAAGAAGAAATCGATTTTATAAATCAAAAATACTTTGTTTAAAACTTTCTAAAAACATGATATTCTTACGGCCATACTCAGTATAAAAAAATATATATATCATCATATTTTTTTATTTATATCGGTACAAATAATAAAGATGAATGTGTGTGCGTGCGAGTCGTAAGACACGCTGTTAGAGCAACTACATTTGGCATACATATATTTTGTAAAGTAATAATGTGAATTTAAAAACAGTATTTTTAAATGTAAATTACTAATTCATTTAGATTTTAGTGTTTTCCTGCGATAAAATCTAAAAATGTCATATCATAAAACTGATTTTCACACCATTTGTGACATTTAAAAAACTGTCTTTCCAATTATATCAACTTTCTAACTATGGAGTTAGTAGTTAGATTTGGTACATGTTTTATTAATTTTCAAAATTAATTGTAAGTATATTTTACATTATATTTCAAAATAACAATATATTATTTTTGCAAAAATAACTCAAATCGTTTTCATTGTTGCTACAACTATTTTAGCTTGGATTTTCCTTTAACGGATGATGATCTAAAGAAATGGGTTTTTTTTTTCTATGAGCAAGTTTCTGTTTAAAGTATGATTTTCATAAACTTTTTATAATTTTTTATCCGTATAACAAAAAATTGATTTCATAAATGAATAAAGATGAGAAAGTTTTGAAGTGCATCCATTTTAAAATAATTTCAACTATAAAACTTTTTATTAGATTAAGGTAGGGATTGCAATACCGGACCAAAATTTCAATACCGGTATTCGGTATTTTTTAAATCTTAATACCGGGATACCAGTTTTAATACTGGTATTAGAAAAAGGTGCTTCTTTGTTTTAATTATTAAGGTTTTAGAAAAAAAAGAAAACACAGGTGTTTCTTTGTTTTATTTGCCAGTTTTGTTAGAGAGTGTAAATATCACAAAAAAATAATTTGTAACTTATAAATTATAACAGTATATAATCACAAAATAGTAAAGGAACATCTTATTTATTTAAATCACAAAAAAGTGTAAATATCACTATTCAGTCTGTGGTATTATTACAAATGTTTGAAATGTGATCTTAAAAAAAAAATAATGCATCCATTGTACTGTCATTAAGCCTGAAAAGTGATTTTGTGTAAAAATTACCAGCTGTCGAAAACGCTCTTTTGGCATCTACGCTAGCTGGTGGTACTGTTAGCAATGCGCGATATATTTTTTTCAAGTATTTACCTCTAAATCCCTCATCTTCAAATAAATCGATTTCTCGTCGGATGGTTTTGGATATAGCTGATCTTTATTGTATTTTGGATCGTTGAATTTTTTTTTATTTGTCGCTAATTCTAATTTTTGTTCAAGAGACAATTCCTTTTCACTATCGACAATAGTGACATCATAATCTCCGATAATTGAACCGAATTCTTCTGAATGAGGATAGGTTTGTGGGTAAAAAAATTTAAGAAAATTTACTCTAAACTTAATCAGATATGAACTGGTTATTTTCTTTTCTTCTTTTTCATTTTCATTTTTAAAATCATTATAATTATGTAAATACCATAAGACATTTTCTATTTCGGTATGCCTTTCTTCTGTGCTCTTTTTCAATGTGATATATAATTCTTTCGATAGTGATGTGTGCTGTTCTTTCAGTGACTGCAACATGAAATTTATTGTTGCGTTAGCTGTTATTAGAATCTCTCCGACATGATGCCTCAATAGTCAGTTTTATTGGAAGTAGAGCTGATATAGTTCTGGATATTAAGTCGAATTCACTATCTGAAAAAATAATTTACAGGTTTAAGTCGATTATTGCTTTTTGGATTGGATATCTCAGTTTCAAAATTCATTCCATCATTAGGAGTAAACTGTTCCAACGTGTTTTAGAATCTAATATTAACATATATTCTGTTTTATTTTCAGTTAGTATATATTTTAGTAATATGTCCTTTTTTCATAGGGGAACGTTTAAATATCTTGACAATTTTTCGAACTTTATAAATTATAGGAAGCAATTCTTGATGGGTTAATATTTCATCCTCATTAGCAATATCTTCTTCAACAATTACACTGTCATTATCACTCTCACTCTTACTCTCTTCAAAGTTTGAATCCGAAGTTTCTTTATCCACAGTATTTGGATTCTTCTGTTTTTTTATTTTTTTGGCATAATACATCTATTACTCCTAATTGAATTCCACGTGCATAGCACAACTGTTGATTTGCACCAATCAACTTTCCAACTTTTTTCATAATTGTTGCTCCATCAGTCGTTATGGATACAATATTTTCTTTCAGGAATAATCCATGTTTCGCTAATTTAGATTTAAGCAATTAATTAAGCCATTAATTAGCTAATTAATCTCGCCCGTTAGGGAGACATAAAAACAAAAATGTATACTATTTTGCTATATTCGCGATACCTGAACATATAGTGGAGACCATATTAAAAATTTCTAGCAAATACCGAAAAACCGGTATTTAAACTTGTGAATACCGGTATTACAAAAGGCTCAAAATACCGGTATTCGGTATCCCGGTATACCGGTATTGCAATCCCTATATTAATGTTAATCCCTTTCATTTCCAATTCAAATTCAAATTTTAGATAAGAACGAAAAAATTAGGGAGCTACATAGCACAATGAGCAGAACGTGTGAGTCTTCTAAATTGTAAGAGTGACATTTCTACCAGAATTTGAAACTTATGAAAACTTTTCTGAGGAAGTCACTCAGGCCAAGAGACTTAAAATATATAAATACAATTATTAGAATATTTGCTATTTTAATTAACTAGAGTTCCGAAAACATCAAACTGAAGTGCAAATTTCCACCTACCTCGTGCCAAATTTTATAGTTCTAGATCTAACGGTCTGCCCTGTAAAACACTAATATACACAGACATACGTGCATTCTCTTTGATTTGTAGTAGCAATTTCTGAATTCTGAAACTATTATTTTTATTTTTCGATGAAACAAAAAAGGAAAATATTTTTTTTTCTTCATTTTTTTAGAAAACAGTAAAAGTTAATTCATAACTTGTCAATAATTTGAAATATGTAGTACCCAAATTTCATGCATGCAAAAAATTAAAAAACAAACAAAAAAAAACGCGAGTATTGTTAAAGATGCATTGAACCTAAAACCTTGAGCTATCATCCATTTGAAAGAATTATTTTTTTGCGGAACTCGGCATTTTCTCAAGGACATAAAAGTGTAAAGGACAGTTCGTGATGACAGATAGATTTCTCAAGGACAAATAATGAGACATGGTATAACATATAATAAAAGGCTAACTCTTTTTTCTTAATACAATGAATGAATGACATTTACGGATTCTTACATAATTTGCTTCATGATTAGCGAAGAAATAGAATTGCATATAAAATTACTTTTAAAATTATAATATATTTCGGTCTTCTGACTCCAATTTGTAAACAACTTTTGTTTTTACTTTTGCTGTGAAAAAGAACAGTTGTTCTAAACATTCAAACCTCAATTTTGTAAAAAGAATTCATCCTCCTAATAATTATTTACTAGATGCATTTGGTGACCAGCTGATTGGCTGAGATTATTAATTATATTTAATGTCGGTTAAATCGCGTAGGCGTAATTTCATCTCCATGATTTCGTCGACAGACATTAAAATCGTGTTATATTAATATCCATACATATGTTCTGATCATTATATACTGTCTTAATGGGAATTAATTCCATGACATCATAAGCTAGTATTAAAAACTAAACTCTCTGGCTCATCTCTTTTCTAACATTAGTGGTATAGTAAATTATTTTTTATTCGTCTTGTAAAATGCATAGATATAAAACAAAAATCATTCTATCTTAGTTTTCAACAGTGGAAGAAAATCCTGCGAATTAAATTTGTTGTTGAAAAAAGTTTGAATTTCAGGTCAACAACGTAATCAATTTTTTAAAAATTAGACAAAAAAATATTTTTAAAAACTGCCAAAAATTAGAAAATTGCAATGAGTACCTTCAAAAGATTAGTCACTTTAGATTAATATCTTTAAAAAGATAACTTTTTATATTTTAAAATGACGTGAAACTCAGTTTTTTGCAATAACATTTTCGAAAGTTATCACGAAAAAAATATGAAAATTTTACTTAATTTTTAATTAATTGACATTACAAAAAGATTTCTCTGTATAATTTCGCTTTCCAAAGTATATATGTGCGAAATTTAGTAACCAATCTTAATAATTTAACTAAACCAATATTTAATCCAAAAAACACATCTTCTCTCTTTTCTTTATTCAATAAAAATCAATACCAAAAGAGTAAGATTTTTGGAATAATTTAAAAATAATATCACGTATGTTGGCTACGATTTTACATTCTTTTCTGTAAGGTTTTTTTATATTATTGTGAGAATGTATAATGTGTGATGTTTTGGTTCTTAAGTTAGGAGCACTGCAGAATTATCAGTAAAATTACAAGATATGAAGGATCTCACTCAGTCAGATTTTGTTATATGCTTAATCATTTTACGTAGATAGGTTTTTCCTGTTATTGTTCTCAGTGATAAGGCACAATTCCAAATTTGGCACATATTGGCGAGATAAAATTGTGATAAATATTTTCTTATTTTTTATTTTTTTAGGATTTTTTTTAATCTTTTATTTTACAATATTACGATGAGAAAAGTCATTTTTCAGTACAGTAATTTTTTACTTAATTTTCTAAGTTATCAAGTTAATTAATATGTATTAATAGAATAACAATAAAGTTCAATAATAATAATAATTGAACATAATTTATCGCATGATATTCCTAGTTAAGTTATCATTAAAATAATATATAGTTTTTAGGTATTTTAGCAAATACTATTGCTATTATGAGCCTATAAATTTTCAAAATGCACTTTTTTCCAAAAGTTTTCCACAATTTGGGCTACTCTTGTACATCTTTTCAGTGATACAAAATTTGCAATCGTTTTCTTCTTTTTTCGTAAATTTGACAATTTTGTAAGACATTTTCAAATATGATTTGTTATATCGGTGTAAATTACTTTATAAGTTATTTTAAGTTGTTAATTATTTTATAAGTTTTAAAAGTTATACCAATTTTATCTTTCAACGAATCGCTTATTTTACCGTTGTTAAAAAAATTATTATCTTTACCTTTTGTACGCTGGCTTAAAAATTGATTATCTCTTTGATGTTATCAATTTTACTACAATGGTATTTTGTTTGTAACTTAACATTTTTTTATTCCCGCTTAGATATAATTAACATCATTATCTTCTATTCTTATAATAAGCTGTAGTTTATTTTATAGAGATTTTACTTTTTTTTACATTTAATATTAGTAATATTTAAAATAAAAAAAAACTTTTGTTAAATCAGGATTTGTTTTGTCGTGAAAAAAATATAATTTCAAAAATCTTTAATTCTATTAAAAACTCCTTCGTTTGTTAGAACCACATTCAGTTCAATCTTTTCACCTACTCCAAAATAATCTTGTCTAAAGAATACATTACTCTTTCATGTATTATAATTAAGTCAAATATGTATTTAATAATTAAATAAATAAGTGCAATTATTTTTATTTAAACTGTCTACATCCAAAAGTAAAAACTATACATATATTCATTAAATCTTATATATGTTTAGTGATCCATACAATCTATCACTTTTTAATAGTTGATATAACAGACTAATTTCATAAAGTATAAAATATTCCCTACATTTTCATTCTGTTTATACCACAAATGAGCTCGTGCCATCTTACACTGGTATCAGGGTAATCTATATTACCATTGTCTCTACATCCGTGTGGGAACGAAAATCAAAGTTAAGAGCTGCTCAAAACATGCAAAAAGATATATACCATCATGGAAATGACAATACCTTGGACCAAGTTCATGTAACTATAATCTCCAACTCATGCAGGAGAAATGAAAACCTGATTACTTATTCTACAATATTTTATCCACGTACTCGTTATGAGGGTCATTCTATTTACACATCAAAATTTCAATAATATTCCTATTATAATCTTTCATTTCGATTCATTCTTCTTCATCTGCTTTTATACCCAATATACAAAATATTGTAATGGTCAAAAAATTAAACTCGTGATTTTGTCGAGTCTCTACATTTCAGACTTCCACAGACTCCACATTCAGATTAAAGCACATTTTTGGAAATGTGTCAGTCTGCCTGTATTTGAATACGATAACTCAAAACCGTTTTGGGCTGGATAAATGAAACTTAATGGCTGATTTTAACATCACGATTGCATTTTTTTTGTCGAATTTTGGAGGAAATTTATTCAAAGAATGTCTTTCGGTTCGGCTGTCCGAATACAAGGTAACACAATAACTACCAAGTAAAAAAAAGTTAATTAAATACAATTACATAAATAAATACAATTTTTTTATTTAGCATCTAAAATACAACTCTGTATCATTTTTAGAAGCCATACCGTCAAAAATTTGATCACCAGTTTGTTTGTACTTTCACATGTATGAAAACGTGGTAACTTAGAAACGAAATGATTTCAATTCCATTCCCCCAAACCCTTTTTTTTTTGCTGCTGTTGCAATTACATTTTATTGTGATCAGTAAATTTCAGTAACTTCAGTTTCAGACGACAGGAAAATGCCTCTAAAATACATATTCCATTTTCTGGTGCTTGTATTAACCGTATCCTGGCGATCTGTCATCAAAGAGAGTACTCTCGATTCAGAAGTGCTAGATTTACGCAAAAGCTCTATATTTCTTAACAATTGATAGCCAGTGCTATAATGTAATTACTGTACCGGTACCGGTTTTCTTTACTATACTCAGAAATATAAAATTCTCACATGCGCTCTCAAAAAATAAAAATCTGTGCACTAGTAAAATTCACAGTCTTGCCCAAGGTTTATAATCAGAGAGAATAATGCTTTCATTAGAGAGTATATGAGAAAAAATTGGTGAGGCCACTTCCATTTTTTTTGTACCAACACACTTTGTTTACCAAAATATTTTTTTTAAATATTAAGTGTTTAACTTCGTTGATTTAGCCAATTTGTTGCTATAAATGTATGATGGACAAACTAGCTGACAGCTAATTATGAAGTATAGATATAATAATATAAAAATATCTGATAATAAAGAATATTGTAATAGAGATAAAAAATGATTTCTATAAAAGACCAAACTTTTTTCTTCTTAAATATTGCAAGAATATTTTCTATAGATAATTTTAAAAATACAAATACAAATAAAATTTAAATACTTAGAAACTTAAAAATGTGTTATGACTTACTTCGAAGCATCTGAAGCTCGAGGTAAAGACTCGTTTGAAACCTCCAATGTTGTATTTTGCTCTTTATCCGTTTTCTTTAACGAGTCATCATTCTCAAGTATTCCATACGCTTTTGAACTCACAGAGCTCGATTTTGAATCGTTGTTTAGCATATTGAATGCCGGTTTGTTTCAATCGATCTATTCTCGATTTAGTTCTGTACTGATGTAAAAAGAAAATGTGCTCACCGCTAAAAGAAAAGAATACAATCTTTTTGTATAGCATCCAAGGTCGCTAAATGATTACCTCGCTGTCGCACGGAACACAGATAGAGTTAGCAGTAAGTGTAATGCGATGACAATCGTACGCTTCAAGTCTTCTTTCTGTTGTACCCGGCCCGTGAAGGGTTGCTTTTTATTAGGCGAAAAAAAATTCGATGTTGCACAACGTTGTGAATGGAGATTTATTATGGCGGAAACATGTTATGTAATTGCAGGTGAGTTATCAATGAGTTAAATTGTTTTATTTTAGGAGAAAGCTTTTTCAAGGTAAGTTCATCTTTACTTATCTTATCTGTGAGATACATTGTTTTCCTCAGAACTTTTTACGAGTAAATTTAATAAACATATGTGTTAAAGATTGTGAAAAGGTTTATGTTGATTTAAACGATTCTAAATTTCAATAATATAAATAAGTAAATAAAATAAACAAATAAATAAAATCATACTTATTAAAATCAGAATACAAAAACATAAATTATGTTTAGATAAAAATTATAAAAATATATAAAAATAAAATGCGCTTTTATTAATGCTCTAAAAGAAGAGGATAACGGTTTTTTTTAAAATCAAAAATGCTTTGTTTAAAACGAACTTCTAAAAATATGATATACTTAAGATATACTTAGTATAAAATAATTTTATATATATAATCATATTTATTATCTATATACCTGTACTAATAAGCTAATTCATAACCAGAAGGCACTTAGAAATTCAAAATTAATTAAGGAGATGATGGGTTGTGTTGTGAAAATATTAAAATATTGTATTGTTTCGGGAACACAGAGTGGAAAAATTTCAGAAATCTAGAGACGTTTAAAGAAGCGTGTAAAAAAATAGACTGTAAAGTTTCTCTTTTACAAACATGAAAGAAATTAAATTAAGGATTGTAAAACTTTAAAAATAGATAAATATACATCAATATCATAAAAATATTTTAATATTAATAATTAAAAATTTCACCAGAGCTTCTTAAAATGTGGGCCTTGATCTCAAATGAAATGGTATTAAATTTCACATTATTTTCTATAAAACAAAAACAGAAACAATATTGGAGAAACTTTTTTCCTATATTTGTGGCACAAAAAATAATAAATAAAAAAATAATAAAATATCAAATTTGATAGCATATATCCCACTTAAATTTGTTGAATAATTAAATACTTGAAACTGAATTTCTTTTATTTATATTTGACACTAGAGTGTTTGACAATAGAGTGTAGAGATATATCCAAAAAAAAGTTTACAAGGCAAAGGAAAAATGCTTTATCAACAATTGACACAGGATACAAATGGTAATTAAGAAGTATATGTAGCTGTCATTTCTCTACATAATCACCAAATCTGTTCAGGCATTTATCACTCCCTTGGACCAATTTGTTTAACCCGTCTTGGTAAGATGTCTCCTTACTTTTGCATCGCCCTCTTGCTTTTTGTAATATCAAAAGGTCCTTTGCTTAAAATCAATAACAAGCTGCATGCTGTTAAACCAGCAATTTGTTTGTGGTCGGCTCTGCCTTTGCGAAGACATGATGTGAGGTTGACTCGTCTGCGTGTGGGTCACACCTTTTTCACGCACAAACATTTACTATTTGGAGAAAGGGCACCTACATGTCCTATTTACAATACAGTTTTTAGTGTTAATCATATTTTGATTGAGTGTCCAAATTTTAATGCTCAGCGTATTCATTTTTTAAAAACTTCATCACTAACAATGTCAGACTTAGTGGGAGTAAAGCCCCATGGAAATCTTTTTCAGTTTTTTAAAGGACATTGGTTTTTACGGGATATCTAGTTCTTACCATTTTTTAACTTTTTACCTTGTGAAGTTCAATCTTTTAAAGTAACTTTTTTAATCTTTTCATACAATTATTTTAACGTTGTTTCTGTTCCACGATCGTCAATATTCTAACCATACGACTGGCACAGTTTAGCCAAGGTTGGCTCTTGCGTTACTAAAATTCACAACCAACCAACCATCTTGGTAATAATCAGGTTCCTGTCTATTGAACCAGTTCTCGGCACCTTTTTGAACATCACCGTCTGATATGAACCTTGTTTCGGATAATTGTTTCTTCAATGCCTGGAAAAGGAAATAGTCACCGGGAGCCAAATCGAGGCTGCGTGGGGGGTGGCTCCACACCTCCCACCTAAACGTTTCCAGCAATCTCTCTACCCACTTCAAAAGAATGACACCATTTCACCACCTGTTTTCTACTCGCTGCTCCACCCCCCGCACATTTCAAGGATATGTCTGTGAATGTCCGATGGAGGCACACATTCTTGGCCCGTAGAAGTCGTATCACGGCTCGTACCTCTGTACGAGACTACTTCTCTAGATGTCTTGCCATTACTGTCGCTGTTTCAGGTCTCAGTACAGACACTATCTGCTCGAACGACCGGTCTAAGATAACTAGCGCCATCTGTCTCCACTCTGGGTAACAATATTCTCATCCACAATTTCTACTTTCCAAATACTGCCGCTTGTAAACTTTTTTTTGGATCACCCCTCGTACAAGTGAAACACAGAACCCAAACAGGTGCATAGATAAAATTTGTCATACAGATTAAGCTTCTAAAATTTACACTCTTGTCTGATTTTGAGCCAAATCTATCAAAGGGTTGATGATCTTTTGGTCTGCACTTTCGCATGCTAGCAAATTCAATGATTTGAATCAAAGAATTCGGTATGTGATCCAGTTGCTACAACCGTAATTCAGTGTCAAATTTTGATTTCAATCGATCAGATTAAGGCGTCTAAAAAGCGCATGCGCACGATAGATTCAGTAAAAATGCTTAGACTCAAGCGAAAGATCTAAATTTCATAAATGCTTGCCATTATCATGCGATACAATCGTGGGTTTGTCAAAGTTTCGTAATTTTATGCGATGGGGATAAGACTTTTATAAAACAGAAAGCGAGCAAGGTTCGAGGAGACTACTCCCGCTGGTTTTCCTGATATTCCAAATATCTTAATTTTACAGACATCATTGTCATTTCAGGACGGAATAATCAGTTCGTAGACCTCCATTGCCCATCTCTCTACACATTATTATTTTGTGACTCAATACAGCTTATTCTGAAATATTTTTAATATACTAATTAATCCTTTTCAGTGGTGTATTTCCAGTTAGGTAACCAGGCTGAATGGAGGCTATAAGCAGATTGATTTTTTTTAAAGGTTACTAGACAAGTTATCAATTAAATAAAATAATAAGAAATATTCATTTATTATTATAAAATACTAAGACTATAGGTAAGAATACACTTTGTTATTAGAATCATTATTTAAAGTATATGTCATTATTTTAATAGGATAATAATTAAATATATATATTTGTAAGTAATGAAATAATTAACTAACAATTATGTTTAATTTTTCAAGAATTCTATTACTTAAACTATTTTTCAAATGACATACAGTGGTGGCCAAAATTCTGGACACTTTTGACAATTTTTATGTTTTCTAACTTTGTATGCTTATATAAAATGTAACGTTTCACAAAGTGCAAACTCTTACATATCATTTTAAAGAGAATTTAATACTGATTTCAATACAAAAGACTAAATTCAAATATTTGCAATTCAAAAAATTGAGTGGCAATAATTATCGAGATACATTAGATGCTGATGACTGCAGTGAGTTATCAGTTTTTAGTAAGGTAGCCTTTAATTTTTATTACAGCTTCACACTGATGTTTCATTGAGCTGACGAAACTTTTAAGCTCTTCTTTCGTTATCGCGTGATGCCGGGAAACAATTATAGCCTCAATTATTTCTCTTTTATTTGATGAACGCTTCATATGTACAAGAGTTTTCAAACGGTGCCATAAGTTCTCAATAATTTTGAGGTCAAGACTATTTCCTGGCCATGATAACAATTCAGTGCTCTTTGTACTGAACCACTCTTTCTATATTTTTGCTGTGTGGTAAGGAGCTGAATCCAGCTGAAAAATAAATGATGCGTTGTTGAGAAATAGATCACTGGTGGAAGATGCAAGTTTTGGCTCTAGAATAGTGTCAATATATATATATTGCTTTTAATGTCCCATAGATAACATGAAGGAGACCAATATCGCCTGCTGACATGCATGACCAAATCATAACCCTAACTGAGTTCTTCATAGTTGTCTGAATGCAGTCAGGATGGAGCTCTTCGCCTATTCTCTGTCTTAGTTATTTTCGTCATCACTACTGAATAACAACATGTTTCATTACTCCGTACAACTTGTGAGTACTGATTGTCTGTCCAATTAATGTGTTCATTTTCCCACTGTAATATTTTTATACGCTGCTGTAAATGGAGGTAAGTATTTTTTCGTTCAATCCTATCTCTTACTCCAACATCTAATAATCTTCTCCTGATTATTCGTGAACTGACACAAATATCAGCATCATTCAATTGACTTCTGACGCCGCTGATGACATTCTTCTATCATGGTGACATGGTTTTTTTTTCTGACATTATCAGATGTGGGGCACCTTTTCAGCCATTCCCAGCTTTTTTTTTTTTTTTTTTTTTGTTGAATGTGTCTCCTGATATTGTAAACAAAATATTCAAACTCCAGATGTAGTCACTGAACTACTTGTCTTGCACTTTCAGCATAGGAAAGACCACATTAATGTACCACAATAATATTAGTTATCTTTCTAGATGCCCAATGTATTCTTTTATTTGATGTCATTGCTTCTTGACTAAATATTAGAAATGTTTATAAAAATACCAACTGTATATTAAAAAGTTTAACGATACTTCTAACTTGCAATTTAATTACATGAAAAACAGTCTTCCTTCTAGAAAAAATCATAATAATGACTTATTCCAACTTTAAACATAATGTCAGCTTTTGCTAACAGTTAGTAACATTTGATTGGTTAACAAACAAGAACAGTGACTTGTCAGAAAAGTTAGAAATTACAATCCACTTTATCACTGTGTTTGTTATCCAGATTAAAGTAAGAATAACTTTTTTTTGTATTGCAAATATTTGTATTTTGCTTTTGATATTGAAATACGCATTAAATTATCTTTAAAATGATATATAAGTTTACATTTTCTGAAATGTAACATTTTCTATAAGCATACAAAGTTTGAAAACATAACGATTTTCAAAAGTGTCCACAATTTTCGCCACCACTGTACATATGACAAAACCAATAGTAAAACATATTTTCACTAAGACACTAAAACTTAAAAATTCAATTCAATTAATAATTAGCATGTTGCTTCAGCTAAAACTGTGGAAAACTAAACTGCCTTGCCGTTAAAAGACAGAAAACTCGTAACGAGCATTTTCTAGCCTAAATCCGCCACTGGTCTTTCCTGCAGTCTTGTTTTATTAAGTGTGGAGATATTTTTTGCTCATCTAACAGAAGGCTGAGTAAGTATGTGCATGCACTTTTGTTTCTTCCTTTAAAAATTCATTGAATTTAAATATAAGCCGCGTTTCTTTATTAATTCACTGCATATTTACTGTTCCTAAATTCTAAATAAAAACTTTAGTAATAAATATTTTAAATGAAGTTACTCCCGTAAGAAGTAATGGTATATTTAGAATTATGAAAAAGGGTATGAACGCTATGATAAGATTTGAAACTGAAAATTCACTTAAGTGCAAATAGAAAAACCACTAACTTCTTAACTTATAGCTTCCAAGTGAATGCAACTTTCAAATTACAATGTCTTTCTAGTCCATGCACATCCTTAGAGGATTAGACTCATTCCTTTCAAATTTAAAATCTTTCAAGCATTTTGAAATTAAAAATTAGTTTCAAAGTTCTTCCTCCTAACTATCTTATGCATTAAGAAAAATTCTCTTTCAGCCTGTTACTTTCTATCACAGGAAATAAAAGTATCGAAGTAAAAGATAAAATAAACGACCCGATTCTATTTATTCCACATTTAGAAGGAATTTTTTATTGCCTACTTACAATAGATGAAGATATTGCATTTTATTCACTGTTCATCTTTACATATTTTATTTTGGGTTGGCAAGCAATTATTGGGTTATTTAGAGTTAATTGAATGTCCAATTTCAGATTAAAGATTACACTTTAAGCGAGATGGGGGATTTGGACAGATGCATAGCAAAATGAATGTAATATGAGTGAGACTTCTAAAATAGTATAAGTTACATTATCAGAATTTGAAAATACTTTGCAATTTATAGTTACATAATCTATACAAAAAGGAATTTACTGAAATTTTTCACATGCAATAAATCAGATGAACAACTAGTTATTAAAGATGATTAGTAAGATAATAAATATAATAAAGTATTAATATTAACTACATAAAATTAAAAATTTATTAACACAGGAACAAAATTTAGCAAGAGAACCAGATTATAATAGCAAGAGTTGAACAAGAGTAACAAAAAGTTTAGAACCTACGAGGTAATTATACATTCTTTTTATATTCTTTCATTTAATATAATTTTTTGAATGTTTTTAGAATTTGAATTTTCATTTGAGCTTGAATGTTCAAATCTTCAGAACTATAAGAATATTACTGCATTCTTGATGATTACATATTATTTTGAGTTTCATTATCATTTAGTCCATTAATTTAAATTAATAGGGGTATGTGTTTAACTTTAAACTTAATAGGAATATGCGTGACTTTAAGTAAAATTGATTTTAATATTTCATAGCATTTATAATAATGAGTTGTAAAAATAAAAAAAAATAATTAAAAATTACTTTTTTTAACACTATAATAAAAATGTCTTTAAATTATTTATATTAATTTTTATAATAATTCTATAATATGTTTCTATAATATTTTTATAATAATTCTATAATATGTTATTCTATAATAATAATTCTATGTTGTATGTTCCTTACGTTTTTTTCCTCTCGGACTTTTTTTAAAAGAGTGTGGCGATCGTTCTAATTCTTTCAGAGAAAGCGCGCCAAAGTTTGATGTGCGTTTCATCTCCATTAATCATAAAATGGCCTTGAACGTGCAGCATGACTTAGTTTCCCGCCTCTCGGGGAGCGCAGAGAAATAGAACCAGAGTAGCTCCGAAGAGCAGAGCGTGCGATGTTGCTATGTGTTGAATACAGATATATTTTTGATATAAACGAAGAGTGATTGCTTCCAAACCCTTACATGAATTCAAATTATGACAAATGACATTATTGTTTAATCAATCCTCCTCAGTGGTGACCACGGACTTTAATTTAAATCTATTTAGTTCAGAATTTCATTTTCCTTGTCAACATGTCAAACAGCAGCCGTAGTAATCCCGCCCTTCATAAAGCCGGATCCTTCACTTTGGTTTCATATGTTGGACTCCACTTTCGAATTGGCTTCTCCGAAAGCCATTACTGAAAGCAAGACGAAATACAATTACGTCGGGGCTCACTTACCTCCCGACATTGCCACTGTTCTGCGGGATGTAATAATTCAACCGCATTCCACGGATCCATATTCGGATCTCAAAACGAAAGTCATCGAACGCTGTTCCGAATCAAAGACGCAGGAAATTCGATGACTTTTGGCTGGTGAAAGCTTAGGTGATCGGAAGCACAGCGAATTGCTTCGTATCATGAAAAGGCGAGCCAAAAGTCATAACATCGATGATTCCTTGCTGTTTGAACTGTTCAATCAAGCAATGCCATTACCTGTGCAAACTATTTTGGCTTCCATTTCACCGCTTTCTTCGGACAAGGAAGCAGATGTAGCTGATAGAATTCTGGACATCAATTCCACCTCAATCAGCACTATTTCTTCCGGAAGTGAACGCAACTCTTCATCTGTGAAGGAGCTTAAATCGGACATGGATTTGCTTCAAAACGAAATCAAGGAATTGCGCAAGGAAGTGGCTGATCTCCGTCGTTCTCGCCGTCGATTTCGGTCTCCTAGCAGTACTCGTCGTGCTCGCTCAAAATCAGAGGGCAATAGATACTGCTGGTATCACTTTCGATTCCACTAGAAAGCTACAAGGTGCATTCCGCCTTGCTCTTTTAAGGGAAACCCTGTTCCGGAAGAGTAGCGGCGGCGGACTCTTCCACTGGATATACTTCTCGTCGTCTCTTTCTACATGAACATAACACAGGTATTTCTTTTTTTATTGATTCCGGCAGTGACGCTAGTTTAATTGTTGCTTCTAAAAGAGACAGACAAATGCCTGTTATACAAATCTTTCGTGCCACAAATGGTATTGCAATAAATGTTTATGGCAGAAAGTCTATAACTGTAAATTTTGGTTTACGTAGAAATTTCACATATTCATTTTATATTTGTAATGTTTCATGTGCTATTATTGGTGCCAATTTTTTGTGCCATTTTAATTTATCACCAGATTTAAGAAATAAACGTTTAATTGATAATGTTACTAATTTAAAAGTGTATGCTAAACTAGGTCCATGTTCAATTTTTTCTGTAAAATCTGTATTTGTAAATAATTTTTATGGTAAATTGTTAATGAAATATCCTGCAATTATTAAATTGCCAGGCCCTAATCAGCCTGTTAAGCATAATACTGTGCATTATATCAATACCAAAGGTCCTCCTGTCTCAGCTAAACCTAGAAGGTTAGCTCCAGACAGGCTAAAAGTAGCTAAAGCTGAATTTCAGCGCAAGATCCATCTCGGTCATACGAGACCTTCTAAAAGTGCATATTCTTCTCCTTTGCACATGGTGCCTAAAAAAGGGTCTGTTGAATGGCGACCGGTCGGTGGCTATCGTGCACTAAATGCACAAACCATCAAAGACAAATATCCCATTCCTTGTATTGCTGATTTTACATTTGAATTGCATGGTAAACAAATGTTCAGTCACATCGATCTCATCAAAGCATACCATCAAATTCCTATCAACCATGATGATGTACATAAAACTGCAATATGCACTCCATTTGGTCTTTTTGAGAGCTTGCAAATACAATTTGGTCTTTGTAATGCCTCTTCAACCATCCAGCGCTTTATTGACGAGGTCACTAGGGACTTACAATTTGTTTACGCTTTTGTTGATGACCTACTGGTTGTTTCTGAAAATGCAAATGATCACTTACAACATTTAGATATTTAAAAAAATTAAATGAATATGGTTTGTGTATAAATGTTGAAAAATGTCAATTTGGACAGTCTACAATTGAATTTCTGGGATTTAAATTATCAGGGGAAGGAATTGAACCTTTGTCTGATCGTGTAAAATGTATGCCATCAAAAACATAACTTGTAAAAAAAAACCAAGTCTCGCAACTCAGTTCTTCTGTCGTAAAAAGTTGTGAGATCCATGTAATACCAAGTTGGTCAATTTATTCAGTCCCTACTTAAGGGTCCTTCTGTCTTAAGTTATTACGTAATTAGCTAACCTAACAACATCTTATAGTGACCATATCAATATTAAAAATCTTTTATGGTTTAAATAAATAGATTGACTTGACCATCACATGAAAACACAATGTATCTTTACATTAACATATTATATTAAATTAGATTGTTTAGTGCGATTGCCAAGTCAATCTATTTATTTAAACCATAAAAGAGTTTTAATATTGATATGGTCACTATAAGATGCTGTTAGGTTAGCTAATTATGTAATAACTTAAGACAGAAGGACCCTTAAGTAGGGACTGAATAAATTGACCAACTTGGTATTACATGGATCTCACAACTTTTTACGACAGAAGAACTGAGTTGCGAGACTTGGTTTTTTTTTATGGCATCTCATTTTTTTGATGGCAGTTATGTTTTTGATGGCATCTCCTTCCTTTTTGTAGATAATCCTTTTCTTGTTTTTGTATGTAGTCTTCCTCTTTTTCTTTTCTGGTACTACTTCTTGAGCTTCAGCCACAGTTTTTCTCAAAGCCCACTCCCTGTCTCTATGGGTTTTTCTCGTAAGCTTTGATGTTACAATTTTTGACAAGTCTGGACGGTAAATGCTTCTTAGTCTGTTGTATTCACAAGTTGAGAATTCCTGCACTTTAACCCTCTAAGGGTTCCACACGCATTTCGACGTAGCCCCATAGATGTCTTAAAAGTGCACTGCACGCATTTTAACGTAGGGTAACGAACGATGCAAATTGGTTTTGCACGGAAAATCACGTAGGGGGTATACTGAACCGAAAATGGTGTCCACGTATTTTAACGTATTTCTTTCCCCCTACAAGTTTCGACATCTTGATGAAGTGGAGGGGAGACAACACAATGAAGTTTTACGGCCATTTATGGATGTCGCAGGATCTGAGGGCCCGAAGACTGCTTTAGGCATAGGGCATTGTGATGGTGGCGTTAGGGAGGAACGAAAGCTGGTTCAAGAAAAGAGGAACATGAATTCTTCCCCAAATGTGTGTTCCTTAATGCTCTATGTGGACTTAGATTTAAATTGCATTTGGCTTCAATAGTATTTCTTTGATATAGCTATTTTATCGAAATGTTGTTTTAAAGTTCCATTAAAGTATTTTTCAAAATGCAGTTTTATCCTCACTTGTGATTAAACATCGCATTGAAGTATTAGGAACTTGGAAGGTATATATTTGAAAAATCGCCCTATATATATAGTTAATACATTAAATATATTTCTCATTCTTAGTTCAACTATTTTTATAATGCAAATTTATATTTTTTACACTAATCTCTACCTCCAATTATTTTTCTTCGTTCAAAGTAAACAGATAAACTGAATTTTGTGTTTTAAAACAGTCGTAAATTTCAAAAAATATAATAAAGGATATTATTATATTGTTTCTCTTTTCAGATTTATAGCTTGATGTAGATGAAAACAAACAGCAAAATAAATTGAATCAAATGTTTGAATAATTTTGTTAGGAACATTAAGAGACTGATAAGATCGTAAAAGTCTTTAACACAGCAAATTATCTTAAGATTTTTTTTTTCAATAATTTATTAAAGAAGATATATTTCTTAGATAAAGTAATAGATTTATAAAATCTAAAATAAATAGGAATTTGAAAAATTCTATATTTATTTTACAGTTCTTTGAAGCATTTTTTGTTGTTGTTGTTGTTAATATGCTAATGAGAATTCTTCATTAAAGCCTAAAATCTGAGTGGATAAATGAGATAGCTTTTGATGAATCTTGTGCAAAGTGCAGCAAGATTTTTAATTACATGTTTTTAAGGACGTTCTAATGCAAAATAATGCTGATAAATGCTTCAATTGTGCACAGACAATAAATTATTTTTGAATATTTAAAAGTGTAACATTCATAGTTATGCCTTGAAATCACAACCTGTTATTTACTCGTGTAAAATAAAGGATTATACATTACTTCACTCAGATTTTTTTATGGGAGTGTTACTTATGGAACAAAATTTCATAAACTGCACACATTGGGGCAGGATCAACCTTAAAAGTTGCGGGGTCCAAACTGGAAAACAAATTTTATCAATACTTTATTATTATTATTATTATTAAAAGCAATCTAAGGATTTGCAATCAAGGTAAAGATCAATGTTATTATTTACCTCTCTACTTTCTCCTATGCATATGCTTATGAGTGCAGCGGTATCCGCATTTCTTTAGAATAGAATCAAGTATAAATTAGGTACGTCTTCCTGTCCTTTTAGATTGGAGCAAAAATTCGATACATATTTGTAATAATGATGTCAAAGCAGAGACCAAATTTCATTTATCTATTTTTTGTAATTTTAAATGATTAATCAAACACTCACGAATAGACAGACTTACGGATAATTAATCCTTTTACAAATTATATTTTAAAAAATTAATATAAATCTACATTTTGATAAAATTGCATGATACATTTAACTGATCTAGTCGCTTTTGTTTTGGGGTATCATGCTCACGCATTCGCGGTCAGATAGATTTCCCATCAGCCAGTTTCATTTAATATTTGAGATAAGATTACATTTAAGTTAATTGCAATTAATTTATGAAAATTGCAATACGTTGCCGTGCGAGACAGAAAGAATTTAAAAGTTATCTCAAATGCTTTGCATGGAATGATTCCAAGGGTACATGCTCTGCCTTTTTAACCCTAGCTATTGAATTGAGAGGAGGTCAAAAAATTTTAATAAAGGGGTTTAAATGGTTGAAATAAGGGGATAAGCCATATCCAGTATGCTGTATTAATCTGAAATTTGAAAAACAATTGTTTGTTTTTTAAGTCAATTATATAAATAAATACTTGTTATGCAAATTTTCCAAACATTTTAACAAGTTTCTAAAACAGGCTGAATTTTTTAATCTACGTTATTACGTTTAAATATTACACATTTTTAATTCTTAATCTGCTTTTTAATGATTTTAAAAGTTGCATTTAATTTCCATGCATGTTTCTTAATACATTTAAAATCCAGTGTTTATTGCTTATAGAATCTCAAATGTGTTTAACTTTTAAATTCCCAGTCCACATTACAATATTTTCATAGTTCGGTGATAAAAGAATTTTTTTAAAAATGTTCCTTTTGTATAAAATTCTATTTAATCGGATTTTTTTTTCTGTAGTGAACATTTACTTTAAATAAATAAATATATAAAAGTCTACTGACTATGTTACAAACCTTGGATACTTTCAAATCCGCTAATAACTAGATTTCCGAATGATTTCAAAATTTCACCCACGTATATATATAATTCCAATCAGCGCCAACTTCAACCACAAGACCAATTTCATTAATCTTTGCTTTATATGAGAGCTTATAAGCATAGATACATCATAAAAGATCACATGTCCCTCATCACCTTCCTTCAAGAGAAATATTATATATATATATATATATATATATATATATATATATATATATATATATATATATATATATATATATATATTTCTTCGCTATATATTCACTAGATACGTCACATGGCGGCAATTTAAAATTATTTCCAAAACCTTTCGGTGCTTAAGCTGCTCCAACCGATTCTGCCAATTTTTATTTCATATTAAAACTTTAGTCCATTAGATATGTCATCAATGATCGCTTGCTCTATATGATTTCCCAATTTCAAAATAATAATAATAATAATAATAAACGTCTGTGGATGATATTGTGAGGGGATACTATTTGTTTTCTTTCAGCATTTCTTTATAATTCCGTTTCTCTGAGTGCTGGAAAATATATGAATATAGAATTTCTGAAACTTGCGGATAAATTTTTTACATCAAATTTTGGTGATAAATTTGCAAAAACCAGGTGTGTGATACGTGCAATTTTGAAATATCGTACAGTAGGAGATATCTTGAATTAATAAGTTTAAAACTGTTTAAATGAAAAGTATCAAACTAGTTTTTCAGATTAGACGAAAACCAGAAAAAACATTTATGTACATTGTATTTTTTAAAAGAAAATTTTAAGCGTTATAAACATATTGAAATTTATGAGGAATAAAATACTCCTGCATAATATCTTAAAAGAATTGTTTGTTTGTTTTAGCTGCCTTTGAATGTTTTTGAAAATGACAATTTCATTGAATGTGAACATAAAATGGTGGAAATAGATGAGGGAAAAAATAGAAATAAATGTTGATTGTTTTAAATTTCACTAACTCTTTAAAATCATTAGAACAGTATACAACTTCAAAAATAAATTCTAGATAAAAACATTTGATATGCATTTACACTGGCACAATTTATAAGGTTTTAAATTGTATATTTCATTATTTTGAATCATTTAAAAACGAAAATGTCATTATTTTTTAATAAAAAATAATGATTATAAACAATATTGAATTCTGATAAAACTGCTACGAGATGTTTAAGGGCCTGGATAACTAATACCTAGGTAGTCAATTATGTGGCTCTGAAATAATATTTTTTCAGCTGTCCAACCAATTTGCTGATTTGCACTCAAAAATTGTATGTTTTATTATAATAGAAGATGATGCCATTTCTTCTAAAATATAATACATCAGCTCTTTATTATTATTTAAGCATTTTAGATTAACCAAACTATTTATGATTAGTTCTAATTTTAGACATATGCTACAGCGTTGCAAATGTTATTGCTCGATGCAAAAATATTACAATGATTTATTTAAAAGAATAATAAGGGAATATGAAGAAAATTTTATCCTACATTGACTGCTATCTCTCTCTCTCTCTCTCTCTCTCTCTCTCTCTATATATATATATATATATATATATATATATATATAATGAAATGAGACCGAATATATAATGAAATTTTTGTTCAACGATTCTGCTGTGCAACGATTCGCAAAGTGTTATATCAGCGACCGGGGTTAAAAAGAAACAGAAGTTTTCCCATTCACTATTCTTAGAAATCCTCTGATTTTTGTAGCCGTACAAAATAAAGGAAAGCAATAAAATTTGACTTGAATGAGCGGTAACTTGTTCCTACCCTTAGGGACTCTTGATCCCACATGACGTTTAGGGGAAAGCAAAAATTCGGTTGACGCTTTCAGTGCATCTCGTTTGGAAAACCGATGCGCTTTTACGATACATTACTAGTCTGGTATCTCTCACTTTTCAGAAGTTTCACACGTAAAATGAAACCACCCAGAGGCTTAAAGTCCAATAATTCATCCTTAAGAATTGAGGAACAGTATTTCCCTCTTGAGGACGTTCATCTGTACTGTGATATATCTCAAAAACAACCTCGACCTTTTGTTCCTAAAAACATACGGCAACTAGATTTTAAAACATTCCATTTTTTCTCTCACCCAGGAATTGCAGCCTCAATCGAATTAATCGCTAAGCGATTCGTATGGCCAGGCATGCGCAAAGATATAAAATCTATGGTTCGCAGCCGTGTTAAATGCCAAAGAGCTAAAGTGACGCGGCATACAAAATCTTCCATTGGCACATTTGCGCTACCAGATGCCCGCTTTTCACACATACATACAGATTTTATAGGTCCTCTCCCTTCTTCCGAAGGCAATCAATTTTGCATGGCCATCATTGATAGATTCACTAGATGGCCTGAAGTAATCCCAACGTCTGATATGACAGGGGAAACAACGGCTCGTGCCTTGCTGAATAGTTGGATTTCCAGAATTGGATGTCCAGTCACAATTGCAACTGATCAAGGTTCAAATTTCCAATCGAATCTGTTCAGAGAACTCACTCGCATGTTGGGCTGCAACAGAATTCGCAGTGCTTCCTATCATCCTCAGGCGAATGGGATAATTGAAATACTTCATAGGCGTCTTAGAAAGTGCTTGTAAGGCACATAACAACAGGAAATGGACCGAAATACTTCCAATAGTACTATTAGGTTTGCGCTCAGCCCTTAAGGAAGATATTAAAGCTACCTGTGCACAACTTGTTTATGGCACTACCTTACGATTACCCTCTGATCTTGTTACAAGCGGTTCTATCAATCGAACCGTTAACTTTACTTATGTGACAAATTTAATTAACACAGTGAGGTTTTGAATCCTGTTTCCACTGCTCTTCATGGCACCCCAAAAGTTTATGCCAATCCCTCATTGATAAATTGTTCGTATATTTTCTTAAGATCAGATAAGGTTTATCCTCCACTGACACCACTTTATACTGGACCCCACTTGGTTCTTAGCAGAAATGATAAAAATTTCATTATTGAGTTAAATGGAAAACATAGTACAGTATCAATTTATCGAGTAAAACCTGCTTATCTACTCGCAGACGATACTGATCAACCAGAACCTTCTCAATTTCAACCAATCCTTGAGAAGTCTATTGTTCCACCAAACCCTATTAAACCGTCCACTATCACTAGATACGGCCGTACAGTCAGATTTCCCAAGCATCTAGTTACTGACTATTTTGTATAAATGCAACTTGTATTTTATTATTATATATTCATGTGAATTTTGTTCTCAATATTCTTGCATATATTATTATTCTAAATACATTGCATATATTATTTTTATTCATTTTGCATATCCTACCCATATTAAGTTGTGCCTATGTCAATTTCGCAATGTTTATAATTGTTTTTCATACACCACATTGGCATTGTATCCTACTTTGTATATATTGTATATATGTTATCGTGGCTTTTTCACTGGGGGCATACTCTGTAGCGATCGTTCTAATTCTCTCAGAGAAAGAGCGCCAAAGTTTGATGTGCGTTTCATTTCCATTAATCATAAAATGGCCTTGAAAGCGCAGCATGACTCAGTTTCCCGCCTCTCGGGGAGCGCAGTGAAATAGAACCAGAGTAGCTCCGAAAGACAGAGCGTGCGATGTTGTTATGTGTTGAATCAAGATATATTTTTGATATAAACGAAGAGTGATTGCTTCCAAACCCTTACATGGAGTCAGATTATGACAAATGACATTATGGATTAATCAATCCTGCTCAAGAGCCACAACTGCATTGCATGTCTTCAAAGAAAAGAAAGAGTGGAAGTCGTGTAAGAACTAATTATTTCTTCTATATATTCAAAGAAATATTTGTTTTTACAGTCCATTTTTAAAAAAAATTAATATATTTAAAACTTTGTAGTTCCGATAGGAAAGCTAATATTTTCTCATTTCAAACAGTTACTTAAAAATTAATAAAAACGTTAAAGAATTTTCAATGCACCATTTGTATAATTTAAAAATGTTCGCATTTCTTGCATCAGTTATTTCATAGCTTTTAATACCTTATATTATTACAACCTGTGTTTTTACAAAGTTATCTACACCTATTTTAAGTAAAATATTTCATTATTCACAAAATAAAACAGATATTTTTTCACACCAAAATAAAAAAGGAATTACACTTTTTAATAATTAAAAAAAAAATTATATTTCAATCATTCTTTGATACAAATTTATTTTTTAAGAAAAGAATATCCACAATGCAAATCATTAATAACATATGAAAATATAAGTATAAAAATACTGCAGTATTTTTTTTAAACAGAGATTGACTTAAATATAGTCCTGAATATTCGTTTATCAAAGAAATAAAAAATTAAAAGTATTGAGATTACTCGCCAGTGCAAAATAATAGAAAGTTTATTTTATAAGACAAATTTACTTTCAGTTTTTTTTTTTTTTCCTTTTTTTTTTTCAAATGTTTTCTAAATCTCACTTGAGTGTAAATCACGGATTCATGGATTCCAACTGCAAGTTAAAATTCTTGCTTACAACATGAATGATAAATGAAAACACAATTCCATAAATGATTTCAAATGAAAGCACAAAATGTATGATTAGATTATCAACATAGCAGACAAAAACATCACAAATAAATATGCGTTCCACATTAGACAAAATAAATAAGTCTGAATTTAAAATTTTCATTTTAAAAGCAAAAATATAGGTAGATGAAAATTTATTATTTTCAAATACTAGAATAATATACAAGTTACGACAAATATACTAAACTAGTGATTATGCATAATTATTGGCTATTATTCATAATCATGGATAATTATATATAATCATCGACAATTATACATAATATCATCAATAATTATACATAATATCATCGATAAGTATACATAATCATCAGATTAATGATATTTACTGCAATACATATATATAAGAATAAAGTTCAACTTAAAGCTCACAAACTGATAATTGTTATAAATGAAACTTTTTTAATTAATAATTTAAAAAGTTTCGTCTATACTTTCCATAGTTTTGAATTCATTTATAATAGATGATAAACCTCATATAATTTAGTGAATAAAACTTAATAAAATCTATATTATTAGCATAAAAAAATCATATAAAATAAAATAACAAAAAGTGAAATAAAAATAACTCAGCAGATTATAATTTATCTTACAAAAGTAGTTTCGAAAATATATAATATTAAAACTTTGCTCGATTCCAGGAAAATAATCCTGGAAGAAACATATCATTTGATCTTGTTTTGCTCTTCCCATAGAAAAACTGCATCATAAATGTAGATTTTAAGTACATATACATGTAAACATTCACTTATAAATATAAAACATAAAAATTAAATATAATGCAGAGATCAGAGATGAAAAACATACAAATATAAAACTATACAATCAATAAATATTCAAATCTTACACGATTAATTTGTCCACGTATTGAAATGAATTAATATTATTCATTTGTGGCACTCAAGAAAAATACGTACATTGAATACTTGTAAAATATCACCAAAATGTGCAATGCATACTAGCTCTCCTTTTTGGAAAATTGATTGTTGTAAAGTTTATAGTAATGCCCTCTCCTTTTCAGCAATTCCTGGTGTGTTCCTTGTTCTACAATTCTTCCCTTCTCAATAACTGCAATAGAGTCTGCATTCTGAATAGTCGTTAGTCTGTGAGCAATAATTAAACATGTCCTGCCACTTCTTGCGTTATCAAGGGCTTCTTGAACAATCTGTTGGTTAAAAAGAAATACAAATACAATTTACAAAATTATATATCAATTTGATATTGGTAATTATTTAGATTTATAAAGAATTTAAATGAAAAGATTGATTATACAAAACCATAATAAAAATAGTCTAAAGAGAAGCATATGCGACCTTATCTATGCTTTCAAAAATTTTATTTAATACTAGCCGCCTTTGGCGACCAGCCGGTTCACCAATTTTAATGCTCGTTACAATTTTAATAATTAAATATTTTATGTAACTCCTATTTTAATAGCTTCTTCATCAAAATATTTTAAAGCTACAAATTTTGATAGTCATATAATTCATTCATAATATTATAAAGGCCTTCACCCTTAACGTAATATGGATCTCTCTAATTTTCTTTTCACTATCGTAGAATTTATGCTTTAAATTAAAGTGGAAATGGTTAAATTGCAATTAATATAAGGAAATTTTTTACTGAAACGAAGCATTTTTTTTTAAATATGAGTACTGAAAACAGAGTCGCTGAGTATTTAAACTAAACCTTATGGCACTAAAGAATTTCTTTCTTAATTTATGTAATATCTCAAGAAGTTTTCTACAAAATTTTCTCAGATTCATCATGAACAGATCAATTAATTAACAATGTTAATTTTAAATGCATGAAACTCTAAGAAAATAAAAAGAATCGTTTAAAATAATCGGTCGAAAACAAGTTAAGCCTTCAAAACGTCCGTAGCGTTGTCAACAATAAGAACACAATACGCATGCGTGAATTTTCAACACCAGTTATGGTAACGCAAATGCGCGAATTTTTCTACGCCAGTTGGGGTAACGCTATGCAGACTAGACATTTTTCATTTCCTTTATTCTGTTTTATTTTAATTCAAAAGTACTTCAGAATGAATCTGAAAGATCGATTAATTAACCATTTTTAATTTTAAATGCATCAAACATTAAGAAAATAAACAGAATCGTTTGAAATAATCGACCGAAAAATGTTAAGCCTAGCCTCATTACTGTTGAAAAAAACTGAAGAATTACTAATTTGGCGTTGGGGAAAATGAAAAGATTTTTTGGCGGGAAAGTTAGTTTTTGATTAATAGTTAAAATTCTAATTAAAAATTAAAAAAAAAGGAACCCCAGGTGCACATTCGAGACCTCCAAGGTATACATGTACCAAATTTGGTAGCTGTAGGTCAAACGGTCTGGCCTGTAGAACGCCAACACACACACACATTGAGCTATATATAAGTATATATATTGTGTTTCTTTAGATGATTTTTCCCTATTGATTATAAAAGACAAATTAGTACATTCCTGAAAAATAAATTTCTTGAGGAAAATTGCAGCTTTTAAAAAAATTATTTTGTAACTCTGGAACATTAACTGAATTTTGAAGAAATGATAATTTAAATTTAAAATATATTATAAAAAATATTCTATTTTTGCAGTATTCTAAGTCTTAAAATTAATAATCCTTGCATCCAACATTCTAATTCCTTTCTTCCCATTTATTTTCAAATATTCTATCAATATTTTCCGAACATTTCTCTCTAATTTAAAACGAAAAAAATTTTCATTATTTTTAGTTACTTATTTTTCTGATTAATTCAAATGTTTTTCTTTACTGATCTGACAGAGCAAAGCAAATCCATGGGTAGAAGTTTTACTTCTTCTCTAATTTGGCAATTCGCCAAATTAGGTTAAAAGTTTTGTTTAGTTATATTAAAGTCCCATTTTTTTTAAAGCAGCACTAGTACTATTTTCGGACGGACATCGTAACTTTGAACCACAGTCAGATGACGAGGACGACACTTTAGCTAGCACCCCACTCTCCAAACTTCCACACCACAACAGTGTGAGGACGTTTGGCTCGTGCATCATACCCGCGATTTAATGTGCACCAGACCCGCTTACACGACGAGCCAAATTAGGAAATGAAGTATAAAAATGGTTTTTGTATGATTTAAATTCCAATAGCACCGTTTCCAATAAACTTTCTAATTTCATTCTCTTCTTCTCTCTCTCTATTAAACGCTTTTATATTTTCTGTAGGTTATTTCTATTTTTACTATCTGCTGTTGATGAGACGATATCAGTTTCAAGAAGGAAAATAAAAGTACATAATGAATGTTGTTGTTTTTTTCATAGCTTTTACTTCTTGTTCAAACTTTTGTAGATTTCTTTTATGTTATTGTAATTTTGAGATACATTCATTACGTAACGGAAAATACTCTATAGGCACTGCTAATAATAAATTTTAGGTAATGATCCGTAATTTATTAATATAAAATTTTAGTCATTTAACATGTTCTTAAAGTTGTTAAATTAATTTAATGTATTATGTATTTAAGTGCATAGTTAATGAATTTTAGTTGAAATTTTAAACTTTTTATAAAGATTCAAAATTTAAATTTTTATTATTTTGGCAGAAATTTACTGTTTTAGACATAAAATTGCAAATGTATATAATGCGTTAAAAAAAACTGAAATAATTGTAATTTTCTACAAATTTTTCATATCACATTTTAAATTGAAAATTTCAGAGCTGAAGATTCACATAAATATCTATTTCACATTCCACTAAATTATTGTTGTTGTAATTACATAAAATATAGTTCAGAATTTATTGAAAAATTAATTTCAAATGGAATTTAAAAGGATTAAATAATATGTCTCAATAGCTAAAAACGGAATAGTGATGATAAAAATTTAAAATAAAACTTTCAACTTACGCGTTCACTTTCAGCATCCAGTGCTGATGTAGCTTCGTCCAACAGGAGAATTTTAGGGTCTCGTAGTAAGGCTCGGGCGATTGCCACACGTTGCTTCTGTCCTCCACTTAATTGCGTGCCTTTTAAACCAACAGGTGTTTCGTACCCCTAAGAAGTCATATTAAACTTTAAAAGTATTTCTTGGATTGTGTTTCCAGTATATAATAAAGTTAAGCAGTTAACATATTTGTTATTCTTTTTGCTACAAATTAAACATTTTATCTCCTCGAAAATGTTAAAAGAAAATCTATCCCAATCATTACTTCTTATAACTATAAAGCACTATTGTCAAATTAACTAAATTAATTGAACCTTGAACCACTTCAATTCAGAATTAAATCGAATATAAATTGTATGTTGTATTTCAATATACTTAAAAAAGGATTTAATCAAATTCTAAAAGGATAATAACTGATAAATAGGGGCTTTGTTGAAATCTATACACTTGAAAGGGACTTAATAAAATGATAAAAGTATAATTTTGCATGATGAAAAAGGTTTTTATTGAAGTCCTTGAACTTTTAATCTTCACATTGAAGATGCCACTGTCATAAAAAATATATATATATATATTTTACAATAGTAATTAAAAGCTACGCGACCAAGTACACAGATGAAAATTCCATAAGGCGAAATCTAATTTTACAAATTTTGATAACTAAATGCTAATTTTAATTCATTAAAAATAATGTCTCTTATTCATTTATCTAATATTTAATGTTTTGCTTTTACAAGTAGGAAATTTTCCTGGAATGCGAAATAGAGATATTGTAAAAAGATATCACAGCACATTTGACAATTTTAATTGCCAGATTAAATTGATTCAGAATACAATTTCCAAGCTTATAAATATTCAAATATATAAATTTATAATAGAATCTCAATATAAATGAGATGGATTAAAAGCGTAAACATATGTCCATCATTTGCAAAGATGAAATTAATCAGGTGTTCTATTAATTATTTTGAAATAATGTATAGCAATATTGTTATATTATAAAGCAGAAATTATAGTTTGTAGAGGGAAAAGACTCTTTATTACTTCATTATGAGATAAATGAAAATAATAGACGAGTTTCAAGAATAACTATTTTCTAATTTCCACATTTCACAAGACAAAACAAATACGAAATTACACGACACTCACTTCGAATGGAAACAAATAATGATCCCCATGAAGGATCATGGGAAATATATTTTGGTGTTATTAAAGTAACGCATCTATTGTATCAAAAGAGAAAGTAATAGAGTTATGTAAGCTCTAAAAATTTCATTAATTTTATTTTATCTCATATTTAACAAATATTAGATATCTAGATAATGTAATGTTATAATATAGAATATGACAGAGAAATTCCAATCCATTTCATTCCACATATTCTTCGAATTATGAAATAAAATCTTGCAACAATAGAATAAAATTAACAAATGTTTAATTAAATAAAAATATGTGTTTAAACACTAGATAATTGATAACCATTAAAAAAATGTTATATTTAATGAAAAAAACTTACTTGTGGCAAGGATTTAATGAAATTATGAATATTTGCTTTTTTAGCAGCTTCTATTATTTCATTCATATCTGCTGTTTCATAATTCTTTCCATAGGCAATATTTTCTGCTATGCTGTAGCTAAATAGCACTGGTTCTTGGGATACCAGACCAATATGAGATCGCAGATTTTTAACATTTACGTATTTCACATTTTCATCGTCGACGAGCTGAAAGGATTAGAAAAGGAAAAATCAAATTATTTTGGAAATTCAGAAAATAATCCTTAATAAATCTTTTTGAAAGTAGAGTGCCTTCCCGAATATCTGGTTCATGATTATCCGGCTTATTTTTCTTTTATCGAAATTAAATGAGAAAAACAAGGCATTGCATCGAAAATATTGTCAAGGTCTTTGAAGTTTGCGTCTGCTACGATCCTCCTTCTCATGTGCAAAATACAAGTTGTGACAGGAAAAGAGCAGTGTTCTTCTCGTTGTTCATTGTTTCGTCAAAGTGTAACGAACCTCATTTGCTGCTGCTGATTATAACTGCACGGTACGTACATTATTCGTAAATAATTCTTCGGGTATCTTAGTGTTTTTTAAGGGCACCAAAATGAAGACTTCAAAATGGGTGATAAATGAAATAAAGTTACGGTGACTATGTAGGAGAAATTACGCTCTACACAGTGACTAAATACTCGGAGTTAGGAGTGGGAAAAAGCACAACGGGTGATTGGTGATGGGACTTGGTAATTATTTAAATGCGAGGTACTCTACCGGTATAAACTTTGCTAATTTTATTTGCTTCTGTTTCTAAATTATCAATTTTTTTATATATAGCAATAGCTATTACTATATATTATTTTAATTCTACAGCGGTTTGTTAAATATTTAACCGCTAGATGGCAACACATCACACTTAGGTTTTAAAAGAATTAATTCTTTGTATAAAATTATCACAAGCCGAACACAAAAAAATAAAAGTAAACAAATAAAAAAAACAATAATTTGATTTTATTATTTTAAAATATTAAATTCGCTGATTGTTAAGAAATGGTATATAAATATATGCTCATTATTATAATAAAAAGATAGATTATTTTTATCTTAAAAAAAATATATGTAATGGCAATTTCTTCAAACGAATAAATACTCACCACATCCCCTTTATCAGCTTCATAAAATCGCTCAATTAATTGGACGCAGGTACTTTTTCCGCATCCACTGCTTCCTACAAGAGCGATCGTCTTTCCAGAGTCAATATCTAGTTTCAGACCTCTTAAAACCTTCACTTTTGGACGGCTTGGATAATTGAAATGAACATCTTTGAAATCGATGTCTCCTTTCACATTTTCCTGTAATTGCATAATTTATTATATAGAAGTGAATATGATAAAATACTGAAATGTGTTTATTAAATTCCAAAAAAGATATAATAGCAAAGTAAAAAATGATAATTTTTTTTCTTTTTTTTTACTTATTTTGAAAAAAAGAATGAAAAATTTCATAATGAGGTGAAATCATTAAATTTCTTACAGTTACAGTCTTCAGACGATTTAGAAATGTGTAATTTTATAAATTCTAAAAATAACTGGTTTTTATTATCTTTGTTTGATTAATATATAAAAATTCGTTTAAAAAACTATACTTGATATAAAAAAGTAAATAACATCTACTCAACGGCTACGATTACTGTTATTCTTTTTATAAATACATTTTAATGTGCTTTTAGATCAATAAAATTGGGTGCATCGCACAAATTTAATTAATGTTGGATTCAAGCGAAAATGTTGCATGAAGAATAAGAAAATGAATTCGACACTAGCAATTTGTAATTAGATGTTAGATTATTAGAGCAGTTTGGTTATATGACTTGAGACCATTGCGGATGTTCACGCACGCAAGAAACACAACAAGTACAAAGCTATTTAAATGTCTATCATAGTTTCAAGCTTTAAAAATATAATTTTGTGGGAATATTGAATATTAAATTAATGATAAGATATTCAACAGAGATAAAATTCAGTCATTATTGCTGGTGAACCAGATAGTCATTAAGGTAAGTGATACCGTTCAGGATGAACTTTTTCAAAAACGTTCGAAAAAAGTGATATGTTTGAATATTTGCATAGAAAGGATTTAAAAAAAAAACATCTAAGAAAAAAAAATGTTACCACGGTTTTATAAAAATTGAAAAAAATTCCGTTTTTTTCAAAAATAAATATAAAGAAACAATCTTCTAGTTTACAGATTTATTAAATGATGCGCTTACAATTTATCAGATAGCTTAAGAATTATATTATCGAGTTCCTAAACTGAAAAATTAGCTGTATTTCTATTCGTTCTTTAAATATTGGAGTTTAAATGACAAATAACACGACATTTTTAATTTTTTTACATTGCACAACTATAAAATATTGTTACGAAATTTCCGGGGTCCGTTTGGATAGTGGGGATTATATGGTGTAAAGAAAGCTCAATCACCAGGCGGCAGTAGAAAATAAAACAACGACGTTTATTTACACGAAGACACAGGACAGCACAAAGACGACAACTATATACAGCACAGAAGACGATTATCTTTAGCCGAGACGTGCAGCAACAACAGCATACACAGCAGCATATAACAAGACTCTCTACTGCAGACAGTAGCGCACAGCTTAGTTCAGCAATAGCTTGACTCCGTCGCTGCTCCGCTTATCCCTGGAAGACCAGTTCTTCACCGTCGCTTTCGACTACTCTTCGACTCCACTGGTCCACGACTCAATTCACCGTCGACTCCCCGGCAGCTACAGCTCCTTTTATAGGTCTGAGGAGGCGGGGCTAGAAGCCTCTCAACCAATCAGGAACGTTCGAGGCGTAACTCGGTTCCTACTGGACGGATCGGGAAAATTCACGATGTTTCGGGTATAATCTATTTTGGCGCCAAAGTCGAAATTCTTCGCCAAGTTTGTCGCCAAGCTCTGGGACCTCCTATGCAACCAACAATGCTGGGAAGCAGCATCACAGATTCGTAACAATATTTCTAAATGATTAGATTATTTATTTTCTATTTCAAGAACTGCAGAACATATTGAAGAATTATTACAACAAATTTGAACAAAAATATGTATTAGATTTTAATTTATAAGGGTAAGAAAATTTTATCATAGATTAGATTCCGAAGAAATGGCATCTTAAAGATACAAAATAGCATTAAAACGTGTATAAATGCATATGCAAAAAATAAACTTAGAAACAAAATTCTAACGATTTTGTAAAGAAATCTTTATTCATTAAACATTAATAATTTTAAATGTTTTTAAAAAATTATAATTTCGCAAAACAATCGACTTTTTAACGTAGTTACCTATGTTAAAGGTGACTAGTTGGAAATAAATCAATGTAAGAATATTATACTCGAATTTCTTTAACCAAAAGGATAATTAAATACATTCAATAGACAGAAATAAACAAACGCTTACCAAAATTTTACCATCGGGAGACAATACATCTATGGTTGGTTTCATGTCGAGTAATTGGAAAACACGAGCTGCAGCAGATTTAGCTTTTTGATAATCTGGAGAAAATGCTAAGGCTTGACTAAGTTGAGCACATCCAGTTATAATACCGTTGAGAACCCTTAAGAATTAAATATTTCGTTATAACAACAAAAAAGGATAACATCAATTTACTTTTGCAATGCAAGCCATTTTCATAATTAAAATAATCCCTATAACTAAACGCTTTTCTTGTTTGCAAACGCAATTTGGAACATTTCGCATTTAGCTTTGCCATATACCCCCCCCCCCAGGGACCTCGTAATTGAGGATGAGAAACTTCCGGCATGGTGGTTAGTTTTCGCCTCTCTGGTTTGTACAGAAAAAGGTGGGGGTATAGTTCCTCCCATCGATGATGGGAAGTATTTCCCTTGGAAAGGGCTGTACCGTGGCCGGTGATGAGCCTTTAGAACCAAACCAGTCCCAGCCAGTGTTGCTGTTGCGACGGTCTGGTCATTCGGAGTTTTCCGTGTGCCTCAGAGCTGGTTGGAGTAGCCAGTTAAAGGTTAGCTTCGTCGTGTAATTAGAATATAAAGAATACGCTTTGGATCTAGTCATGTACAAAGATTGTATTTAAAATCTATACTACTATTATAAATGTGAAAGTTTGAATGGATGGGTGGATGGATGTTTGTTAGTCAATCATCCAAAACGGTTGAACGGAATTAGATGAAATTTAGCACTGACATAGATTATAGTCTGGAATAGGACACAGGCTGCTATTTATTCCTGTTAATTGAGTAGTCAATTTTTTATTAATTAAAAACTAACTTTCCCGCCAAAAGCCTTCATTTTCCCATTGCCAAATGAGTAGGGCTTCAGTTGTTTTTCTTTTACACGCTAAAGAGGCTAGGCTTAACATGTTTTCGTTCAAATATTTCAAATGATTCGGTTCATTTTCATAGTGTTTGATGCATTTAACATTAAAAATTGTTAATTAATCGATCTTTCGGATTCATTGTGAAGTACTTTTAAATTAAAATAAAACAGAAAAAAGGAAATAAAAAATCTCTAATCCGCATTGCTTTACCCTAACTGGCTTAGAAAATTCATGCATTTGCGTTACGCCGACTGAAAATTTACGCATGCGCAGTGTGTTCTGGTTGTTGACTACTATATTTTCATTTTAATTAAAAGTTTAAAAATTATGTGTATTATACTGTTGTAGCTATCTCAAACTCGATCGATAAATAAAATAAACTTGACTTGATTTTAAAGAAATGCGGACTTAATTTTCTATTTTACAATGACGATCAACAAATCCCAGGGCCAAACCAGGGCTTAATGCTGTATACATTAAGATGTATACAGCATTCCTGCTATATTAAAATTTAAAATAAAAATAAATGTATTCATTAAATATATTGCCGTATATAAAATATAGATGTAATATAGATGCTGTATTACAATTTAGAATAAAAATAAATGTTGGAATTTTCACGTATATTTTTCTCAATCAATTATAAGTTTCTTGATTATATCATATCAGACTCTGCTTCCAACAGCAGTATAATGATACGGTTTGATAATATTTTACATTTTGATCAGTTCTCATTCATACACATCAAAATATTCACGCGACCGAAGTCGCGGGTAATAGCTAGTTTGAAATAAACTTACAATATTGGTGTCAAGAACACACGTACATTTTATTTATGTTACTAATTTTCTTTTTGAGTTATCGTGTCCAGATGGATAGAGTAGCTTAACAGATATAAAATCTTTGCCCCATTTAATCCAAAATGTCATACACATTCAGAATAATAATAATAAAATAATATGCTTAATTTCAATTTTTTACACCTCATGTCCTTGAATTTTCATGTTCGCGTGCATATGAAATAATAAACAGGCTAGCTTCCCGAAAGATATCTAAAATTTAAAATCTGAAATTTGACAAATCGATTTTCAAATATCATCTATTCAGATTCATGTAGGTCTAAAATGTTGTGTCTATTCTTCTATTGTTAATTAAATATCAATAGTTAGAAAATACTAATAGAAACAGACCATACTATTCGGTAATCAGGAGAAATGATATAGCTTGCCATTGCTTAGCATAATCAACCATAATATCATCGAAAATCCTTTAAAAAAATTAACATTTCTTTGTAGTAAGGGAAAATACTTTGAAATTATGTATTAAAATAATTACTTTTGCAACATGAGTCATTTTTTTAAATAAAATAAAAGCAGTTATTCTGAGGTCGCTCGTTTACTCATACAAATATAGGACATTTTGTATTTAATTTCATCGTATTATGAGAAAATCGAGTATGCATTTTGGATCTTTCTTGTAGATTGATTCTCTTGTTTAAATTAAAAGAAACTGTACTTGTTCACTTTTAAAAGCCCTCGCGATAAATCGTCAAAAATCGTAAAATGTCGACAACTTCGCTACTGCCAATTTGGCGTTGAAAATAAAAGTGAAAATCAAGTAAAACCATTTTTGGGATCTGGGCCTAATCTGAAAATCGTCGAGTAAACCAAGAAATGCAATCATCTTGGCATCACATCTATAATGGAACTTAGCAATCATGTAATTTTAAAATTTCCAAATTAATTCATTATTTTGGAGTAATTACTAAATAAATCAGGAATTTAACCATCTTCGTGAAGTCTTGGCATCTTATGTATGATGTAGTTTGGCGATGTTCTCAGGACCTGAAAATCGCTAACTAAAGCTGAGAGCATAATCTGAAAAAAGCGAGTCAACTCGGGAATTGTAAAAATAAGCAAGCAGGAAAAATATCAGTATTATAAAACAATTCTTATTTCTTTCTTTCCTCCAACTCTTGTTTAAATATGTATCTTTCCTCTGATTTGTCTATCTTGCATGCAAGTTATGAAACAAATTTTTGGGGAAAAGATGTTGCTTCTTTCTTCAATATTGTGTATGTGCTATAGAAATATAGTTTATAATCAGTAAAAAATTTAATAACTGTTTAATTGCCATAATCTATTTACTAAAGCTTTCACTATGCTTAAATGTTCGTTTGTTGTCAATTGGCTTCATTATGCTATTTCTGAGCAAAAGTTGAAGGGAATTTGTTTAGCAACTTGAATGTCGATTGGGCACAAAGAAGTTGATATTTTAATTTCATTTATAGTTTTATAGCCCTCAATTATAGATTGTTATCACTCAGTTCCATATAAATGATAATTCATTTCTTTTCAAAAATATCTGAACCTGTGGAAAAATCTTTAATTTAAATAATGATTAAAATAAACGATACAATTCGGTTTTAGCGACGATCAAAAAGAGCCAAGAAAAAATGTTGCCAAAATTCTAAAAATGTGCTTAAGTGCATTATTATTTATTATAAAAAATTTTGAACTAGCGAATAGCATGCTATATAGAAATAGTGCTATAGTGTATACTAGTATCTGAAAAGACTTGTGTGCGAACAACAACTCTGCAATAAAACACAGTAGAAAAAATATATAAACATTTTGATAACAGTGTAAGTATCTTTCAATAAATAAAACATATTTGATAAAAATTAATCCATAGCATCTCAAATTTATATCAAATCAAAATAACTATTTTTCAAGTTAAAAGAAATTTATAAACTTACCTATAAACATTTTTATATTTTTCTTCTCCAGAAGCTACTAAGGTGCTGCCATAGTAAAAGCAAGTTGAATATACAAAAAGTTGTATGCTTTGTGCGATTGCATAAGTGATGGCTCTAATATGTGCTCTTTTTCTCATATGGCTTAAGAAATATAAAAAAATATCAGCCGAAATAAAATTGTAATATAAACTAATTTTAATTTAAAATTATTGGTATTATTAAATTGGGGAGAAAGAAATCCATTATTTTTACGGGAATTTCAAGACTTTATTTTACATGTTTCGGGTTACCAAATTTGGTCAAATATGCACCGTTTTATTCTATTATTTTTTGTCATTTTAAAGGTATATTCATAATGCTCCTCTCATGGAAGTCTTGGTCATTATTAAAGAAAAACTTTTATAATCGATTTTCAAAATCTTCTATTGATGCTAATTTCTTATCATTAAGGAAATTTTACAATACAAGAAAAAGATGGTAATCGCTTGGTGCCTGGTCCAAACTATATTGTGGATGCATCAAATTCTCAACTAAACTGCCGGAGTTTCTGGCGATTCACTGTAGAAGTGTATAGCCTGGCGTTGTTCTGATGGAATACAACACTTCTCCTGTTGACCACTTTTGACCCTTTCTGGTCAAACCTAGCTTCAAACTGTAAGGTTATTCGCAGTAGAGATCTAAATTTAGTGTTTTGTCATATGGAAGCCACTGCTATTTTTTTCCCTATTCCAGTTCCACCAGATGTACAGCAGAACCTTCCTGGCCGTTAATCATGGTTTTACCATCGTGACCACTGTTTCACTGTGTTTTGACCACGATCGTTTTCCTACGATGCTGTCGTGTGTGACCCATTTCTTATCCTCAAACACCATTCGTTTAAAAAAAATGGATCGATTTCTTCCGTTTGCCCAAGATTTCGCAGATACAAATTCTATCCATTATGTTTTGTGTGTGTGTGTGTGTGTTAATTGGTGTGGCATCCAAACGGCAAGATTCTTTTTGAATACAGTTATTTTGCAAATGGTTAAAAATTGTTTTATGCTTGATCTTTAGCTCCTGGGCACTATGACTGCTAACTGCTATGACTGCTAACTGCTATGACTGCTAACATGCAGGTCAACTTTGAATATTTCTGTGATTTTATCGACATTTCCGACGACGGGCCTACCTGAACTGAATCAACGAACCCAAAATTGCACGTAACTGGCTATTACGTTATCGGGATCATAAACACCATTCACAATTTCAGCCACCTGGCAAGAATTTTCTTCTTTACCAAAGAAAAGCTGTAAAATGCACCGAATTTTCTCTTTACTGACTTACATTTTAAACACGCTGTAACTTTCAACTGGATGGACCTAACGAAAAACAGCAAAATAATTTGTTTAGTCCAAAATGTCCCCATTCCAACGAGCATAAATCTGAAATTGTTTGATTGATACTTTATGAGATGTCGATCATTACATCCATGTACCGAAAAAATAATGGATTTCTTTTTCCCCAACTTAATATTGAGAGTAATACATGAATTAAGAAAAACATAACATTACATGCAAAAATGAAGGTGCATTACATGCAGAAATGTCGAGCAAAAAAAGCACTGAGTTATGAACACATTTCAGATTAAAACTAATAGTTTTTATGAGAAGTGTTATATGAACTGCAAAGAAGGAATATTTAGAGAAATATGTACAAAAATCTTAAATAAAAGAGCACTGTTTTACAAACACGTCTTAAATTAAAAATAATGGCATAATAAGGAACAATAAATAGCTATAACACAAGGAATACGAGAATTCTTGAAATTATTTAAAAGAATATTTTGGAATAATGGTGTTTCTTCAATGCAACATAATACTAGCATGGTTTATTAAGTTTTATTTCAGAACATTGTTATTTTTCAGAATGAGTTAGATTGGGCATTATGGGCTGATAATGATTTAATGAGAAAATGTAACGTAGTAGAATAATTATGCAATTTCAAAATATAAGATAATTATTCGATCTTTAGTTATATCAGGCCATTCGAAATTTTTAAGATCCTTCCTAAATTGCAAGTCATGCAGTAACATAGAGCCTAATGTGTACATAGAACCTAACAAAGAAAAATAAATATACAATATACCTAAATTAGGATTTATATGCTACATTATTAATTTATTTCTTAAAATTCTCATGAAATAAACTTTCTTTGTGTATGAGCTTAACAATTTATACGGCATCCACAACACTTCCAAATTAAGCTCTATGCAACTGAATTTATTTGTTTCTTTAAACTCTTTCATAATACATCTAACTACTAATTTTATCTTCTAAAAATTTCAAAGTTTGATTAATTTATAAAGATTATACAAGTAAAAGTATAACAAAATCATACTATGTATATTGTTTCGAATCTGTAAATTTGCTTCCAGCAGAATTAACTCCTTCAATAATTCGGGGACAAACTTGGCTACTCTGGTGACAAAATGTTTGATACTCAAATTTTCAAGAATTTTGGCGAGAAGACCAATAGGAACCGAATTATGCTTGATTGTTGGAGCACTTTCTCTACCCTGCTCCGGAAACTATAAAAAGTTGGCAATGGAGGCCGAAGACAGTCGTGTGAGTCAACGACGAATTAGTTGGATTAGTCTTGCGAAGTGCAAGTGTTGAGTGAAGCTCAATCAATTAGTGGATTGAGGATATGTATCGTGAGCCTAGCTTTGGAAATAAATATTGAAGCAGCATCGATTCGTGTTGTGGAGTAGCCAGTCTTATAAAACTGAGTCGTCAGTTGGATACAGCTAAAGCGAGGAGACAGTGGAGAATATCAGACGTTTGGAGGTACCTTTGTGAATAGCTACGTAGATTCCCTCTTCCTGCTGTTTTAGAGTTAAGTTTAGAGAAAAAATTTGAACAACGAATAAAAAAATTGAATTTGATAAATACCTGTATGATTTATCCAGGGCCTCTCTGAATCGCAGGAAAAATTTTTCTTCTTGATGTAAAGCTGCAACTGTCCTTATACTTTCAATGGCTTCGATTGCAATCTGAAAATAAAAATAATCATTCTAGTGCAATCTTAAAACATAAAAAGGTTCGTGAATACTGACTAATTTTATATTAATAATTTTACTATTCTATATCACTATTTAAAATAATTTTGTAATTTCTAATTGTCAACAACAACGCTCAGTTTACTCATTTTGTGATCTTAAGCAATGCACATTAGGATACCTTTCTTTTAGCAAACTGGACAATTTAGTTTCACCTTTAAGCACATTTTTAATTTAGTCACCATATTAATGGCTTATTTTCGTCACTTCTTTGATTATATAAATTTCGTGAAAATATATATGTGTTCTTATTTATCTAGTATGTTTAATATTAAAAAGATAACTAAAATAGCAAAATTTTAGGAAAACGAACGATAATTATTTGATTTCCTTACAAACAATATAAGCATTTTATAAACATGAAAATGACAAAGAAATAACAAATTTCAAACAAATGTAACAGTAAAAATTATTCCTATAAAGACCTGATACGTGAAAAACTAAATTATATATATATACTAACGATCTGGGCTTTTAGAATAAATATATTCAACTTCCGCTTCGAAGTGTCAGTGCAGTAGAGTGGTTAGAAAAATACGAATGACGCATGTATTGCGGGTCCTAGGTTCAAATAGAGATTTTTGCTTTACTTTTTTACTTATGTGTCTATACTTAATATTTTGCTTGTTAAGTTTATCTATATAGGAGTCTTTTTTTAAAAAATGCGATTTTGTACAAAAAACATTTTTTATAACTAACTATTGGAGCCTTTTTCTATTTGCTCTCATGACTATATCACCTCGCACACGATTTCACGTTGGAAAAACTGATTGCAAGTTCATAAATATAAGCAATGATAGATAAACTGCGAAATCAATATTATAATATAGCAGGAAGCTTCGAATAACTTGTTTTGCTAAATGCACATGTGATATGTTTATCTAAATGACCAATTCATAAGTAAGACTGAAAAATATTCATATGTCATCAGCATGGGTTTCATATATAAATATTTTCCTCAAGAAAATCATAATTAAAAAAAAATTGCTGAACGAACCTTTGTCTTCCAGATATTGAATAATTAATATTCCATTGTATTAATTAATTTATTATTTTAATAATTCAATATGTACACATGCTGTACTCTTAATATTTTATAATTGAGAAAAATTTACAAATAATATTGTGCCAATTTATTGATTTGATAACTAGGCTAATAATCTTTTTATCTAGCTTACCTGTAGCTCTAAGCAGTTACCTAATTGAATTGCCATTAATAGATATCAATACTATTGCATCACGTATACTATTTCATGCGGAAAAAAAAGACACGTAAATAAAGGAGCTATTTCTTTGGATAAAAAAATTGGATATTTGTATAAATGAATTTACAATATCTGGAATTAAACTGTATTTATTTAAAATGCAAAGAATTTTATTCATAATTAGAAATCGTTAAAGTCATTAAAATCAATAATTTAAAAGTAAATCAGGAATAGGAATAAATTATTATAATCATCAAAAAATTCGAAATCGAAATTTTTACGAACCTTTACATTTCAGATTTCTCAGAGTCTGGAAAATATGTTTTTGGAATAATGTCTTTCTGCTGTGGGCACAATAACTCAAAACAACTTTGAGCTATACAGACGAAATTTTGCAGATGGTCTTTACACCAAAATTGTAAATAATTTCAAATTTCGAACAAAATCCATTTGCCGAAAATATCATTTGTCTGTTTGTTAATCCTACAGTGCATCGTATAGTCATTTGGCTACACGTTTTTATTTTCATGTATAAGCTTTACATGACTGTTCTAAAGGCCAATAATAAGTGTCTCAAAATTCTTTTTAAAATTCTTTTTGATAAACATTTATAGAAAAAAAAACGATATCTGGCAATAGCGGTACCAGAATTAAATTGAAACTGGAAAATTGGAAAAATACCAAGATGACTGTTATATGAATAGTTCTACCATCAAAAATATTATCCTTTTTTTTTGTATTGATAAAAAATTGGTTTTTATTTTTATTGTAGAATTGTTATAATGTTATTTGTGTCGTTGGGATATAGTTTAATTTATAACGGAGGCATATCCCAAGGGTACCTCGTAACTGATAATGAGAAGCTTCCAGTATGGTGGTTGGTTCTCACCACCCTCGTGGGTACACGAAAAAGTGCGGGTTTGGCTAATCCCATCGATCGTGGACGTACTTCCTTAGAGAAGGGTTTATCGTGGCTGGTTAAAAACTTAAAATTTAAACCCTTAAAACTTAACCACGGTTCCAGTCAGTATTCTTGTTGCGCTGTTCGAATAGACATTTTCTGTTTATAATGTAGGCATTTGGCAGATTTATTTATTTTTTTAATTTCGCAAAAAATAATTACAATTTTTAAAAATATCTCCCTAATTATATGTAGCTATTCAAAACATATATATTTGTTCTGTAAAAAAAACTAAAAATTCATGAATTCGAGGGTTAAAGTGTAAGCAAACACCATAATTATAAAACGTAAAGAGCTAGACATAGAATAAGACTCGTATTAGGGAGAATATGAGAAGATTTGGCAAGACCACTCTGGCCACTTATTTTTAAATAAATAATAATAAAAAAACCCCGTTGTTTTCGAATTTGAAAAATAACTTACTTTTGAAGCCTTTTCTATACTTTCTTTATCAACATACATCAATCCGGAAGTCATCCGCCTTTCTGTAGTAATGGTCAGTACAATCACAGGCACAAATGCAAACACAAGCAATCCTATTTTATAGTTGTAATAGCAAGCAATGAAAATGCAAACACTGAGAGTAGAAAAAGTTTGAAACAACACTGATATTCGGGTTCCGGTGACCTGTAAATTAAGATACGTTCCATTCAATAATTCACTGTGTTAAAGGTGTTAATATTTTTAAAAATTAAATAATAATAATAACAACAACTCTTTAAACTTTGGAAACAATTGTTTATTTCATAGAAATAGTTCGGTTATTTTTTACCGTTCAGTAATCAAGCTGAAGAACAATATTACTTATTACACAAGAGAAAAAAGTCTTACATAAAATTAAAAATAATCTAAATTTAAAATTAAATAATATCTGATACTGGTGTGTGTAATGTTATTTTCAAAAAATAACCTAATCACTCATTACTGATGGAGGGAAAAAATGAATAATTTCGATATATGAACACTTCGTAGAAAATATTTAAAAACTGGAAAAAAAAATTCAGATCTCTGTAAATCCAATATTGTATATATTAGGAAATAAATGCAGATGTGAAAACTTTACTTCGAAGTTAATGTCAGTAAAAAGTAACTTCAAACCTTAATTTTAACATTGAGAAAGTAAGCGACTTAATAGTTTGAGGAAAGTAAGAAATTAATTTGAATTTCATCTTAGCAATAAAACATAGTTATTAGTTGTGTATCAAATTAAATTTTTAAAGAATTTTTAAAGTTAGAAAAAAAAGTTGCAAGAAAATTAAATTAGCATCATTTAAATGTAGAAATCATTTTTGTGAGATAATATTTTCGAAATATATTGCTGTAAAACCCCAAACATTGCTTAGTTTTTTTTATCATTTTAAATTTACATTAACTTTTGAAATTTTAAAATTTTAATTCAAGTTAAAATTTTAATTTTTATTTAACTTATATTTCAAATAACTTTTCGAAATTTAAAAGTTTGCGTCGAATTTATTGTATCTTTTGTATCAAGCTTTATCAAGACGAGAGAAAAATTGTAACTTTGAATAAAAGACATGAAATAAATATCTGTCTTCATGTATGTCTTAAACGTTATTCCTCTTATTTTGCTTTTGAAATTTGTTTTTTCCCCATATGGCTTTACAAAAACATAAATATCTGGAAAACTTCAGAGATCCACTCTTCTTTCTCGAAAAGAAAATATTGTAATCGTCAAAAAAATCGAATTCGACATTTTGACGAATCACCAAGTTCACCATATATCTATATATAGTAAGTTGCGTTGAAATACATCTTATACAAGAAAAAAGATTCTATAAACTTTTGTGACAGAATATGTACTACTTATAAGCAATTCTTAAAATTAAAATCATACAATATTAAATATTGTAAAAAGGTTTTAAAAACATATTTTCGGAACTATTTGCATTATTGCATAAAATCATGATTTTTTTGTTTCAATTATTTCCTGTTTTTTGTTAACATTTAGTTAACATTTTTTTTTAATTTTAAATATGAAGTAATCTTCATATTAATTTTTTTTCTGTAAATCACTACCAAATGATATTCCTTGCATGGAATTAAAATGCAATTACATTAGTTGATGTATTAATTAGCTGATAATTGTTCTTAAAATATAAAAATAATGCATTTTTAACGAGAATACACAAGTATACAAAATTTTAAAACTCTAGTGTTAAGGTAATGGTAGCAAACGAGTGGAAACTCAAAACACAAAGTAACATGTTTAAATATATGAAACAAAAAAGTTAAATAAAAAAAACAGAAAAAAATTCAGTATCCATAGTTAAATGCTCTTATTAAAATTATAAAATTGTCACAGTATAAGGAGAAAAATTGAATTAAATAAAAATAATTCAAAATTAATGATAGTCTTTATGGAATATTAGAATGGCTAATTGAACAAATAAAATTTCCTCTTACCCCTTGCATATCTGTTGCATCTGAAGTTAGCTTAGCACATAAAGATCCAACACTGTTTTTTGGGTGGTCAAACCACGCCAGATCCTTCAAAACAAAGTTTCACATTTACTTCATTAAAATGTAGAAATATACATAAAACGCGGAATATACTTATGCAAACACAATCTAATGGCACAGCTTTTGCCAATACTTAATAAAAAAACTTATCATTTTTAACTATACAAATGTTGGTTCGTTTATTTATTTAAATTCTAGTAATGATTTTCACAATCAGAACATCTTTTTATAAACAGCTCTTCATGTTATGCTACGATTGATTTTGATCTGCTATATTAACATTCCATTAATAAATTACATTAGAAGAGAGCGTTTTCGGAAGCCATGTGAATCGCCTGTGATTCATATCTACTATCCAATTAAATATTTTTTTTCTCTACTGCAATTAATATATAGAAGTAAACATCTTATTAGATAGTGGTCAAAATCACAAGCATGATTCATGGCAGCGAAACTGTTAAATCATGCTCTGATAACACCTGCACCAATTTTCTTTGAAGTTCCAAATCGCATTAGCCATATAAATTTTCTCTAAAAAAAGTTCATGAAATATTTTTAAGTTTACTTTACAGCAATTACTTTCTTGTATTAATAATTGCACTTGCACAAACACGCGTGTATTTAACAATGATAGATGTAATTTTTATCTGATCATTAGGGTTATTTTAATTAAGAATGGCATTTTTTAATATTATAAAGAAACACCAATAATTAGTAAAATGATATAATATTTCATACTAGAAGCTGGCATCTTTTTTATTTTTTTCAAGTTCTTCTGAAATTCTCCTTTTGTACTCATATTTAATTTCATTCTCGAATATGGATTTTTCCTAAAATAGATTAGTTGTGAAAATAAAGTGAGCTTAGTTCGAGCAGATTTGATCATATTGAGAATATTTTGAGTTTGGTAGAGTTATGATTAAGAATCCAGAATTATGATTGGCAAAGCCATTCATTAAAATGAACGAAAGAAGTGTGGAAAACCAATTTTAAAAGTGATTTAAATGAAATTAAATGCAGCAGGTTGAAAACAAGAAACTGGTGGGGTCCAAAGCACTAGTCTATTTATATTACTGGGTTTAAAAAGTACCCGGAATGATAACATAAAACCAAACAAATTAACCCTTTGCATTCGGATAGTGACTCTCACTCATCATTCAAGACGGTGCATCATTATGATCTCTTTTTAAATTTATTTTTCAATTTTGATTGTTAAAAACGCTTACAGAGAGGTAAAAATATGTAGATTAGAATGTAGAAATATGTAGATTTTTTTTCAGCAATAAACAAATCTTTGTATTATGTGAATAATTATGCGTCGAATTACTTATCCGAGAGCAAAGGGTTGATTTATTGACCAAAGATTGTTGCATCACCTTTAAAGTAATAAATTATGATTACAATGGAATTTTGCGATTTTCTTTTAATCATCAAAGTATACTTTAAAGTCAGTTTTATGAATCTTCTTCAGAAATTTTTGCATAGTTTCTTTTATTGAATTAATGACTAATTTAGCCATGTAAATCAGAAAGCATTACAAGATGCAATATATGAATATTGAGCTTGAAGGAATTATTTGTTGAATATTTGGTTAAAACCTCATGGATAATAAGTGCATTATGAGAAGGCACATTATTATGGTGTAAGACCCATGAGATTTCTCGCCGTATTTCTGGCAATCCATTTTTGATGAATTGCTTCATAAAAACGATACAATACATTCAAATAATAAGCGTTTTGAACATCAAGCCAGTTTATAGTAGTTCATAATTCACAACACCTCGACATTCGAAAAAAACAGTCACTTTGAAGACTTTAAAATGTTGTTTTTAGTCTTGCTTCAACTTTCAAGAGCCATTCACCTGATTGTTGATTTCTGTATTAAAAGCATATAACCAAGTCCATTGAACGTAACAAAGTAATTTAGAAAGAAATTGGTACTAGAGATTTTATTTTCTCAGGCCATTTGAGTATACTATTGTTTTGGGACAAATTTAAAACAGAAACAACAAACAAGACGCATTGCAACCCGAAATGATCTTTTACGTCTATTTGACAAGAACCGAATTATATAGTTGTATGTTTGATTATATCCCTCAATGTTAAGCGACAATCACCAAGCACCAATTTCTTGTTGCAGTCGATATTTTGATTATCAAGCGAAATGGATGGTCTACCAGCACGCGGATCATCTACGACTTATTCTCTACCACTTTTAAATTTTATATATCAAACAAATAATGTTATTATTGATAAAAATGTCGTCGTGAAATGCTCTTTCTAACATTTCAAAATCTTTCGTAACAGAAATTCTATTCTAAAAACAATGAAATGCTTTTTCTTTGCTCAAAAACATTCGTATATTCAAATATCAGAAGAGTGAAAATTGTAATTTATTTGAAAAAAAATTATCTTCCGGACATAAAATGAAATCAATCTCTGGCTGTTGCCAAAATTTGTTTCAGGGCACAAAATTTTTATCAATGTTTGCAAACGATATCTATTATATATGTATTTTAAACGAAAATAATGGATTCTTTTCTTTTTTTATTGCAATAAGGAAAGAGTGTGCTTACGTGCATGTAAGTATATTGGCGGAACAGCACGGGAGAATAAATACATCGAAGCGTTTTTGTTTTAATTCAAATTTTATTTAATTACAAATTATGTAAAATTTTAACGCTTTTCTGATATAATTTCTTTAAATATTAAAACACGTATTGGATTTTTACACCATTTGGAATTTAAACATTGTACTTATAATGATACTAATTTAAATGACGTGAAATTATTTTCTATATTTTAACAATATTTAATGTATATTAAATAATTTTAAAAATTCATATAAGTTGAAATAGATTGGCCAAGTATTTAATGGATTTACGATATTGTTATAAATTATGGCTTCTTTCAATTTATTAGTTGATGAAGAAAGAGTTCGTTAAAAGTCTAAAATATTTATTCCAGTAAAGTCCAGACATTTTACGAACCAAATATTACAATTACGCACTTGAGTACAGTGTAATTCAGCAGTAACTAACAGCAGAATAACAGACTTCAAAAAGACTGAGACGATCAGATCACAAGCGAAATTGCTCTCAACAAACTCGTCTCTACACTTACCGTATGGCACGTCATATTTGTACCCTGTCTTGGTGACATATGACATAAACATAATTCCACTGATTTTTAAAAAATCCCGTAACTCTCGAAATATTAGTGCTAGAGCTTCCATTTTAAAACTTTCGAGATCTTATGAAATGTTGCCAAAATCCCGCCAAGTTGGCGATAAAATCGTTAAATTAGTCGCCAAGTGACAACTCTGCAAATGGAAAACCGATCCTTTTCTAGTGGGCACTAACGCATAAAATTTGAATCTTCTGAAACATTTAAGCAGAAACATAATAAAAATATAAAATATTTTTTTTTAATTTGTAATAATATCATGGGAACGAACTTCGTTAGGTAATCGCCTTCTTTCCTGAAGGCGTTATAAACATTAAGCTATGCATAAACGATTTCATTTAAATTACAAGAGAGGTTAATTTTAAATCAAATTTGAAGTACAAACCTGAGTAATCATTTTACTGAAGACCAGTTTTCTGAATTTTGAGGTTACTCTTTCAGATGCAACAGAAAACAGAAGCGTCTGAAAATAAGATATATATATATATATATATATATATATATATATATATATATATATATATATATATATATATATATATATTAATAGGAATTATTTTTCACATCAGATATCTATTCAAGAGAAAAATAATAGATTTTATTATTAAATATTATCTTCATGGAGAAGTAGGAAATGTTACTTTAGGAAATCTTTAAAAAGGAATAAAAGTTTACCTGTAAAAATGAAGATGTAAAAGATGTCACAGCCATAATAAGAAATATTAGAGTGTAATATGCGTTATCTTCTAAGATCTTATCCTTAGGCTCAGAGAAAACCTATGAAAAATAAATACATATTAGCAGAATTTTTAACGAATTCTTTTTTAAAAAAAAGCATTTAATAAATATATTTATTCTTAGCATAGGTCGTAGGATTCAAATAATTTTACTACGATCTGTTCCCTTAATGGAAATTTTAAGTATTCAACAAGGAAAGGGGTTTCCTAAAAATCTCTCACTTACTCTCTAAGACACTTGTCGTGCCAGATACACCATGCATGGCATTGGCGTTCCACTGCTACGAAATAATAACTTTTGGAGTGAATTTAGATTTTTTTCTTTTACTGAATCTTTCGTGTCATCCTTGGCGATTAATCTCTGACATGCTGTTAAAAATATCCAAAAATCGAATTTGGGCTTTACAATCGTTTTTCTCAACCGATTGAAATAAAGTTTCAACACAAAACTGCACTTGTACTCTTAAAATCTCATACAGAATTTGAAATATTTAAGTCATGGCTTCTTTGAATTATGGCATTTACATGTTCTGAAAGTACAGACCGAAAGACAAATAACTAGTAAACGATTTGGCTCAAGATTCTACAGATGTATACACTATAGATGTTAAATCCGTTTTCGAAATGCTATCTAGCTTTCTTGGTTTATAGTTATTGTTAACTTATATTAGAGTAGCCGGACAGACATACTTTCTCTGACCAGATTTGAGTTAAAATTTGATAGAAATTTACATATTTGGTGTGAAGTTCGTGTATCATAGTTCCTCCGTCCAGCTGAAAGTGCTTTTGAGTTATCTTTGTCACAGATAGACAGACAGACTTACAGACATTTTCCAAAAATCCGTTTCTCGAACTCAGGGAGGAGGTCTGAAACATGCGGATTCATTAAAATCTAGAGTTCGGATTTTTGCCGAATACTATACTTCTTCTATATTATGTATAAAAGAAAGTAAAAAGACAGAGTTAAAGAAATAAAAGTTTCATAAAAGGTTTGCTCACGAATTCTTTTTGACAACCAATTCTGACAGTTCATTAATAATCCTGATTTCAGGGATTCTATGAATGACACATATTAGCCATAATGAATCTAATTATTCTTGTTGGCAAGAACTCCTCCAGCAAACACAAGAACACTAGAAATTATGTTGATTTACTCATGTTGAAAATTATGTTGATTTAATTTATAGCAAGCTTAACAGCTTCAAAAAACATCATTATAATATATTGCTATATTACTCTCACAACCATTTAGACCATTTCTTTAAAATCTGGGCACAACTTTTGGAAAGCAAGGAGAACGATTTTACCAAGGATGGTAAACGGGCAAAACAATGGATTTTGACCATTGGAAAAATGCCAAAACATGGCATCCAAAACAATGGATTTTGTTCTGGATGGCGTTTGGATTTGCCTTTAAAAACATTGGATTTTGTTTTGGATGGCAAGAAATCATACATGAAACAAAGATACTTAAATAATTTTTTTTAGTAAAATTCAAATAAATACAGGTGAAAATTTTCGGATATTTAAAGATAAAGCTGCTTAAAGTTGTATTTCAACCGTATAATCTTGACAAATCTAATCTTGCAATCTTTTACAGCCCTTCTCATTTTTTGCAGTCAAATAGCCAAAAGTAAAGAGTGGAGATGTATTAGGATTCTTTAGGAAATATAAAGTATGTAAAATAGATGGCATTTACTTTTCTAGAATCGGGATATTCTTTTGTAATCAATCAGTACCGAAGCCATTTTGAAAAGAATCAATCGCACTAATCAAGAAATCATAAAAAGAACATTTCAAATATTTTCAAATTATTTTGACATAAGATTCTAGATACTCACTCCGAGAATAGAACCAAATACAATGCCATATAATGGCACATGAACGCCCATGATCAATGAAGAAATCGCTCCAACAATCAAATACGGCCAAACGAATAATGCAGTTTTCAGAAGTCGAGTCCAAGATAAGGAAGCCTCTTCTTCATCTTCATCCTAAAATAAAATTTCAAATAATTCGAATTTTCTTATATTTAAGTCGAACATTCTAAAACGTACTTTTGACTCTATGGGGATAAAAATAATGTTTTCAATTTTAAAAAACAAATGTTTTTTTAATTGTAATACATGTGTAATTAAAAATTAAATCATATCTATCAATATGAACTGAAGCATCAATCGCTCGATCTAATACATTTAATTAGGAGAATTTAAACTTCTGTAGTGTTAACAACTCAAAATTCGAAAAATTTAGTAATTAAACAAATCGAACTTAGTTCAATATTTGTTTGTATCTTACAATTTGAATAAGTACGTATTTCCGTATTGAACTGAATAATACGACGACTTTTATTAAACACGAAGAGAAGAATACGCAGACAACATATATACAGCCGAGACGAACACAGGCAACAAATACACAGGCAATCCATATTATAACAAATAGTGACCCACAATTAGTAATCTATAGTAATAATAACCACAGCGCACAAAGCGGTCACACAGAATTCAGCAGGAGGAGGGAATCTTCGAAGTTACTCTCTACGGTCTCTCCAAACGCCTGCAATTCTCCACTGTCTTATAGCTTTAGCTGTACCCAACTGCCGACTCACTACTACACGACTGGCTACTCCACACACGACTCGATGCTGCTTCCACAATAAACACTAGGACTCAGCTCAGTGAAGCAATCGCTTGAGCTCCATTGGACTGATATCATTATTCCGACGTTACTTCTCTTTCTTCTCGATGAATCTATTCACGACTACGATCTACTGCACCTTGAGACTGCTGGCCTTTTATAGTTCTTGGAGCAGGTAAGAGGGTTTTGGAACAATCAGGCGTCTCTCGGTTCCTATTAGTTCTATCATCAAAATTATCTATTTTGTCGCCAAAGTCCAAAAATAGTTGCCAAGCTCTAAGATCACTGATTCGGCGTCCGGACAATATCCAAAATAGCTGATCATAAAACGGTCTTTCCAGTGATTTAATTAACCTTTCTGGAAAGCATCATATTTTTACGTAATTGTAATAATATAAATTTTCTTAAGACACTAATCCTTACCTTAAAATCGTAGCGCTTTTCGACAGTATCTTCAAGACGAGATACGCTTCGGTGGAGACCTGGTTTAGACCCGGTGGATGCAGCGGATACAGAGCTGATAACACTTATCTGAGGCATCAATACGGGTTTCTCGTCTGTTTCATCATCGCATGTATCGTCAACTTCACTTGTCTATATAAAATTGTAAGATATTTTAAGGAAAATTTTTTAAAAATTCAATTACTGTTGTTAAAAAAGAATTGAATCAATTTATCAAAATATGAAGAATTTATGATTGATTTTAAAGTGCATTATTAATGATGACAACAATGAGTTACAGTATCATGTTCCAAATCTAAAACAATTCGACTATCTGATCCGAAAACGGCATCGGAGATAATGATAATACATGCCATTGTCTGTCATGTCAATACATGTCAACTGTCATTGCCCTGTAACGGAATTTGAGATTCGTGAATCTGTGGCATAATGAATGCAGACCGAAAGCGGTGGTTATATGTGTCTATCCACTCAACTTTACAAATTTTATGGGTCTTTTCTACTTATAATGATCGAGGGAAACTAGAGGTAACTATCTTTATTTGAAGAACAAAATTTTACTAACAATTGGGCAAGTTTTAGCAATAGTGTGGGTCTTATATGCTTTAGAGGAAGACTACACAGTGGTATAGCTTTTTCGTCCCGAAATGTCATCATTGGCTTTATATGTGTAAATGTTATTTGGATTATGGTAGTATCTTTTCATTCCCTAATAGATATTGGCTACAAAAACTAAAAAGCGCAAATATTTTGTCTGTATGGTCCTCTCTAAGCCTGGTGATCGACTATCTATAACCCCTCCCCTTCCTTCTCAGCAGTTTTTGCACTGTAACTGAACATATTTAAAAATAATAATAAAGCAAAAAATGTTGAAAAGCATGGCTCTCATAAGTACAATGCGAAATGCATATTGTTTCTTCGTTACTATTTATATGTCTTCCACATATTTACGTTTTATCATTTAAACAACAAGAAATATACATATATATAGCCAGAGCAATACTTTAATGAGATATAAAGAAATGGGAAGAGGGGAAGTTTTAAGATACATATTATAAAATTGAAATGATATTGGCAAGGTGGCAACATCTCTGTTCCATAGTTATTTTACAGAAACCAATGACCGGAATTGTAATCTAGGAACTGTACGAATGAGTAAGAGAAGAAAAGACTTCTTAATCTTAAAAGCGAAAAAATCCTTTTAAAAAAATGCAAAGACTTACTTGAGATAACACTAGCTGATAATAAAGTCCTTTTCTTTCCATCAGCTCGTCATGGCTACCTATTTCTTTTATTGCACCGTCTGATAATACAAAGATCTTATCAGCATTTCTAATGGTTGAGAGACGATGAGCAACAATGATAGTTGTTCGTCCTTTCCTGGCCTGTGTAAATATATACACAAAGTTTTACAAAAATGCATAACGAATTCTTTATTTTATTAAAAAGTATTCATTAAGGATTAGTAAGACAAATTTGACTTCTGAAATTCTAAATGAAATACATTTTTCATTATCATTCATTCGAATACTTAAATTCTTATGAATGTTTATAATAAAAAGGAAAATGAAACAAACCTATTATCTGGTAAGTAAGATTTATTTAATTAAATAAAATTTATTTACTCATTAAATATTTATTTCGTTCTACAAAAAATGTAATTATTTTTACCTGATCAAGAGCACATTGTACAATTGCTTCGCTTTCTGTATCAAGGGCTGAAGTTGCTTCATCAAGTAAAAGTAATTTTGGATTCTTTATCAACGCTCTGGCAACAGCAATCCTTTGTTTTTGTCCGCCACTAAGTTGAGTTCCTCTGTCTCCAACAAGAGTGTCATATTTCTGAAGCAATAATTTTCCATTAAATTTCTTATCACTTCTTAAAGCATACAGATTATCTAACTTCTTAAATGATCAGATTATTTATTTCAAAACAATTAATAACATTAACATTATGGTGATATTTCTATTAGGAGCCAAGATCTAGAGATCCTTTTGCAAATTTTTTCCCTATGGAGAAACTATAAAAGACGAAGAAATCACAAAATCAATTGTCTCTGAAAGAGTTCTTCAGTTTATATGCACTTTTATTCTATGCTGTTATTTCTTTCTCGTATACTTATAAAAAAGAAAGTACAGTAGTTGACAAGAAATTCAAACCCGACATTTTGACGAATCTCCACGTATTAGACCTCCTTGAGTTCTATAAACACATTTTTGGAAAATGTCCGTTCATCTGTCTGTCTGTGACAAAAGTAACTCAAAATCTCTAATCTTGATGGATGAAATTTGGCATACGGTCTTTATACCAAATTTGCATATTTGGATCAAATTTTGAGTAAAATCCGTTATCAGAAAGTCCGTCTATCTTACTTTTTGAAAATAATTCAACACCATAACTACAAATGAAGAGAGCTAGATAGAAAAAACAATCGATACACTGAACTAACATCTATAATTTAGTTACCTGTCAAACCTTTAGCCAAATCTAACTACGGATTGACCGTCTGTAAGTGTGTACTTTTAGAAACATATAAAAGCAATAATTCAAGGTAGCAAGGACATAAATTTATCTATTTCGGTTTGTAGTTTTGTGCCAAATTTTTATTTCAATCGATTGGGAAAAACGCATCTAAAACACAAATTCAAATATTTAAAGCCTGTTAGAGTTAAATCGCCAAATGACTCACCAAGGATAACACAATAGATTCACTAAAAATGCTTCATTCACGTTAAAGTTAATATTACGTAATTTTTGTACGCCAATGCCATACAAGGCGAACACATTTATTAAAGATGATGCGAAAATGTTTTGAGAGAACAACTCCCTCTGGTTTAATTACCAAGTTGCTATTTGTAGTTACATGTTAGTGCTTTTCTTTGTATGCATCTTAGTTGCATTTTATTACTTGTACTCAATATTTTCCGGAATATCTATAGAAGAAAGTGCATTCTCCAAGCATTCAATTTATTGGAATCCTCTTACCTTATTCTCATCGAATTATTTCCGTAACTGTACATAGATATATTGTTGTTTCAAGAATGATGTTCTTTGACAGTCAAATTCAATTTGAAATATGATCAGTACATTCAGAACAAGAATATAATTACTTGAAAAGACTTTAGAATTAAAACTCACTTGAGGAAGGTTGGATATAAAATCATGGACATTTGAAAGTCTAGCAGCAGCTTCAATTTCTTCAAGAGTAGCGTCGTTTTTACCATAGCGGATATTTTCAGCAATAGTCGTAGAGAAAAGAACAGGTTCTTGCCCCACAAAGCCTATGTTGCCTCTCAACCAACCAACATTCAAGTCTTTCACATTGTTCTCATCTATTTCAACCTTTAAGAAAATAAACATGCCAAGTAAAAAAAAAGACATTGAGTATTGCAGATTTATTTATCTATTAAAAGATGCAAATGCTTACACTCCCTTCATCAGCATCATAAAATCTGAGAATTAATTGTATTATTGTACTCTTCCCACAGCCACTTGGCCCAACAAGAGCAATAGTTTCTCCAGGTTTGACAGAAAGTGAAATGCCTTTCAGCACCTACAACATAGGAATAGGTTTTAAGGGTTAGTATCAAATTGTCATCAAAATTAAATTTAAAAAAAAATTATAATTAATGAAATGCTTACTGCAACATCAGGTCTTGCAGGGTAGTTGAAATGAACATCCGTAAATGTGACACTTCCGTTCAGTTCATGAGGCTTTACCCCTGCCTTTGAACTGCTGTCAATGTCAGGTTTCTATGAAAATATGGAACAAATTAAGTATACAGATTTGTATTACATTAAATAAGAAGTTTGAATAGTTGATCGCTCATTATATATCTAGGGATCATGGGCTTTATACAAAATAAAAAGTGTTTTAATTGGTACAGCGGTTAGAGTTGGGATACTAGTTCTTTGATTTTGCTAATTATTTCAAATGTACAGATAATTTTATATCTGTACTTCTTTATCGCAAATTTATAAAGCATTAGTAGAAACTTTACTCAGAAAATTTATTTTATTATTAATCGTCTTAAGCAACTAGTTGGTTCTCTGGAAGTATTGGTTGTATTTGATTTCGGATAAATCATTTGATTGCCCATGATTTTCTCAAATTGTCTGGCATAAACGCTATTTTATTTTGATTGTTTAATTCAAATTCTGTTTATGGTGTATATGGACCTTTCTAATGGAGACTAATCCCATGACATCATGGCGTTGTTAAAAATGTAAATGTGCATCTATCCAGCAAATTACACAATATTGTACATTCATTTTTTTTTTATCCTTCGGTTTAACTATAGGGATATTTAACAAAATCATTTTTCTTTAACTATCAACAATGAAAAAAAAATTCCGAGGTTAAGTATTTGAATAAACAATAAAAACGGCTTGAATTTCGACGTAATAATGTAATTTATCATTAGAAATATTTTTAAAAATTTACCAAAAGCGAGCAAACTTAAAATTTTCATAACTAAATGATTCTTAAACTACCATCATTTACAAAACAGTTTTCTTAAATTTTTGAAATGGGGTGAAATTCATTTATATACAGTAATAATATTTTTGAAAGTAATCATGTAAAAAAGTTAAAAGTTTGCTCAATTTTTAATTAGCTAAAATTCTAATAAAAATTTCAAAAAAAAAATCGGTCTAAGATGCACATTCCCTCCCTCCAAAGTATATATGTGCCGAATTTAGTAATTGCAGATCAAACGTTCTGACGAAAACGCGCACACCCACATACATTCATTTTTATTATTAGTAGTATAGATTTAAAAATTATTGAAAAAATAGTTTTATAAAAAGCAACAGTAAATGTAATCAAAAATATTAAAAAATATTGAAAATGTTTGTATATTAATGCGTTTGCAAAAAAACAACAAAAATCTATACCCGTTGTATAACTGAAAATATTTTTCCAGCAGCTCCTCTAGCTAAAGAAAACGCTTCAAAGTGTGAAGCTGTCTGTCCAAACCACATGGAAGCAAGCATAATATTAGAAAACACCTAAAAAATTGAACGATGCAAAAAAAATTATTAATAGGGATTTTCATTTTGTAAAGAATAAAATAAAAAAAAGATTAAAGTACAATAAGATAACAAATCATTAAAAGGACGCAACTTTCTAAAATACACAAAATAAAATAAATGAGGAATACATTTTTCTTTAATGTAATCTCTTCAATTTATAATTATGTTCAAAAATTATTTTCATGCAGCCAACAAGATATATGAAAATAAAATTCGCATTTTTTATCTTTATTCTATTCTAAAAAATAAAAAAAACAGCAGTGTTATTTTAATAAATATTTTATTGAACTTGACTTATTTCATGTTTACAAAGAGAAATTTATTGCACTTTAGTTTCGTGATATTAACCTCCCGTTTTAAAGCAATTCTGAAACCATTTTGGAATGAACTTCATAATTTTGAATAATATCCAGATGACAAGGACGGACTCTGAATTGGAATTCATTCTCCCAATTTCGCACTAGGCCAGAGAGAAATCTAGATAGATACATTTATAAATAGGAATGCCGGAGTCCTGGCATAGGGTTAGCGTCCTGGGTGCGAATCCCGGTTCGGGCATGGCAATTTTTCATCTATTCTATCTGTGAATGTGTCCCTCTGTAAAAAGGGGCTGTGCAAGCGAATGTGATGAGTGAGTAGCAAAATCGTCCTGGTCCAAGTTGGCGCTACTAAAAACAAGAGACGCTTTTTCCCGCTTTAAAATCGCTGAATTCGAAATCAGCGGGAAATTATATAATCGATTGCTTTCACCCTCATTTTTTAATATGATAGTGTTTGAAATTTTGTGCATTTGTGTTTCTCAGTGTCATTTATTGTTTTCCGATCTTAAATAATAATTAATCGGTTAATTAAATTGAATTTTGTATGATGACAAGGGGACGCCGTCTACTCTTAAATATAAGAAATCTGATTTTAAGATTATATAACATTTATAATAATGAATTGAAGGCTAAAACGCAGATAATAATTAAAATATAACAGAAAGTCTACGTTTTAGTATGTTTATTAAAACTACTTTTATTAAATTTATCAATAATTGAATGATATTTTACTTGTCCCAACGGCATCAATCGGACTTCACATATCATATTAAATTCGCTATTTTAATCATTTTAAAATGTGTTAACTTTTTAGCAATCAAAACATAATATGAATGCGTTTTTGATAAAAAAAAATAATTTCCTCACAAGCAAAATTAGTTTATATTTGTTTGCTAATACATAGAAATCAAATAATTGAATAAATGTTTATAAAAGCAAATTATCAAAAAAATTAAACAAGAATACGTATCTTTGCTCAATTTTTTTCAAAATAATATAAAATTTTATTTATAAAAATCACTTGAAAAATAGTATCTAAAGACTTACAATGACCAAAGTGCCAGGAATATATTCTGGATCTGGCTGGTCCATACCTTCAACTACCAACTTTACGCCGTACCAAAATGATAAAGCATATCCACCGAATATACAAAACCAGAATAATCCTGCTCCAAAACTAGTCAGCAAGCCTCTTTTTATGCCTTTCGCTCTTGCATTCTTCAGGTATTTGTCATATCTATAATAAAAAATGTGCATCTCTAAATTTCAACACATTGTATCAAATGAAGGTATTAATTTCAAAAATATAGTTACTTATACATAATACCGGGTGGACAATTAACGAAAATTTTTTTTAATTCATAAAACTCGTAAAAATTAAGAAAAATTAAAAACATTTTACAGATTTATCTTCGATGAGTGAAGGGATTTTTTTTAATTAAGTAAAAAAAAAAATTAATTAAAAAAACAGTTGATAGTTGGCGCTAGTATGAACGACTTAGTTGGAAATATGCAAATGAGACAGGCGATTATAAATACTTATGCTCTTGATCCATAATCCATAATGCCAGGCATCTGTAGAAAGCACCGGGCAGAATTTTTTAACTTAAAAAAAAAAAAAAAACATTCTACGATGTTGCTAGCAGCGGGAGCGGGAAACTAGTAGTTTCGCTAGCACATTGAACATAAGGACTGTGTGAATAACAGGAAGAGTACATAACCAACAGAAAAGAAAGAACGGAGATAGAAACAATCGGAACATTCTTCATACAAAATTTCAAGCAAACATATTTTTAACAACTTCATCAACTCGTAAAAAAAATATATTCCACTCACCCTTCGTCCATTCTGCCGGTTCGATATCAAACCATTCTCTATACAAAATTACAAACAAGCATCCTTTCCTAACTTCCTCAATTCGTAAAATATATATACATATTTTACTCACCCTTCATCCATTCTGCAGGTTTGAAATACTTTCTTACATCTTATTTACCCGACATCCATTCTTGCACAATTGCCGACATAACAAATTATGAAGGGAACCAACCGTTAGAGCACCAAAAGAATTAAGAGAACTGCGAAGAATTCCATTGCAGCTGTCTTTTAAAGTGAGAATGCAGACGATTTTTTAAAGCGCATACTGACAATTAAAAATTGCAAAAGAATAATTTTTTTCTGTTCGTATTCGCATTAAAAAAAAGAAAAAAGAAAAAAACTTTTAATTATAAGCTTAACTTTCTTTATTTAATAAACTTTTAATTATAATAAAGAACAAAATTAAATTCTTTAATCGATATATTTTTAGTATTTTTAATTTAAAATTCTTCATAATGTTAATTTTTTATAAAGTGAACTGATTGTAGATTGTTAATGTTTCATAATGTTTTCATAATTATAATAAAGAACAAAATTAAAATCTTTAATCGATATTTTTTTTTAATATTTTTCATTTAATATTTTTCATAATGTAACTGAAGTTCATGTACAACTCAACCATTGCAAAAAGTTGTAAATGAAACAGCATTAGGATTGCTAGAAGAGCGTTCCGATGGGTTACCCTATTGCGGACAAACTCGGGGGCACACTATTCTTCACTTTATCCATTTTTTTTTTAATTTTTTATTTTGGTTTACATACAAGTTTTGAACTTTTAATAACTAGCCGATTTTGGCAACCAGTTTGTTCGCCAAGATTATTGAGATTTTTAGGATATAATTATTAATATGGGATGCATTTCTTAAAAAAATATTTCACCTTGTAATTTGATACAACTGAAATACATGAATTCAATTAATATAGTGTACTACAAATTACAAGGTATGCATATTACGAAAGCGGAAATCCCACTACTGATTTAATGATTAGCAAAAGCACGTGCTTGAATGTTTTGATGAAGTATTTGAATTCCATCATAGCATTTAAAAACATTGTTTTGGATAGTGCATAAAACTTAATTAAAGAATATTATTAAAGTTAAATGAAAAATTGTCCGAAAAGAAAATTTATATAATTAGAAATATAATTATAATTATGTCACTAACAAAATTTAAAATATCAATCAACTGCAGAAATAACATAATTAAATTTGGTATCATCAGCAGTAATTCCGGCCAAGACAAATTGTGCCTCAAGCTGTACAAACTATAATGCATTAGCCTTCCAAAAAGGTGGTAATTTGATGCCAACACGAGAAATTGTGACGTCATTACTGGTGGAATCTTGATTATCATCAAGCATGTTTGAAATAAGCGAGGTCAAATTCACTGTAAATCATTAACTATTGGCTAAATTTTAGATTTTTTGAGTTTAAAAAAAATCAGAATGTCGCCAAATACAGTTCAACGATGCCAAACCTTTAGTACTGAGTCTATGGAGAAAATTCAGTTTTGGCGTGAATCAAAAGTAAACATTGGCGCTATAGGGCGACATTTGAAGGTTTCATAGGACTACTGTTAAAAATTAAATAAGATCAGAAAACACTAAAAATAGTTATAATTCTTCTTAATTTTTGATAAAAGGCACCTTACATATTGTTTTCATTTGACGCAGAGAGGTGAAAGTGATAAGTGATGAAAAAGTCTTATTGTATTTTCCAGTTTTTTACTTGAATTGCTTCAATGGAGAGTGTTCTAATTACCGTTTATGAAGATTTTTACTTGGTTATAACTTTTGAATTATTGGGCGGATTTTCAAAATATTCTCACCATCGTAAGCAGAAAAAATTCTTCTTTTTTACTAACGTATAATTTTTGAAGACGGAGTACGGAGAATTTTGATGATGATGGATTTCGAAAGCTTCGAGTAAGAGCGATAGATAATGTTGTTTTACGTTAAACAATCAGGTTCGAAATTTTTTTCAGAAATTTCTGATGACTTCATTTAATTATTTTTCAAAATCGGGAAAGATTTCCTTTTGCTTCTCCGGTCACCAATGTGGATGTTGTCTATAATATTTAATCCATCAACGACGTTAAAAAAATAACATCTTTAGTTAACAGAAACATTAAGAAGAATAAAGAAAAAAAGATACAAGTGCAGTATAATAGTATCTCGTGCACGTATAATAAATCCGCTTGCAAGATCACTCAACTTAAACTGTGACGTCATTTTGATGAAAGCAGGTCCACCACAGAAAGGTAATTTTTTTAATTCTTAAGATAATGAAAAATACATTTTTACTAGTTAATTGTTTTAAAAGACTTTAATATAAATTTTCGTAGGTAAGGCATAAAGATTACGGTTAGATTTAAGATTAATATACGGAGACCAAAATTAAAATTTTTGGTGCGATTTCTAGACAAATATAATCGTTCAAATATTATATTATAGCTTTAAAAGTCGTTTATGAGCATATATGTTACACATCAAAATTTTCAGACCTTTAGAAAGATTTTTGACGATTGACACAATTTTGACTTGCTTGGAGAGAAGCCGTACATTCGTTTTAAGTCTTACCACGATAATTTATCTGACAACGGTTATGCCTATTTTTCCGCTTGATTAAACTTTTTGCTTGAAGCCTATTTCTAGATTTCTTTTATACCTTCTTTCCTCTGACTGAATTTCTTCTCTGGTGATATGGCGCACTACTTCCGGAACATTTCTAATAATATTTTGCAGCTACATTAATTAGATAAATGAAGCACTTGATTCAGTGCAGCTCTAAAAATGTTCAATGAATTTGACTTGAATACAAACAGTGAGGGATATATCGACAAAGGCCGTTATCCCATAGGATCGAAAAAGTTACAGTTAGTGGATATCAAAATACGAGAGGGCTTGAATAAAGATGCTTAGATGATGTTTGCTTGCGAAAGCTTGAGACAAAAGAAAAGCAAAAGAGATATTCGGCTGTTCGATGTTGAGTTTTTTCCAGAGCGCTTCTCTGTAGACTGTATATTTTGAATATTTTAACAAAATGTGGGAAATGTCGTTGTCTTCGTTGCATTTGATGCACAAGGGGTTGTCTGAGAGATTGAATCTGTGAAGAAGACTTGGGGTAATGATCATTTTACAAATCACCCTTGCAATAAGTTTATCTTGAACTCTACTTCTAGTCCAATTAGTGATTGTGCTGATGTCTGGGAAATCCCCGATCAAAGCAAAATATTTGCTCCTGTGATATTTATTTGAGTCGATTTTGGAAGAGTTCTTTCTCAATTGGAGATCGTATCCTCCAGGGAGATCCACTCTATGAATGCCGTATATTCCTTGATTGCCTTTGTAAGAGCATCTGATTTATCGTTCCATGCGATACCATGTTCAATGAATAAAGCAGCTTGAAATTCGTATGATATGGGTTTTTATTTGTTGCCATTCGATCATTAGTAAAAAGTTCGATTTCTGTGCCGCGTACACTAGCATTATATATATATATTTTAATAAAACGCAATCTCAGCTATACACGGATCAGATTATTTTCGAGAATATGCGGTAATTATTGAATAATAATTCCAAGAGCTTTTGAGCAACAATCTCGCGTCATCTTTTCATTAAAAGAATACCTAATTGATTAATGGCATTACTAAACAAATTTCAAGAACACCTAAGATAATATTATCACGCATAGATAAAGCACTTCGCCATTAGTTTAAACAAACAATTAGATTTATTAGAAGGAATCAACTTTGAGAACGAGACTGAGAACTTTTATACATACATAGAATGCTCAACTTTTATACATACATAAAATGTTCAGCTTTTATACATGCATAGAATGTTCGAGAAAATCCAATCTTGATATTTAAGAAAGATCTAGAATCTTCCAAATTTTATATAAACAATAGATTACAATTTAAATAAAAAAATCCAGTTTGTGGATAAAACACATCGATTGGGATTCGAAACATAGACCAACCAATCTTAAACGAGATGCTCTGCCTACAGAACCACGGCGATTGCGAGCTATTCTGGCTTATGCGGAAATATTTATTCTTATGCTATATAGAATGTGTATTGTACATTTCGAATAACCCTGGCTTCACTTAACCAGGATTTTATTGTACAAATTTAAAAAGCCAGAACTATAAAAAAAATTCATGTCGTAGAAACAACTGATTTAGCAGATATGATGTGTAAAATACAATTACCTTTGTATTTCTTTTTGTTCTCCACCAAAAGATGCAACGGTGCGTATAGAAGACAGCGCTTCTTCAGCTACAGCTCCTGCAGCTCCATATGCTTCAGATTCTTCCCTTGAAGCAGAAGCTTGAACCTGGCAATTATACAGTTAAATGCTTTTTATTTAGATTTTTTTAATAAAATGACTGTAGATAATATTACCAAAATGTAATGAAGCATCGTCTTTGAAGCTTATTATCATTACTTTCAAACTTATAACAACAATAGGGATAAATTTAATATATTGCGTAAAGTTCACGAGATTTCTCGTTTCGCAGGCGGATTCTAATTGTGGCAGGGTGACGAGATATCTCGTTTTCATGTTTTTTCGGCTAAATCTATACATAACCAACCAGAGGCAAATATTTAACATATTAAGGGCCCCAAAGAAATCTGTAAGGCATACACCTGGGATTGTACTTTTTTGGGCAAACGTACATTCTATAATCAGCATAACTTTGTTATTTAAGAAACAACAACAGGCGGGATAAGCAACGCGAAAAAACCTGTGAGCGGTCCATAACAGATGGGAGGCCAAACATGAGAAAACTCGCGAACGGTCTTAATGTCTTAAAACAAGATACTGCTGCAAATCGCGTCGCACACCATAGCACAAGGGAATATGCTTTACCAAATATCACGCTCTAAAGCATTATTCAAGCCTGTGAAATAACTAATAGTTAAAATGCAAAAAAAATCTTATAAAATAAATAGTAATATTTAAGAATACTTTATGTAAACACCGAATGCAAATTTAAAATGTGCATATATGCATCCTCTTGCTTACCAAGGATGCTTCTAGAGCATTCAAAAATGTGCGGAGCCTGGGAGCGCGTTTGAGCTCATAAAGAGCCGTATGCAATGTGTTAAAAATAAAATATGGCAGGAAATGCAGGATTAGTTATAAAATCGTATATTTACATCGGAAAAATTAAAACATTTACTGATATAAAAAAATCAGTATATATGATATAATTAAATTTTTATTAAATTAAAAAAAAATAATCAAATTTTGTTGTTGTTAGTGTTGCTTATGGCGTCATAGACAAGCCAGCTGATGAAGTCATTGAGTTTAAGCCGAGTTTTAGTGTCTTTTGTTTCAGTAACGCCATCAAGGACCAAAGTTTTAGTTACTGATGCGCTACAGCCCTTTTCACAGGGGCATTCCTTCATGCATATCTTTCCTTCATTCATACATTTCATTCACTCATCCACAGATCATAATTTAGACTTGACTCGGAGAACGATCACCTCTGATCCAATACCCCCCTTCCCCCAGTGGTACTGTCTCCTTCTTGGAGGACTTTGTGGCTACGATAGATTTATTCTTGCACCAGCCACTGTATACACGCATATCAAATTTTCAATTCCTAAATTGGAATTTCATGCTCTGATTCCCCAAGCAGAAAAACAGATACATTAGTTAAAGAACAAGTTTCTATAGCAGTCATATATATGGGTGAATTTTCTTAAAGGCTCAGTATGTACAATGAAAAATTTGAGATTTTTTAAAAAATATGTTTCATAGTAAAAACAATACGAATCTGTAAATAAACCTCTCATACTTGTCATATTCAATGTAACGTTCACAGAAACACTTTTATCATTAAATAACCAAAATATTCAATATATTATACTTTCTTAATGTCATTTCATTTTTGACATATTTAGAACTGCCATTGCAAAGACATTATTTGTATATTTTAAATTAAATTCAGTAAAGAGCATTTGTAAGTTAATGTACCAGCATATAATGAATTTAAAAACTTCAATGTGTGCTATTCAGAATAAAATATTAAATTCCAAGAAATATATTATAAAATCAACCAAGTAATATAACTTTACTTTTGATAGAAGACCTTGGGCTACCGTCAGAATAGGTGTTAAGGAAAATGTGACCAAAGCCAATTTCCAACCGTAATACATTCCACATACAACACTAATGGCACTTGTAGATAATAAAAAGGTGCAAATTCCCACTTTTTCACCAATGCCGTCTTCAATTTTCTTTAGATCGCTGAAAAGATATAAATGCAATTTAATAAAAAAAAATCAATAATTAAATTTTAAGATGCAGTTTAAAAAAATATGTTTAATTTACCTAATACTAACTTGTATACATGGATTTGTACAAAGTAAATGAATATCAGATTATTTCACATGAGTTTTCTACATTTTAAAAGCTATTTGTGTATCTAGATTTAATATTAAATAGTAACCGGAGGGGTAGAGAATTTTCAATCCACTATATCCTATCTACCAAAAAGTATTGGGCACCCATGCGAATGAGGATATCTGTTGTCCTGATCTAAGCCACGCCTTCTGTGTTTAGATATCAGATAGGAAAAGCATTGGCATTAGTCGCAAGCAAGATGCCACAAAATTCAGAGCTCTCTGACTTCATAAAGACGTAATTGTCAGATATCATAGAAATGGCCAATTTTTAAGGGGCATATCTAATGAGTTAAACGTTTCAAAATCGGCAGTGACTTTTGTGATTAAGAAGTGAAATATGAGTGATGATTTTCGGAAAGTACTTCTAACCGGAAAACCAATGAAACTAAGAGATACAGACCGAAGAGTAGAGATGCATAATCCACAATTTTTTTGAATAACAGATAATATTGCTATTGTTATTTTTAAATATGTGATCCAAATATCTGTTATTTCAATCATATTATTAATTAAAAATTATTACTTAATATTAAATATAAAATTTATTAATTGTAATTAATACTTAATTTACTAATTTAAGTAACTTGTGATTGAATTAATTTATCTGTTTCAGCTTACTTCTTAAATTTTTTTTCTCAAAACTATTTATTCAATATATTTATTGGAGTGAACCATTTTCTGGAAAAGGTGAATTAAAAATATATGTATTTACTTTAAAATGTTTACTTTAGTTCTCTATTCTACCAATAGATGGCGCCAGCAGTAAGCAGAATATATGTAATCAAAGTCAATCATGTCACGAGCAATTAAAAATGATCCGTATGGAATAGTGCATCATCAAATGCGAATATCGGAAGTCACTCCCGTAAAGTGGAGCGGTGACTTCGCACTTTCCAGTGAAGCCGCGCACTTTCCGGTGAAATCATCGCTCCGATAAATTTCAGTGATATACAATTCAATGATACGATAATATCAATAACCGGTCCGTTCACTTTTCAATCCATTCACAGATTTCTTTCAGAAGCTTCCATTGGACAGATCGTATCGATTGTTACTTTCCAGTGAAGTCACCACTCCGGTAAATTTCAGTGATATCGTATCGATTGATATCGTATTCTATCGTGATCCAAAACCTGTAATCGAAATATCACCAGTAAGATCGTATCAAGGATTTGAATCACACCCCTCTTTGAAAAGTATTGATCACTTGTATTTGTGACTTTTTGATATTGGTTACGTAATAACCGCTCTTAAAATATTCGTCATCCCTACCGAAGAGTGGTGCCCAAAGAAATTCGGAAAACCGTACCAACCGCTCATAAGCCTTTGATTACAAAATCCAATAGCGCTGTTCGGTTGAGGTCGTAGAGATCACAAGGCGCTTCGAAATTGGACCGTAGATGAGTGGAAACAGGTTCTCCGCAGTGATGAATCAAAGTTCAATCTCCACCAGTCGGATGGTAGAGTCTGGGTTTGGTGTATGCATGGAGAACGCCTTTTGCCATACTGTCACAATTTTACAACTAGTATTATTTAAATGAGGATTGTTGATTAGTAATATTTATCAAAATAAGAGTTGTATTAAGAAGTAATATTAATTAAAATAATAGATATTTTGGGATTATTCCGTCGACCTGTCAGCGCTCGCAAAAATGCGCCAATCTTTTCCCTACCCTTTTGGCGATAATATCAGTGAGAAAATAGTCGACGGAATTATCCCAAAGTACCGAATAATGTAATATTGTGATAATTATTGAAGTAAAAGGTAATTTTCATAAATTATATGATTGCATTTCATGGCAATACTCACCCAGTCATGGCACTAGCAAAATCTCCTGTTTGATGAGTATCAAAATAGGAAATATCCTGTTTGAGTATCGAGGTCATGAACAAACAGCGTATTTTGTAAGCCTGATTTGCTGCACTCAAACCGAAGGCGCATATAATGATATAATCGATTACAAGAACCATGAAACCCAATGCTGCACTATACAAACACAGTTCGCCAATTCCATCTAAGAAATCATCGGAATAAGTCCTGCAAAACATTAGACAAAATTCAATTCAACTTGAAAATTTACTATATTAATACAAAAATGATACAAATTTCAGATAAAGATTATTTCTTTTTTAGATTTAAATAACTCACGAGTTTTTGCTGGGATCAGTTGTATTAAGAGTTGCATGTTGTACAAAGGTATTCAGAAAATTTCCAAACACAATTTGTATTGTTGGGAATATCGTTCCAGCAACCAATGCCGTGATGAATCCTACAACCATAAGTGCTTTGTCCCATCCACTTGAATACCTAAACTAAAACAAAGCAATTCAATTTTAATATCTATTTAGCATGTAAATGCATTTTCTAAATAAATAATATCTAAATTATTATTAAAGAGGATTTAAATAAGTCACCACAAATTTTTTTTAATTGTCTCTAAAATATTTTTAATTATTGGAAACTCTTATTTAAATTTAGATAAGATATAAATTAGCGACAAACAGGTACTTTTATGAGAAAAAAAGCTGAATTTTAAAAATATATAAAATTGAAATCTGCTATTATTATTAAGTCTTTATTATTTTTAAGTCTTTATTATTTTTAATTATTAAATTATTATTTTTAAGTCTTTACTTGTCTTAATTAATTTAAGTCATTAAGCAGTTTAAACCGGTTTGAAATAATCACGTAAATATCAGATTATGCATGTTGCGATATTTAGAAAAACTTTTTTTTTTTTTCCCATCTCAAAATCGTTCGAGCTCCAAAACTTTTTCTCAAGGCCAGAATTTTTTTTTTTTTTTCTTTTTGAAAAAATCCGGTTTTAAAATAGTTTGGAATGATCACGTGACTATTGTATTGCATAATCGTCAACTTTTAGAAAAGCAATGTTTTTACCCCCCCCCATCTCAAAATCATTTGAACTCCAAAGCATTTTTTACCAGCTAAGAAAATTGAAAATTTAAAAAAACAAAAAACTAATTCTAATTAAACTAAAAAAAAAACTAATATATAACTTTTGATACCTCCTCTCGCTTGTTCGCGTCCATTCCCATCTTCTTCTCTGAGCTTCTTTGGGCTTTAATTATTCCTTACGGCCTTGCCCTTTATTGACCTCAGGGGAGACTCGAGTATATGGAGGACGTTAGTGCCAAGTTGTAACTTTTTGTTAGCGATAAGACGTCAAATGTGACAACCTTTTTTCTCATTTTCTAATAACCCTTAAAGCAAAAAAGCGATAAATCGCCAATATTTTTGTCTGTGCATTTTGAGGCTTAAAACTGGAATTACATTATGTTCTCACATAATAATAAAAGTTACAGATAATAATAGATAATCGAAACTATTTGCTATTTGAATCGTTCTATCATTAAACAAAACAAGGAAATTCTGTCCCGTATTCTTAACTTAATAGTAATTACTAATAAATATACTTACCAAGGCAAAAAATGAAACAGGCGGTATTTCCAAAGAGTTTTTATCATCTTCCTCCCCATCTCTGGAAAAAAAATGACAAATTAAACACTATCTAAAATAATAAGTTCATATCTTTATTATATATTTCATACCATTAATTATTTACCATTAAAGTAAAGCATAATAGTAAACTCAGAACATTCGCGGTGAAATGAGATTCCTCTAATTTCGCCAGAATCAAATGGCAAGGGGGGGGGGGGAGATCTAGAGAAATGGATTATTTTTCTATGAGAAAGTTTCTGCTTTAAGTATGATTTTCATAAACTTTTTAAAATTTTTTGATCCGTACAATACAGAATTGATTTCATGAGTGAATAATGGTGAGAAAGTTTTGAAGTGTATCCATTTTTAAATAATTTCAACAATAAAACTTTTTATTAGATGAAGTTTGATCAATTTCTTTTCCAATTAAAATTTAAATTTTAAATAAGAACTAAAAAATTAGGGAGCTACATAGCACAATGAGCAGAACGGGTAAGTCCTTTAAATTGTAAAAGTGACATTTCTACTAGAATTTGAAACTTATGCAAACTTTTCTAGGGAAGTCACTAAGGCCAAGAGACTTAAAATATATAAATACAATTTTTAGAACAATTATTATTTTAATTAACTAGAGTTCCGAAAATATCAAACTGAAGTGCCTATTTCCACCTACCTCGTGCGAAATTTTATAGTTCTAGATCTAACGGTCTGCCCTGATACAGACTAATATATACAGACATACGTGCATTCTCTTTTATTTGCAGTAGCAATTTCTGAATTCTGAAACTATTTTTATTTTTGAATGAAACATAAAAGGAAAATATTTTTTTCCTTCATTTTTTTTAGAAAACAGTAGAAGTTAATTCATAATTTGTCAATAATTTCAAACAACTGGCACCCAAATTTCATGCATGCAAAATATTTTTTTAAAAAAATAACCGCAAGTATTGTTTAAAATGCATTGAACCCAAAACTTTGAGCTATAAACCATTTGAAAGAATTAATTTTTTGCAGAACTCAGCATTTTCTCAAGGACATAAAAATGTAAAGGACAGTTCGTGATGGCAGATAGTTTTCTCAAGGACAGTTAATGATGAGAAGTGGTATAACATATAATAAAAGACTAACTCTTTTTATTATTATTATTAACACTATGAATGACATTTACGGATTCTTACATAATTTGCTTCATGATTAGCGAAGAAATAGAATTGCATATAAAATTACTTTTAAAGTTATAATATATTTCAGTCTTCTGATACCAATTTGTAAACAATTTTCATTTTTACTTTTGCTATGAAAAAGAAAGCTTGTTCTAAACTTTCAAGCCTTAATTTCGAAAAAATAATTCATCTTCCTAATAGTTATTTACTAGATGCCTTTGGTGACCAGCTGGTTGGCTGAGAATATTAATTATATGTAATGTCGGTTAAAATGCTTAGACGTAATTTCATGTCCATGATTCTGTAGACGGACATTAAAATCGTGATATATTAATAACCATACATATGTTCTGATCATTATATACTTTCGCAATGGAAATCAATTCCATGACATCATAGTGCTATTAAAAACTGAACTCTCTGGCTCATCTCTTTTCTAACATTAGTGGTATAGTAAATTATTTTTTATTCGTCTTGTAAAATGCATAGATATAAAACAAAAATCATTCTATCTTAGCTTTCAACAGTGGAAGAAAACTCTGCGAATTAAATTTGTTGATGAAAAATGTTTGAATTTCATGTCAACAACGTAATCAATTTTTTAAAAATTAGACAAAAATTAGGAAAAGTGCAATGAGTACCTTCAAAAGATTAGTCACTTTAGATTAATACCTTTAAAAAGATAACTTTTTATATTTTGAAACGATGTGAAACCCAGTTTTTTGCAATACGAAAGTTATCACGAAAAAAATGTCAAAATTTCCTTAATTTTTAATAAATTGAAATTATTAAAAATTGCTCTGTATAATTTCACCTTCCAAGGTATACATGTGCGAAATTCAGTAGCTGTAGTTCAAATGATCTGGTCTATACACACATACAGATACACACAGAGATACAAGATGCATAAATACAGATAGAGTTTATTCGTATGGCATCACAGCCACCTAACAAAGATCATTTTGGTATTGTTTTTAATTTCGATTTTACTTATGTGCTTTGAAGTTGCATCATTTTTCCTTCAGTGAGATAAAATCATTAGTGGATTTAGGCATGTTGGGACCCCTGGAAATGTACATTATGAGATCCCTCTCTTAATGATTGGAAAGTATAACTTCATACTTTATTGCATACTTTAACTTAATCAGCCTCTTAATAATTTATTTAGTAACTTTGTGAAAAATGTGCGCGTTTTTATTTGTTTATTTTTGAAATATTCAAATCACAGAAAAAAATTACTAAAGCAATAAAATTCTTGAAAATTCAAACATAATTATTTCCTTACATACAAATATAAACATTTTTATTATTCTAAAGTATTATAAAGAAATAATAAATTTCAATTAAATACAAAATCAAATTATATTACAAGATCTGTTTAGTGGAATATAACATACGCAGTTAATAAATAAATAATATTCAAAAAAATGTAAGAAGAATTATATTTTAATAAATGATTTTAATGAATAATTGTGTACGCACTCTTTAAATGTGTTATTTTATAATTAAAATTTTTTATTTTGTTTATAAATTTATTTATTTGACAATTTAGTTAATAACATGGATCTGCCTTTAGTCCCACTTCAGTCCAGTAGCCCTAAGGGGTTACCTAGGCTTCCTAGTCGGATATCCACATCTGATAAACAGGGGATTCAAAATTAAATTACCGAGTAGTACTTGACATGTATCAATTGAACTTGAATTTACAAGAGACTATGAAAAATGCTTCAGCTAAAATTTTGAAACCGCACAAAGTTGAATCAGAATCATCAATATTTAATCCAAAAAGCACATTTTCTCTCTTTTCTTTATTCAATAAAAATTGATACCAAAAGAGTAAATTTTTTTGAATAATTTAAAAATAATATCACATATGCTGTTCACGATTTTGCATTCTGAATTCTTTTCTGTAAGGTTTTTTATATTATTGTGTGAATGTAAGATGTGTGAAATTTTCGTTCCTAAGTTAGGAGCACTGCAAAAGTATCAGTAAAATTACAAGATATGAAGGATCTAACTCGGCAAAATTTTATTGTATGCTTAATCATTTTACGTAGATAGGTATTTCCTGTTATTGTTCTCAGTGATAAGTCACAATTTCAAATTTGGCACATATTGGCGAGATAAAATTGTGATAAATATTTTATTTTTTAAGAACGTAAATATTTTATAATATTAAGAAAAGAAAAGTCATTTTTCAGTACAGTAATTTTTTACTTAATTTTCTAAGTTATCAAACTAATTAATATATATTAATACAATAACAATAAGATTCAATAATAATAACAATTGAACATAATTTATCGTATTATATTCCTAGTTAAGTTATCATTAAAATAATATATAGCTTTAAGGTATTACTGCAAATACTATTGCTGTTATGAGCCTTCAAATTTTCAAAATGCACTTTTTCCAAAAGCTTTCCACAATTCGGGCTACTCTTGTACATCTTTTCAATGATACAAAATTTGCAGTCGTTTTCCTCTTTTTTCGTAATTTTGACTATTTTTTGAGACATTTTTAAATATTATTTGTTATATTGTTGTTAATTACTTTATAAGTTATTTTATGTTGTTGATTACTTTATAAGTTTTTAAAGTTATATCAATTTTATCTTCTAACGAATCGCTTATTTTACCGTTGTTAAAAAAATTATTATCTTTACCCTTTGTACGCTGGCTTAAAAATCGATTATTTCTTTGATGTTACCAATTTTACTATAATGGTATTTTGTTTGTAACTTAACATTATTTTATTCCCTCTTAGATATAATTAACATCATTATCTTCTATTCTTACAATAAGCTGTAGTTTATTTTATTTTGCCTCGAGATTTTACTTTTTATTACATTTAATATTAGTAATATTTAAATAAAAAAAACTTTCGTTAAATCAGGCTTTATTTTGTCGTGAATAAAATGCAGTTTTAAAAATCTTTCGTTCCATTAGTTTTGATAACCATATTCAGTTCAATCTTTTCACCTACTGCAAAATAATCTTCTCTAAAAAATACATTACCCATTCATGTATTATCATTAAATCAAATATGTATTTAATAATTAAATAAATAAGTGTAATTATTTTTATTTAAACTGTCTACATCCAAAATTAGAAACTATATATACATTCATTAAATCTTAGACATGTTTCATGATCCATACAGTCTAACACTTTTTATATTTGATATAACAGACTAACTTCCTAAATCATATAAATATTCAGTACATTTTCATTATATTTATACCACAAATGAGCTCGCGCCATTCTACCCTGGTATGCAGGATAATCTAAATTATCATTGTCCCTACATCTGTGTGGGAACTAAGATCAAAGTTAAGAGCCTTCACTGATCACTGCTCAAAACCGCCAAAAAAGTATGTACCATCATGGAAATGGCAGTAACTTGGACCATGATCATGAAATTATATTGTCCAACTCATGCAGGAGAAATGAAAACCCGATTACTTATTCTGTAATATCTTATCCACGAACTCTTTATAAGGGTATTCTATTTACACATCAAAATTTCATTAATATTCCTATTATAATCTTTCATTTCAATAAATTCTTCTTCACCTTCCTGTATACTCAATATACAAAATATTGTAATGGTCAAAAAATTTTAACTCTAGATTTTGTCGAGTCTCTACATTTCAGACTTCCACAGACTCCACATTTAGACTAAAGCACATTTTTTGGAAAAGTGTCAGTCTATCTGTATATGAATACGATAACTCAAAACCGTTTTGGGTGGACAAATGAAACTTAATGTCTGATTTTAACACCACGATTGCATTTTTTTTTATTTATTTATTTTTTTTTTTGTCAAATATTGGATGAAGATTATTTAGAGAATGTCTGTCGGTTCGGCTGTCCAAATACAAGGTTTTTTGCATTCACAGTTTAGTGTGATCTGTAAGTTCAGTTTCAGACGACCGGAAAATTCCGTCTAAAATACATATTCCATTTTCTGTTGCTTGTATTAACCATATCCCGGCGATCTATCATCAAAGATAATACTCTAGATTCAAAGCTGCTAGATTTACGCAAAAGCTTGATATTTCTTAACAATTGATAGCCAATACCATGTAATTATTGCTACAGTACCGGTTTTCTTTATTATACTCAGAAGCACAAATTGTCACATGCGCAGTCAAAAAATAAATTCACCGTCACTAGTAAAATTCACAGTCTTAGCCAAGGTTTATAATCAGGGATAATAATACCTTTATTGGAGAGTATATAAAAAAACACTGGTGAGGCCACTTCCATTATTTTTTTTTGTATCAATATGCTCTGTTTTCGAAAAAAAAAAAATTAAGTGTTTAAATTGGTGGATGTAACCAATTTGTTGCTATAAATGTACGATGGCCAAACTAGCTGACAGCTAATTATGCAATATAGAAAATAAATGACTATTGATATAATAATATAAAAATATCTGATATTATAGGAGATTGTAATAGATATAAAAAATGATTTCTATAAAATATCAAACTTTTTTCTTCTTAAATATTGCAAGAAAATTTTCTGTCGATAATTTTAAAAATGCAAATACAAATAAAATTTAAATATTTAGAAACTTAAAAATGTGTTATGACTTACTTCGAAGCATCTGAAGCTCGAGGTAAAGACTCGTTTGAAACCTCCAATGTTGTATTTTGCTCTTTATCCGTTTTCTTTAACGATTCCTCATTCTCAAGTATTCCATACACTTTTGAACTCACAGAGCTCGATTTTGAGTCGTTGTTTAGCATATTGAATGCCTGTTTTTTTCAGTCGATCTATTTTCGATTTAAGTCTGCTCTGATGTAAAAAGAAAATGTGCTCACCGCTAAAAGAAAAGAATACAATCTTTTTGTATAGCATCCAAGGTCGCTAAATGATTACCTCGGTGTCGCACGGAACACAGATAGAGTTAAAAGTAAATGTAATGCGATGACAATCGTACGCTTCACGCCTTCCTTTTGTTGTACCCGGCAGGGGAAGGGTTGCTTTTTATAAGGGACAAAAAAAAATGTTCAATGTTACACAACATTGTGAATGAGAATCCTTTATTCATTATATCGAAGACATGTTATGTAATCGCAGGTGAATTATCAATAAAGTTAAACTGTTTTATTTCAGGAGAAAGCATTTTCAAGATAAGTTCATCTTTACTTATCTTATCTGCGAAAAATATTGTTTTCCTCAGAACTTTTTACTTGTAAATTTAATAAAAATATGTGTTTTAAGATTGTGAAATGTTTATGAAGTTTTGATTTAAACGATTCTAAATTTCAATAATATAAATAAATAAAATAAACAAATAAATAAAATCGTATTAAAATCAGAATACAAAAACATAAATTCTCTTTAGATAAAAATAATAAAAATATATAAAAATAAAATGCGCTTTTATAAATGTTCTATAAGAAGTGGTAAACGATTTTTGAAATAAAAAATACTTTGTTTAAAACGAACTTCTAAAAACAGGATATACTTAAGACATACTTAGTATAAAATAATCATATTTATTATCTATATACCTGTACTAATAAGCTAATTTATAACCAGAAGGCACTTAGAAACTCAAAATTAACTAAGGAATTGATGGATTAAGTTGTAAAAATATTAAAATATTGTATTGTTTCGGGAGCACAGAGTGGTTTAATTTCAGAATTCTAGTGACATTTAAAGAAGAGAGTAAAAAAACTGACTGTAAAGTTTATTTTTTACAAACATGAAAGAAATTAAATTAAGGACTGTAAAACTTTAAAAACAGATAAATATACATTAATATCATAAAAATATTTTAATATTAATAATTAAAAATTTCACCAGAGCTTCTTAAAATGTGGGCCTTGATCTCAAATGAAATGGTATTAAATTTCACATTATTTTCTATAAAACAAAAACAAACAAACAAACAGCAAAAAAAAAAAAAAACAATATTGGAGAAACTTTTTTCCTATATTTGTGGCAAAATAAATAAATAAAATAAAATAAAAAATTAAAAGATCAAATTTGATAGCACATATTCCATATAAATTTTTTGAATAAATACTCGAAACTGAATTTCTTTTATTTATAATTAAAAATAGATTGTAATTTTCCTTTTTAAATTTTCAAGTTCTTATAGTGATGATAATAATAATAATCAGGCGGAAATGGAGGAATAGAAAAATTACAAATGGAGACTAGAGTTAAAAACCTCAGAAAATCAGCTATAATCAAAATTCCATAAAAAATTATTGAAATTGCGAGTAAATAATTATTTATTGCATTACTAATGTATATATTCTCTATATATATTATGATAAATATCTACCATAATTTATATTAAAAAATTCATCACTACATTTTATAATTAATTTGCTTAATTTTTGCAAATTTCTAATGAATTTCAGATGGTACAGATAATTCTATTTCCACAGAAATTTTTACTTTCTTGCATACAAAGCATTGAGAAAGTATTGTAATTGTCGAAAATTTTGAACTTGATGTTTTGATGAATCTTTACGTTTCAAACTTCCTCACTTTCGAAAAACACGTTTTTGGCATTATGTCCATTTCTCTATAAATACGATAACTCAAAAACACACTTTGAGCTAAGTGAAGAAGGTTGGTATATTGTAGATTTCTATCTAACTTCCATCCAGGAAAAAGCATGTATTTTAAGCTGATCAAGTACAAGTGAATCACAGAACCCGAACAGGTGCATAGATAAAATTTGTCATACAGATTAAGCTTTTAAAATTTAGACTCTAGTCTAATTTTGAGCCAAATCTATCAATGGGTTGATTGTCAATGATTTAAATAAAAGAATTCGGTATGTGATCCAGTTGCTACAATTGTAATTCAGTGTCAAATTTTGATTTCAATCGATCGGATTAAGGTGCCCAAAAGGCGAATCCGCACGATAGATTCAGTAAAAATGCTTACTCTAACCAAAGATATAAATTTCCTAAATACTGCTTGCCAATATCATGCAAAGCAATCGTGGACTTATGAAAATTTGGCAATTTTATGTGGAGGATGGGGATAAAACCTTTATTAGACAGAAAGTGAGCAAGGTTCGAGGAGACTACTCATGCTGGTTTTCCTGATATTCCAAATATCTTAATATTACAGACATCATCGTAATTCCAGGACGAAATAATCAGTTTGTAGTCCTCCATTGCCCATCTCTCTACACATTATTATTTTGTAACTCAATACAGCTTATTCTGAAGTATTTTTAATATTCTAATTAATCCTTTTCAGTGGTGTATTTCCAGTTAGGTAGCCGGGCTGAATGGTGGCTATAAACAGATTAATAATAATAAAAAAAAAAAAAAAAAAAAAAGGTTACTAGACAAGTCGTCAATTAAATAAAGTTATAAGGAATATTCATTTTTTTTATTATGAAATACTAGGACTACATGTGAGTGTACACTTTGAGTTATTAGAATTATTAATTAAAGTATGTTATTATATTTATAGTATAATAATTAAATACTTATATTTGTAAGTAATGAAATCATTAACTAACAATCATGTTTAATTTTTCAAGAATTCTATTACTTAAACTATTTTTCAAATGGCATACATATGACAAAACCAATAATAAAACATATTTTCACAAAGATACTACAATTTTAAAAATTCAATTCAATTAATTATCAGCATGTTGCTTGAACTAAAATTGTGGAAAACTAAATTACCTTGTCGTTAAAAGAGAGAAAACTCGTAACGAGCATTTTCTAGCCTAAATCCGCCACTGGTCTTTCCTGCAGCCTTGTCTTTTTAAGTGTGGAGATATTTTTTGCTCATCTAACAGGAGGTTGATTAAGTATGTGCATGCACTTTTGTTTCTTCCTTTAAAAAATCATTGAATTTAAATATAAGCCGTGTTTCTTTATTAATTCACTGCATATTTACTGTTCCTAAATTCTAAATAAAAGCTTTAATAATAAATATTTTCAATAAAGTTACTTCAGTAAGAAGTATTGGTATAGTTAGAATTAATAAAAAGGGTATGAACGCTATGATAAGATTCGAAACTGAAATTTCACTTAAGTGCAATTAAAAAAAACTACTCACTTCTTAACTTACAGCTCCCAAGTGAATGCAAATTTCAAATTAGAATGTCTTTCTAGTCCATGAACATCCTTAGAGGATTAGACTAATTCCTTTCAAATTTAAAATCATTTAAGCATTTTGAAATTAAAAATTAGTTTCTAAGTTCTTCTTCCTAACTATCTTTCGCATTAAGAAAAATATTCTTTCAACATTTTACTTTTTTATCGCAGGAAATAAAAGCATCAAAGTAAAAGATAAAATAAATCACCCGATTCCATGTATTCCACAATTAGAAGGAATTTTTTAGTAAAGATCTTTTATTGCCTATTTACAATAGATGAAGATATTTTATTCATTGTTCATCTTTACATATTTTAAGATTATATTTTGGGTCAGCAAGCAATTATTGAGTTATTTAGAGTTAATTAATTCAATTTCCAATTTCAGATTAAAGATTACACTTTAAGCGAGATGGGAGATTTGGGCAGATGCATAGCAAAATGAATTTAACATCAGTGAGATTTCTAAAATAGTATAAATTACATTATCAGAATTTAAAAATACTTGGCAATTTATAGTTACAAATGCTATACAATTAGGAATTTACTGTAATTTTTCACATGCAGTAATTCTGATGAACAACTGGTTATCAAAGATGATTAGTAAGATAATAAATATAATGATTAGTATTAACTATATAAAATTAAAAATTTAATAACACAGGAACAAAAATTAGCAAGAGAAACAGATTATAATAGCAAAAGTTGAGCAAGAGTAACAAAAAGTTTAGAACCTACTAGGCAATTATACATTCTTTGTATACTCTTTCATTTAATATAATTTGTTGAATGTTTTTAGATTTTGAATTTTCATTTGAGCTTGAATGTTCAAAATTTCAGAGGTATAAATATATTGCAGCATTCTTGATGATTACATATTGTTTTGAGTTTCATTATCATTTAATCAATTAATAGGGGTATGTGTTTAATTCCATATGATATGATAATTTCACATGAGTATATATGCCACCTGGCAGTGACTTTAAGTAAAATTGATTCTAAAATTTCATAGCATTTATAATAATGAATTGTAAGAATTAAAAAAAATTAAATATTACTTTTTAACACTATAAAAAATGTCTTCAAATTATTTATATTGATTTTTATAATAAATGCTCTATGTTGTATGTTCCTTACATTTTTTCCTCTAGTGTTTTTTTTTTTTAAGAGAGCCACAACTTTGAAATACACTACGAATGCAGTGATATAGGGTTATTTGGAATATAAGTGATGAGAAAGAAAAAACACAAGGCAAAATGGGGCAAGTAAGAAGAAAATCATACTTCCCAATAAAATATCTTTTGCAACTTGGAATGTGTGATTACTTTATACAGACACTGAAATCACAAAATAATAAAATGCCAACTTGAAGGTCGGGTCAAGGAGTTCTTGAACTCAGTGTTCTTAATCTCTGGATTAAATAGGTAATTAGAGCATAGCAATAAGACTATATAGTAAGTGGTTGTGCTTAGAAAAATTAAAGTATTATTTAGAAATATAACTGATTATACTGATATGACAGAAAAAGAAAAAAAATATATATATTGAATGCTTTTTTGGCAAATTCAGTCCAGAGTCAAGTCAGTGTGGCAAAGCTATGGATTATGACTTAGGCATGAAATAGATGATCAGGTCTCTTGATGTTTTGTGGTAGGGTACAGTCATAATTATCAATTTCTTTTATTGCAATATTATCACTTTTGACAAATTTTTCAAAAAATCTTATTGAGGGTTTCTTTTGAAATTCTGCAAAGTTGCAATGGTCAGATTTTTTTTGTCTTGGTTTCTTTGTTCCTAACAAACTAAAGCAGGTTACTAATTTGCCTCACCGTCACATTTTGCTATCTTTCTAGTCAGTAACAAGGAGATTGGCAGCAGTCGCCCAAATAGGTGATGCATAACAATGAAGTATAAATTACATTATCAGTATAATGTAATTTATTATCAGCATATTTTGAACTGGCTTGATACGTTTTAAATCAAATATGACAACTTGAAAAAAAAAAAAAAAAGATAAGGCAGTGTTATTTTATGTAAATTAGACATATCAAATTAACGGTCCATAGACTATATGGGATCTATAATGACAAGTTTTAGATCTGGCGATTATAACAAATTTTCAATAAAAAATACCATAGCTTAATTTAGAAATTTTTATCAGCACATCGTATTATACTAGAAATACGATTAACAAAAATATTAACTAGATCGCATGTGAATGTAGAACTACTTACACACAATCATTAACAGATTATCTTGTCCAATCAATTTTCAAACCAGGAAAAAGCGAGATCATCACCGACTTCTCGATGCCAGTGGCCATATAGGAAACATTATCTATCTATAATTTGATTTTGATTTGTATTTGATATATATTTTTGATTTTGATTTGTTTCAGGTTTTCTGATGCAAAAGTCATGATACATTAAACAGTAAGTAAAATTATATCATTTTAAAACAGTCATCAAAGGGAATGTGAGGTGAAGCTAAAAAGTAATCAAGAGTCAAATAAATGAATAAAACTTTATGGACTTTAAAAATGGAAAGAGTTGGACATGAGATATCTTATCAAGCAAGAAAGATAATGAAGCACAAGAATTTTGGGGAAAAAACTGTAAATTATGGGCATTGAAATTTAGGCATTCTGACAATATGTTGTACAGACCTTTGATAATGACATCGCAAACACAGTGGTGTTGTTCATATAGCAACAAAATGTGTCCAATGCATAAACTAGTTAAAATAGTATCTGCTTTTCTGTTAGCTAATGAGAACCAAGGTTGCACATGGTGTTTGATAACATGAGGAATTAACTTTTTATTCAATGTTTTAGTAGAAAGAAGATTTTTTTTAAATCAGTGGCAAAATTATGGATTCTTATCATACATTCATGAGGCACAGTACATTTTTTGACAGTTGATTTAGTTATCAATGATAAAGCCATTCTTTTTTGGTGTAATAATCTCGGTTAATTCTTCAAAAAATATATTATTTGGTTCCAGAGTATTGTTGGGATTTAATCAATAGTTTAAAATATATGCAAAAATATTTGTCAAAAATGTATAAATTTTGTAACAGTAGCAATTTTATCAATGGAGCAATATTTTCCAATTAAGGCAAAAACAAACTCAATAGATCCAAAAGCATTGTCCATCATTTTGGTTAAAATTTATTAATATTAGTCAATTAGTAATTATAGTCAAGGAAATCTTCAAATGTCTATTACTATTTACTATGCCACTGCAAATACTGTCTCCTCCTTTCCCCTTTCTGTCTTTTTTTAGCATTTGAGTGCAATATATTTGATACAGATAATTGAACTAAAGTACTTTTGGAATAAAGGAAAGCAGAATTAAATCAGCCAAATTTATTTGAAACAATGCTTAAACATTCATGAGTATAAAAAATAACATTTCCACACATAATAAAATACAACTCTGACAAAGAAACAAATATAAAACATAATAAATAAATATGTTAAAAAGAAATCACAGTTCGATTTCAAACACACTGCATTTAAAATTTCTTAAATGGAAATTTAAAGTACTAATTTGTTTTCTATTGTAACTTACCATTTTTAAAACAATGAAGTAAGATATGCAATAAAAGTATAATACAAAATGTTAAATTTCTAACAAATATAATTATTTTAAATAAAAGCACTTTTGTTCAGTTTTAGCTTTATTTGCAGTCTTCTAAAAGAGCAGATTGAAAACAAACATGTGTTTCAAGTATACTGCAAATAAGGAAAACATGAACATAAAAAGGTTTTCCTTTAAGTATTTGTTTAAAATTATATAAAGCATTGCAAATAATTGAGAAAAAATGATTAAAAATAGAGGACAAAGAAATTTGAGCTTTAATAAAAACTGAAAATTGCATTAGTTATGTAAGTTATAAAAATTCCAACAGCAGATGTTATAAAAGTATTTTCATTACTTTCAGAGTTTCTCTATTTGAAATATAATTGAATTTACTCCACAAATCAATCATCAATAATTAAATTTTAAAATTTAGAATCACTTAAAAATTAACAATATTTTTGAATAAATTACTAAAATAAATCAAAATTAAGTTTAACGGATGCTTTCAAACTAACTTTTGCAACAGCAAATGTTTATTAAATCGATACAAATGTTGTCCCTTAAAATTGGTTAGAGATAGCATGAATTTCTAAAAAATTGAACAATCTCAAATGAATGGAAATTTTTGATCTGAAAATACTATCTTGGTCAAAACTTAAATTGTATTGTTAGTAGAATATTGACTCACCAGAAATTATGTAAAAAAATCCACCCATTTCATACTTGCCTTTTGTTTATGATTACTGGCAATAAATAAAACATGAATAATTCAAAGAAAAAGTAAAAAAATATTAAATTACAAATTATAATTGCATGTTTTACAAAAAAATACATTAGGTTGTATAGGACAGAGAAATACAATTTAACAGATTTTGTAGATAATTTTAGTAACATAATATTATAAAACATTCATATAAATGATATTTTATATACAAACACAAATCATAAAATATAATACAGATCTAAACCAAATAACAAGAAAATAAGCTGCAGTAAGACTGCTCAAAGCTCGATTGGTTTTTAGAACATCTAGAACTGCAATATTAAAAATATGATTCCTTCACCTATCATATTATTAAAATATACATATTTGCAGCTTTAAAATTTGAAAAGGTTATCACACAGTTGCATTATTCTTTTTTGAATATTGACTATTATAGAGATTGTAATAATGTCCCTTAATTTTTAATAATTCTTGATGTGTTCCTTGTTCTACAATTCTTCCTTTATGAATAACTGCAATGGAGTCGGCATTCTGAATAGTTGTTAATCTATGAGCAATAACTAAACAAGTCCTACCACTTCTTGCATTATCAAGCGCTTCCTGAACAATCTGCAAGATAAGAAGAAATCGATCAATGTAAAATTACTAGATAACCTCGATTACCAAAGCTAAGACTGTAATTACCACTGATAGTTCAAGTTCATAGAGACTAAATTTTAAATCATAACTTGACAAGATTTTCAAACATTCTTTATTCAAAGTTATTAATACAAGTTAAAATATGGTAGCGTTTGTGAATAACTTGTAAATAATTAGACTTCTTGCATGTGTTTTTTTAAATGATTATCATTTTCAATAAGAGGATTTACAAATATGTCTGATTTTCACCGCCTTCTTTACATTTTCTCAATGTTTATTTTCAAAAGAATCTTCCCCTTACACAACACCGTAAACTTTTTACATATCAATATCATCACCATCCCATACGAAGATGCATGGAATTTGTTTATTTTTAAATCAAGCTGTTTTTCAATTATATTTAACTGAAATTTTTTTTAAAAAAATCCTTTTTTGGTGCATATTTCCACCTTCAAAATACTAGATAAAATTTGGGCATTATGATCTGGCCTGTAAAGTACTGACAAATAACTTTATTATTAGTAGAGATTAGTACAGAAACACTGATCTATTTTTTTGCAACCAGCTTTCTCAGATAATAGAAGCCCTAACCCAAGTCGTTTCATCATGATATGCAATAGTTAAAATTCCTTTAGGTAGAAGGACTATATGTAGATTGATTATGTGTCTACTGAAGAACTGATCCATAATTTTAAAATTAAATTTGATGAAATTCGGTTGAGTAATAATTATATGAAAAATCAGAACATCTGAACTAAAATTTTACATTAAGATTCCCAGTCAGATTTCACAAAGTATCAGTATCTATAAAAAAGTTTATGGTGTAGTTTAATAGTGACAGAATTATTAATGAATGCAATCATTTGCTGCCACTTTTGTAATACTAATTTAAAATATTGAAATAATATTCATAGTATTTTAAATATATTTTAGCTTCAAATAAAAATTAAAAAGGATATTATTTGGAATAAGAGCAAAAGTCCCCATAATTTAAACCAATATTAGAGAGTATTTTTAAGATAATTATGTGTAATCAGAAAATGTTTACAAATCTATATTTTTATATAAAAAACATATATCTGATAAAAAAAACCTTATTAAAATGCTTTTTTTTATTTAATGTTCAATATATTTAATTTGGTTGCTAGCAAACTGAGTTGTTGAAAGATTGCTTCAGCATATAATTTGAGACACGATTAAAGATTGTATGTAAAATATCACAAACATGGTATTTGGTTTAATATCAAAGGAAAAATTACTATCCACATTTAAAATGTAAATCAAATACATAAAAATGTCAGGCTTAAAAGAAAAAAAAAGAAATTTTAAATTTTTTTTTTATATATAAACCTTAGAATTTCCCCTTTTGTCTTTTCCTATTTTATCTAAACCGTTTCTTTTTATGTTTTTCTTCCTTTCGCTATGTGGAGATTACATAACTCTTCGGATGAATCGGTTCAAAGACAATAATTAAAGAAGCCAAGAATATTCAGATTAAACACTTAAAAATATTTGAACAGAAACTGTTTCTGCATCAAAATTTTACATTTTAAAATGGCTTGAAAATAATTTTTCAAAATTATTAAACAAAAAAAACTTTGCAAATGCTGAAATTTTATTTAACTTTTAAATAATTTGAAATTGAATACAAATAAAAAGTAAAATAAAATCTGAATCATCTCCTAGATACACTTTCTCCTCCTCCTTCAAAGGATATCTGTGAAAAATTTGGCGACTTTAAATTCAATTGCTGTTTTATAAATAACCAACACACAAACTATAATTTTTAATACAGACTATCAAAGATTACAATGCGACTATCAAAGAAACAAATGGGCGTAAGTATACCAAAAATAAGAGTTCAAAAGTTTGAAACACAAATGCTTCTCACAGTTCTCTATAAAAGTGTCAGTAAAAGGGAAGGAGTAGAGCTAATACCTGCATTCTAAATAACTGTTAAGATGGCAGTTTCACATATATAATGCAAGGTACTTACACGTTCACTTTCAGCATCCAAGGCTGACGTAGCTTCATCAAGTAAAAGAATCTTTGGATCTCGTAATAAAGCTCGAGCAATTGCCACACGCTGTTTCTGCCCACCACTTAACTGAGTACCTTTCATACCAACAGGTGTTTCATATCCCTAATAAAATTCAAAACATTAAGGCATGGCATAAGTATACTAAAACATAAATATCATTTCTTGTTTCGTTTTATGAGAACTTAAATATAAATTACCAATTATTTTGATTCAGAGAATAAAAATGTAACTGAATTTTTTATAATAAAAGAATTCTGAAATTATAGAATGATTAGACATGTTTAAAATAATTTGTTTTGAGTTTTACTTTCAATATTAACTCACATAAAATAAAATCAAGATTTTAAACAGTGCAGTAGTGACAACAACAAAAGCTTTAAACTATGTATGAACTGTGTCAATATTTAAATATTTCATTTTTAATATTTAAAACAAGATGTCAGAATTTGAAAGATTAAGGGACAATAAAAAAAATGAATTTACTCACCTGAGGCAAAGATGTGATGAAATTGTGAATATTTGCCTTTTTAGCAGCATCTATTATTTCGTTCATGTCAACAGCTTCAAAATTCTTTCCATATGCAATATTCTCGGCAATGCTGTAACTAAATAGCACTGGTTCTTGGGAAACTAGCCCAATATGAGATCTCAGATTTTTAACATTAATATCCTTCACATTTACATCATCAACAAGCTATGGAAAATATAAATAAACAAACAGCAATAAAGATGGATTTTGGATATATCTCATCAAAAACAATATGTTTTGATTTTAAGTATAATAGAATAAATGGTAATGAAGCTTTTGAGAGAACCATATTTTATAAGGATACTAAGTAGATGGTAGCTATAAAACATGAAACAAACCTATAGTTTGATAATTTTGCAATCTTGACATTTATTCATAATAAAGTAAAATCTCTGCTAAGAACTTAATACAAACCATGAATAAAAAGAGTAACTATGCTACTAACATAACTATGCACCTGTCATAAGAATGAAGAAATCTGTAATGAAAATTCTCAATTGAAAAATCCAACCAAGTCTTAAAGCAAAATCAAAATGTTAGAAACCAACCCTTCAGAGTATCAATAGAAAGGCAAATATAGTATCCGAAATTTCATTATAACTGGAACACAATTGGGGCAAATCTCAAAAAAAGTTGCAAATAAATAAATGAATTAAATCAATTAATCATAATCTTTGTTTATTTGCAGAGATTTTAAATGATTAATAAGTAACAACAAAAGGCTATTCCACCCCCCGCATCAAAGACATTCGGAAAAAACCTGAAAGACCAGAAAAGTGTAACAACATTATATAGAAGACCATTATTTCAGTTAAATTCTGGATAGTTACTTATGGATGGCAGATCTGAATGGTTCTAAAGTAACATAATCTAAATTATATATATAAACTATAAAAACCTAAACTACTAATTTAAAAAAAACAGTTTTATATGCTTTTTATTCTGATAAACAAGATATAACAATATTTAAAACATTGCAAACAATTACTACACTCACCACATCACCTTTATCCACTTCATAAAAACGCTCAATTAACTGAACACAAGTACTTTTCCCACAGCCACTACTCCCAACAAGAGCGATTGTCTTTCCAGGTTCAATATTTAGATTAAGGCCTCTTAAAACCTTTACTTTTGGACGGCTTGGATAGTTGAAATAAACACTTTGGAAATCAATGTTTCCGTCAACATTTTCCTGTGAATATATTCAAAGAAAATCCTTTTTAGGCAAAAAATGTAATTAATTTGGATAATGTTGAAATTGAATAATTTTTATCAAAAATGAATAATATGAAATATAATAATTTAAGATATAAATTATCAAATGATATGTAAATTTCAAGATTCATCAATTTGTAAACCTGTCTTAAAAGTAACTTTCTTAAACCAATATATGAGGTATTTAAAAATAAAATCGTTTACATAAAAAAATTAGCTTTTTTTTAAAAACAATATTAAAGAAAAGCTTACCAATACAGAGCCAATTGGAGAAAACACATCTATTGTTGGCTTTATATCAAGTAATTTGAAAATCCGAACAGCAGCAATTTTGGCTTTGTGATAATCAGGAGCAAATGCAACAGCTTGCCCAAGAATAGCAGTGCTAACTACAATTCCTTCAAGAACTCTAAAAAACATAAAAATTGCATTTCATAATTCTTTGCTAAAAAGGGCGTAACTTATAATTTATAATATTTTTAATACATAAATTTTGTTTAATTATACAAAAAGTATGAAATTATTTTAAATAATCAAACCTCAGAACCCAAATATTCTTTTAAAATGCGTAAGGCTTAATTTGACTGTCAGTTTACAAACCTTATATCTTTGAGTTTATTATACGTTTATAATATTTTCATTTTACAAATAATAAGATTAAAAAAAATTAGTGAAAAAAATAAGAACTTATATTCACTTCTGATTTATAAAAATAAGGTTTTCTGTTTTTAAACAATATTGTTGTTGCATAACAATTAGAGTCAAGCAAGAGGTTTTAGCTGTTCTATTTAATGAAAGGACTAGAAATAGATTATTTAGACATAAAGGTAGCCGACCCATTCCTGCTAATTCTCTTCTACCAATAATATAGAAATGAATAACAGCTACTAAGAGCTGATATATAAATTTGGAATAGTTCACTCATTAAGAAAAAAACAGATAATAAGTTAAAAATAACTTCAAGTACAGTTTATGTAGAATCAACATCTACAATCAAGGCAAAGATTAGTATGAAATTAAATTTTATCAAAATAATTATGTGTTAAAAGTGTAGCCATTTACTAGAAAGAATCAATTTACAAGCAAATTTTTACAAATACAAATTTTGCAAAATTACACCATAAAAATTTCATAATAAGTAGAAAAACTAAATTTCTAACAATTAGATCCTTAACTACAGGAACCACATTTTTTTTTTTTTTTTCCAGAATTGGATTTATGCTATTTTTACTTTACAAAAACTCCTTAAATCATTTTAAAATAAAAAAATATTAATCTTAAAATAAACTCATATTATAGGCAAACAAAATCTACAAGTAAATAAGTTTTAATGAAAATTAAACAGTTTCTTTTTTATTTTTTTTAGTTGCCAACATTTTAATATTTGATTTTTCTAAATAGTAAATATTTCACAGTTTTAGATAAATATTTACTGTGAACTTACTTATAGAGATCAGAATAATGAAGTTCACCAGCAGCAACAAGTACACTACCATAGTAAAATGCAGCTGAGTAAGCAAAAACTTGAATACTTTGAGCAAATGCAAAGGCGATTGCTTTGACATGTGATTTTCTTCTGGCATTACTTAAAGAATGTAATGAAGAAAAAAGTCAGTTATAAGTATTTGCATAGTATTAAAATATAATAATACTGAATTTAGTAAAGAATAAAGAATTTTCTCAGAAACAGAATAGCAAGAAGTTGATTTACTATTTATTAACATAAATATCAGTATATGGATATTATCTAGGTGCAAGAACTGTGCCGAAACCAATTTCTTTTAGCAAATTGGAATTTTAGAAAAATTTATAATAATCTTAATCATAGATCACAAACATTTATTTATTTTTTTTAGTTCAAATGGTGTACCAAAGCTGGTTTATACTTTTAAAAAAATTTAAAGAAGATACCATGCTTGCATAAAACTTTACTTTGAAATGCTTCGGTTAACAGCATAGTAAAATTCCCTCAAATATGACCAGAATAGATTTTAACATTATATGCACATGTCAATTGTCAATTCACAGAAACAAGTGATTCACTAAAATTATTTTGCTTTAGATGAATACATTATAATAGAAAAGAAACATTCTGAAGCAAAATAAATATTCTAATTTTATTAATATTTACAGCCATTTATAATTCATTTATATCACATTCATAATAAATAATAAGCATGATTTGAAATACAAGAAAATTAACGAAATATTTCATAAATTTGTTTTATAAGAATGCTATTTAGCATTGAAATGTAATCAATACTAATTGTGACAAAATACCTGTAAGACTGAACTAAAGCATTTCTGAATTGTATAAAAAAATTTTCTTCCTGATGTAAAGATGCAACAGTTCTTATACTTTCAATAGCTTCTATTGCAATCTAAAGGGGAAAAAAAAATTATTACAATCCATTTTTTTTCATTTATACATAAAAATGCTTATTAAATTTATGTTTTAAATTAGGACCTTTTCAAATGATGCTTTTATTATGCAAATTTGGATAACTTTACTTGTTGTATGAATAGCTTTGTCACGATCCAATAATTACAAAAAAATCTCAAAATGTAAATTTAATCCTCATTTCTCTTTTTACTAACCATTTCAAATATAAATGAATAAAATTATAGCTCTTTCAAGTATTTCTAATAGTATAAATGGAAATTAATGAAAGGCAAATTTATAATTATAGAAAAACAACAAAATGAGAAATATATATTCATTAAAAATGAACATTTCTCAAAAAAATTCAAGGTATCAAGTTTATAAACTAACAAGTATTAACACTGTTTTTGTCATAAGAACAGATTTCATAGTATGAATCAATCATCTGTCATTTAATACATTTAAACATAAATTAAGAATCTAAAGCAAATTATTAATTAGTAAAAACCTTCAGCTGTTAAACTGAGCAAAAGAAATAAGAACCAGAATAAAGATAATAAATAATTGTGCAATACTACATATTAAAAGCTTTAATACAAGCAGATTGATTTATTTAAATTATAAATGCTGTTTTGAGGTTATCTGTCCAATTGAAAATGAATAATAGTTTACCTTAAATGATAATGTTCTTCTAATGACACCTTAACTGTAAAGTTAATGAATCGTGATATTATATCAAAGTAATATTTATGCTTGATAAATTCTCACTCGGTTGAAGATAAAGTAAATCATATCATTGATTCTCCGCCCCGCCCGAAAGCACACAGTTAATAAATACTGAATGACCAAACCGCCACTACAGCAACACTGGCAGGAACTGTGGTTGTGTGCTAAGGGCCATGACTCGCCATGGTATAACCCTTCCCTAAGAAAGCACATCCCGTCATCAATGCAAGAAGCCAGACCCCCACCTTTTCGAGTACCCTCCAGAGTGGCCAACCACCATACTGGAAACATCTCATCTTCATTTCGAGGTGCCCTTCTGGGTGGATTGAAGATAAAATAAAAGGGGCTTTTCATTCATATCTAAAAAACAACGTTTTTCATGAAAATGAAAGTTGAAAGGGAAAATATTTCAACCAGTTATGACTGAAAAAAGATTATCTTTCAAATGATTGATATTTAGTGATTTGATTCCTGAGACATTATCAATAAATATAAATATTTATACAATATTTTTAAACATTTATATTTCTCACTAAGTATCATTATATAAATTTATACTCAAAAGAATCCTCCAGCTTTATCAGAATTTCCTAGTAAATTAGAATTGGCAAAAGCTTTTCCAGGGGCTACATTATGATCAATACTTATTATTTATTACTAGTAATTAACCCGATATAGATTTTATTTTCATGATTTATCTCTACAAATCAATAAAATTTATATTTCTGATTAGTTTTTCTTTATATAAAAGAATGAACTTTCCTCTGAAAATAGATAAAAAAAAAATAATGTCAGGAATTGTCACTATTATTTCTACAGCACATTGTATATAGTTCCAAAGACTGTTACAAAATAAATAAAAAATGTCGAGAAGGCTTACAATATGCCCTATTTTAATATATGTGTGAATACAACACTGATTAATAATGAAATTCAAAAGCATTTTTGAAATAACTTACTTTTGAAGCAGCTTCTGTGCTAGTTTTATCATTTAACATCTGTCCAGCAGTAAGTCGTCCTTCCAGATAAACAGAAAGCAAAATTAAAGGAACAAAAGCGAAAACAAGAGATCCTATTTTATAATTATAGTGCAGTGCAAGAAACAAACATGCCACAAAAGTAGATAGAGTTTGAAGTAGAGTTGATATTCGAGATCCAGTGGCCTATAAATAAAAAATCATAGATATAATTAAAGTTCAATATGTGAATTAAATATATGTGAAGATATTTATAGTTATATAATATTATATTTGAGATTCCTTTATAAAAAGGCTTCAGTTGAATTACATGCCAATGAGTTTTTATTTGTAAATGTTTTCTAATAAAATGTTCCCTACTTTTAAACAAAACAAAAAATTAGCAGATATGATGTATACAAAAATTTCTGCTTTTGTAAAAATCAAAAATGTATATTATTTCATACAATTCATAAAATTCTGTAACCAATATTTATCAGAAATCCAGAAACTGTTTCCTAAAAAATAAATTTTAAAAATTCAAAATTATTAATTTGAAATTATTATATATGATAAATAAGAGATTCATTAATATTTAACATTTCATAAATATAAAAGTTTAATTCAATCAAACATTTTAAACCATAAGAAGAAATCAAGATTTTAATATTTTATATAATTTACATACCCCTTGCATATCTGCTGCATCTGAGGTCAACTTAGCACATAAAGATCCAACACTATTCTTTGGATGATCAAACCATGCTATATCCTTCAAAAATGAGAAGAAAAGTCTTTTTTACTTTAATTGAACATATATTTCTAATGAATAAAAATATAAATACAGAAATGTAATATCTTGTAAACAAAAAATAAAGTATCTTAATTGAATTGGCAGTCAAATGAAAGATACAAATACAAAGAAAATAGTTTACTTACTGAAATAAAACAATTATATTCTATTAACTGGAATTTTATATGATAACGTTATAATCAGCATTTATATATAGTTGTTTTTGTTCCCTTCTTCATATAATATAAATGCTCCTTATTAGCTTTGAGTTTTAATTCTTGTATTAATTTAATTCTTGTATTCTTGTATTAAATTAATTCTTGTATTAATATAATATTTAAAAATATTCTTGTTTGACTATTTACAAAGATATTATTACAATATTAAGCATTAACAACATTTTCCACCCTAAATTGGACTATAATTGAGCAAAGAATAATTGTAAAGCAAAAACCTATATTAAATGCAAATTAAGAAACAGCTGCAAGTAGTAAAATTTAAGACAAACACCATCTAATTAATTTAAATCATGAAATGTCTTACATCATTAGCAACAAATCTTATGATTTTGTTTATAAATTTGTATAAAAATTCTGACATCTAATAAAATTAGAATAAACAAATTACTCAGAATATAAATTTTATCCTACAGCACCTACTAACATCCATTTGATAATTCATATTTTAAAATTATTTCTAAATAGAAATATACAAAATATTTATTTTACTTTTCGCCTTTATTAACATTAAATTTTAAAAAACTTTAATATTCAGATAAAATTGTTTTTGTTTTTCATGAAATGCCTCTTTGTACTCAAGATGGCAAAAAAGAAATCAGCATGTTTAGATCTAACCCAAATCCATCCTTTCGCAAAAATTCCAAGATTTAAAAAAAAAAAAAAAAAAAAAAAAAAAATGTTTGAAACTTTTCCTTGTTATTTTACTGACGGTAATTCACAGATTCTTCTCAAATGTTATCGACTATCTTTTGGTGTAGAATAACCAAATAATAATCATTGTGTCATAAAATGAAAATAATCCTAAATCTGCCTTCATTTTGTTTATGATTCTGCATGGAAAAGATTCTCGTTTTATATATTCTTTAAACAACAAAAACATAAGCATTGTTTATGAAAAGTATTTTCAATACAATATACGAATTACATGCAGGAAAATGAGACATTTGCATTAGATTTAAAAACAGATCAACAAACCTGTGTGATTATTTTGCAAAAGACCATTTTCCTTAATCTGGATGTTAATTTTTCAGCAGCAACAGAAAATAAAAACACCTAAGAAAATAATACAAGAGCATTAAAATTTATATTTTCAACTCAAATAATTTAATAAAGAGAAAAGAGACCATCTTATAAGAACAAAACAGTATTAATAATTCAAAGTATACGTTTATTTAAATTTTGTAAAAATTTCAGCACTAAAAAGAAACAAATTTATAATGTGTTTTTTGAAAATTCATGCGATAGAATTCAAAGTATTTGAATAAAATTTTCAGTGCATAAAAAATGATTGAAAATGATGATGAAAATCCTCTTCAATGAGTGCTTTTAGTAACTCTGTGACATATGACAGATTCTTTTTATCTCACTACCTATTTTTTCAACTTATGTTATAATTCCACAAGGAGTTTACAATAAATATTTACCACATCTATCTATATCATGGTGTTAGTTTGTGAGATAACTAACATTAGAATGAATCTATTTTGATACACCATATAATTTTTATTGAACATAAAAAAGAAACCATATTTTGAACATCGCATCCTATATGAATATGTGACCATCAAGTAGGTATAAAAATAAAAGCAAAATTTGATTGAGGCAAGTTTTACCTGTAGAAATGAGCAAGTAAATGATGTTACAGCCATCAAGAGAAAAAGAAGACAGTAGAATGCATTATCTTCTAGAATTTTGTCTGCATCTTCAGACAATACCTATGGAAGAAAAAAAAATTACAATTTAGAAAAAATCTTCAAAACTTAGGGAGAGAATAAGATGAAAGTTATAATTCATTAAAAGAAAAAAAAAAGTGTAACAATGCACAATGCATTAAATGTATATGCACACATTTTATCCCAATTGCTACCCAAACAGGTATATATGTAACATGTTGATTGTTGAATTATCAAGCATTCATATTCTATAGATATAAGAAATCTTGATCTAAATGGCAATTTTAAGTAGCTTGTAATCAAATTTTAATAAAAGAATAAATAAGCCGTTCAGCTTACGTAGGAAAACCTTTTCATAAACATGAGCATTTATTGAGACTTGTTATATTTGGTAGAGCTCATGAATTTGAAACATAAGCTAAAACTCAAAAATTGGAATAAATATTTTGAAAATAGCATGAAGCAAAATCAACACAGAAAACTTTCAATAATAATGTATCTTGCAAAACTTGTTAAATAAGTTTTATATTGTTTGGCTTCCATTAACATTGCATGAATCACAATCAAAATAGAAAATGTGATAAGCTTATAAAGAAGTTCATAAACATTAAAGATATAAAAGAAAGGTTCATTTATAATAAATAACAGATATAAATGTGAACATAAAGTTAGAATTTTATACTGTTAAAATATTTATGATACTCTAAGTAATTCTTGAAATTTATTGCCTTTGGAGTATAAATAGAGAATTTTGTTAAAATAACCTCTAATTAAACCAATAAAACTGTATCAAAATTTAAAATCAAATGCAAAAGCATAAATTAAAGTTGACTAACGCATGCTAATATATTACAATTTAATTAACTGCCTTGCCAAAAGTGCAAAGTGTTGATTTTATTCAATAGTTCTGTTGATATGGATAAGCTAAATTAAAGTGACGGCATGCATGGTTAATGTTGGTATTACAAGCAACTATTTTAAATTAAAAAGCATTTAACAGCTTTATATTAGATAAATTAAAAGAAACTTGGATATAATGATAAGAATAATCTTAGATATTTTGATTTAAAAAGTCGGCCTGCTTTGTATTGTATTCGCCCCAATTCCTTTAGAAAAAGTAAAATAATTGTTGAAAACATTACATTTACTTCAAATATTTTTACAGAAAATATAACATTTACTTACCATACCTTTGCAAATGACATAAATATGGTGAAGTCAAATACGACTAAAACCTACACATATCTACAAATCAATTCCATCTAACATATCATAAGGATGTTAATCATTCAATGAAGTGATTATTGGGCATTAAACCTTATAAAATATTTTTATATTACTGTTTACTTACCCCAAGGATAGAACCAAATACAATTCCATATAAAGGTGTGTGAATTCCCATAATTAGTGAACAAATAGCACCAATGACTAAATATGGCCATTCAGGTAATGAAGTCTTGAGCAGTCTAATCCATGACAAAGATGACTCATCTTCATCCACATCCTAATGTAAAATTTTAACAGTTTTTAAATAGATATTAAAAACAAATTTTTAAAAAGTTAAGCAATAGGAATATCTAAAATGCTGTTCAAGATTAAGACGTACCGGATAGATTTATATGAAATTTGGCACATACTTACACTATTAGTGCAAGATATTATATATGACATTTGTCCAATATTGGCTGATAATCTGAATGTCAGATAATATTATGAAAATATCGCAACAATATAGTAGGGCATATTGTGCTAACAGAATAGGTTGACATAATACAAAAAAAAAAAATAATAATAATAATAAAAAAGAATATTCAGCAGTTGAATCTATATGCATATGATCACATGGATTGGTCAGCAACACAGAAAATGACAAAGTATAACCTTTTCTTTCCATTCTGTAGGTCTTATTTTAATGTTGGAAGTTGAGCAATTTTTACATTCCCGTGACACTTGATTCCTCTTTTTCATTTTTTCTCTCTCAAATTCTGAATGGTGAAAGAAATGGGAAATGGAGTTGCAATTGACCCCTCAAGAACTTTAGACAGGTTCTTTGAAATTAAAATTTGAAGGTATGTGTAGCTAATCATTATGCTGTATATCCTAATTTTCCAGAAATTCACTGACCATATGAACCTTATGTGGGTAAGGGTTGTTATCTATAAAAAGGAAATTAATAATTTCATAAATTTGATAATAATTATGATTCTTATTATAATTTTGAAAAAAAGGACATATGCCTCCAAGATCCCAACTTTATAAAGATAAAAAGCATGCAAAGCCCTTCCACCAATTCATCAACTTTCTACACTGTTGCAAAGATAAACAAATTTAAAGTTTGGATATATAGACTCTGCATGTCTGATTACAGAAATAAAACCTTAAGTAGGGGGGGGGAGAGAATTACTTCATGTTGAAATAGGATACATTACACAAATTTTGGAATATACTGTGTATTTACTAAGAGAAAAAATATATGATATTATAGAATGGCAATTGATATGTTTTACATATTATATATATTTTGTGGTGCTATTTTCTTTTATTTCTTACTCTAGTTTTTCATTGCATATTTTATGCTATTTCAAAGTCGTAATCCTAAATGGCAATAAATGTTATGCTTGTTTGCTTTGCTCATATTATTGTGAATAACATCAGAAATGTTTGATATTATAAAAATATTAGGCAGTATCTTATGTTTGTTAACAAAATTTATCACTTAATTGCTGAAATAAAGTTATTTTTTAGTACAAAAGCTCATATTTTAGCTGCAATGAACTAATAATTTATACAGTGTGCTACAAGATGACAAGCATTACATTTTTCATTCAATTGTGGTGTTTCGCAAATTAACATCAAATGATCAAAAGTCGAGAATGAAATTAGTTTTGAGAATTGCCATGAAGGTATAAAAAGAAAATATATAAATTATTGATTCAAAATATGTAAAAACATACAGTTGACAAAAAAATAATAAAATAAAATATCATCTTTAAAAAAATGTATAAATTACTTAAGAAACCGAATCAACATTTTCATATTTACAAAACTAAAATGCATTTGAATTGCATTCTATATATTCATGCAGCTATCACTTTTCTTAATTTGATTTTCTTTATTTTTTGTTGGAAATGTGTCTTTTTATTACCAGTATTTTAATACTTTGGTTAAAAATGCTTAAATGATACAATTTGATCATTGATGATATTTTATTAACCAGATTCCATTTTTTAAAATTTATGATTGCAAAATCTGATTTTTTTTTATGTAGTTGCTATACTGATAAAATACTTCAACTGAAATTTTAGAAAGGAATTCATCAAAAGTCAGAAAAGAATTATGCTAGTAAAGATTTTTTAACAATAATATAGAAAAATGAATTTTAAATTACATTTATCAGAAAAATTATTTTTAGTTTACAATAAAATATAAGGTATTTTATATATGAATTGCATTAACTAGAAAACGAAAATTGAGAAAATTAATGATTTTGTTCTCAGAAAGAAAAAAAATGAAGTAACATGTAAATCAGTTAATAACTAAAAAATTACTTCATAAAAATTTACGAAAATCAGAAAAGAAAAACAAATGGATTAATCTAAATTGACTTCTAAGAAACTTGTATGTTAACAATAAATTCATACCTTAAAAACATAACGTAATCCTTTTTCCTCATCATATGATATTAAAGTTGAAGTACGACGACGAAGGGTATCTTGTATTGAATCAACTGATGCAACAGATGAAGAACTTAAAACACTTGTTTGGTGTTTTAAGGTATGTCTACTTTCATCCATATCTTCAGTACATTCATCATCTATTTCACTCATCTACAAAATATTTTAAAGCATTACATGTACAATCTTTTTACCATCTTCCTGTTAAAAAATGTTTTATATAATTCTTATCCTTGATGCTTATGCAAAATCAATTTGATAAGTTATTATAAATTTTTCCAGTGCAAAGTAAATTAGATAATTAACAGAATTCTATTAAAGCAACAAAGCAGAGAGTAAATACTGTTCTACTTAATTAGCAAGACATTGCTTATATTATTAAACAGAAATAATGATTTCAAGAAAGAAAATATACTTTTGGTTCAAATTATTTATACAATTAAAAGATATAAAGAAACAAACAGCATAAGAAAACAGGGATATTATTTTTATCAATTTATATTTGCCAACTTATTGCTAGAGCATAAACTAGTTGCATAACAGTTAAAGTTCACAAAGGCTACTGTGATTGTCCAATGACCTTCAAAAATGATTAGACTAGCTATTGTGAAATTATTATATAAAATAAATTTCATAATTTTTTCCGTTTAAAAATAATTATCTACATTAAAACCAGATTTTGTTACTGTTTTATTTAATATTATCAGATTTGGAAACAAAAATAATAAATGAATAGAAGCATTTTTTTTTTTGTTGAGGTATCATGCTTTTGCTTTGAAAACTAAAACAAAACTGAAATTTCTAAAATATGATAAATCTGTCTCATTAATTCATAAAATGTGTAATTTAAGAGCATTGATCAAATAAACAAAAGATTTTTCAAATAAATACCATTTAGCAAATTTTAGAGCAAAGTGAAAATAAGTTTATAGCCAATTTTCTGACTTATAACATTTTCTAGGTCAATGACACTAAACAACATATAAAATAATAGCCACAAGAATAATCATGATAATTACTACATTCTCCAAGTCATTCCACTTATTAGCATTGGAAAATATCTACAAATGATTTTTTTCTTACTGTAATATGTTAGTAACTTTCATTGCTTCCAAGATTAGAAATCCTGGTACTTATTACATTTCGATGGAATTTTTTTGAATACTCATTGCACTTTCTATTTCAATTCTTGATAATATTATTTATTCAAGAAATTATGATTTCCAAATACAATCTACATCAGAAAAGACTATGATATCAGAAGAAATGTTTATTCCTTCTTTCTACAAAATGACTTACCTGAGATAGAACAAGTTGATAGTAAAGCTCTTTTCTTTCCATAAGCTCATCATGACTACCCATTTCTTTAATCATGCCATCAGACAGCACATATATTTTATCAGCATTTCTAATAGTTGATAATCGATGAGCAACAATAATGGTGGTCCGCCCTTTTCTTGCCTATAAAAATATTAAAATTTATTTAAATCGAAATATAAATAAATAATTTTATTATTCGATTATATACTACAACAAAGATAATAGAAATTGAGGTTTTAATTCTATGAATAGGAATTGATATAAATGGAGATTTGTCTGATAATTTTGATGCCTTTTAGAAAAAAAAATACTACTAATAGAACTGTTAATATAAAAATACTGAATAATTTTTGATGAAGAAAAAAGATGATGGTCCAGAAGGCCAGAAATAGACATGAGTAATGATAATGCCAAATCAACCTTTTTTTTTATTCATATCATTAGGTTTGCAAAAACTGTGTTTTCATTTATATTCAATTTGCTTATAATTATGCAATTTTTTTTAAAAAAAGGCAGATTAGCTTTAAGAACTTCCACACAAAATATTGTTATATAAGTTTATTGCCTGAAAACTACAAAATTACATAACAGATTAATCAATTCTACCTTAATTTACATGAAGAAAATGTCTTGGTTTAAGAAAGAATCTAATTCATAAATCAAAGTTTGATTAAATGTGAAAGGAAAATGGATACAAAAACATTTACTTCAATAATATAAAAAAATTATTCACTAAAAATGAGTAAATTCAATATTTATGGAAAATCTATAGTATAGTGTAACTTATATGCAATACTTTTCATATTTGCAAATGAAAAAGAGACTCAATTCAAACATGTGATGAAATCTTTAAATAGAAACGCATCATTTATTTGTAAATGGGCCACAAATAAAATATTAAGGATTAGTAATAAAGAGAATGTTTTGAGATTGGTTGCAAAACAACAATTAATTAATTCTATTATTCTTAGAATGGACAAGATCTACTGTATCCTAATTACAAAGCATGTGCAAAGATATTTATCTTGAACAATTTCTTGATATGAAATGTGAACTGAAAGATAACACCCAGAAGAGAAAAGCAAATGAGTAATTGTGTATTAACTGCATGCTAGTGACAAATAGAGTCAGCAGACTAACATATCTTTAGCAATTAATTGCTGGTTTAATAAACATGGCTTCGTCGGAGATTGTTTAACCATCCTTTCTAACAAGACGACAATTATGCATACAATTAATTGAACCAGATGCTCCCAGTCAGCCATATGTTGAATTTTATTAATTGGAATTCACTTTGCTATCAAATCTGCTACATTAATATCAGTGAAAAAATGTAAGATATTTAGTAATATGTTATTAAGAGAAATGTTGTACATTTACAGTCACTTGAAGAATGGTTGTCCAGTTTTATAAAAAAGTAAACAATGACCCTGACAGCATATCTCATAACAATCGTTTCATAATACTAAAGCATAATTTCTGTAACATCCAATCTCATTATATTTTTTCCCATAAGTTTTTAAATAAACCACATACATTACAAACACATTACATACATACATACACATGCATTAGAATATGAAATAACAATAATCAAAAATATTTCACCTGATCAAGAGCAGATTGAACAATTGCTTCACTTTCTGTATCAAGTGCTGAAGTTGCTTCATCAAGTAAAAGTATTTTTGGATTCTTTATCAAGGCTCTGGCAACTGCAATCCTTTGTTTTTGGCCACCACTAAGTTGAGTTCCTCTATCACCAACAAGAGTTTCATATTTCTAAAATAATAAAACAAAGCACAATTCAAGCAAAAAAATGTCATAATGCATTTAATGCTACAAGATAATAATAAAAAATAGTTTTATTGCACAATGATAAAAATATTAAAATAAATTTCAAGTATATTTGAATTATTTATAAAAAAAGTAAAAATTCTGTGAAGGAAACAAAATTATCCAGAAGGGATTGTTGAAATTAATTTAAAATTTGCTTGGTTAACTTTATAACTGCTTTGTTAAAAACATATTCATTAAAAAAAAGTAATAATTCGAACTAAACACTCAAAATAAAGGATTTAACATGCTATTTAATTCCTCCTTATTACCAGCACAGTAACTTCAGGATAAAAAAATACCTAAAAAAAATAGAATTCCTCTTAGAACATGAAAATAATCTTTTCTAAATTGGATCTTATTCTATTCTGGCTCTGAAACAGAGCAGTCATCATTATTTGGTAGAATTTAGTTTTATTCAAGATAGATTACATATCAGAAAAACAAGTGTGATTCTTTCTCTTTCTATCTCAGCCTTTAATTATTTAAAAAGTTTTAAGTTTGCTCACATCAGTTCCCCATTGTTTATAATTAGATCAAGTCATGCAAATACAGATAATGTAATTTTAAAATTACTTCCCTTAAATAATACTTGCTGATGAAAAAGTCCTAATTATCTCAAAACAAATGGTAAGAAGTAAAAGGGGGCAGTCTTTAGGTTCTTCAATTTTCAAATAAAAATCTTGGAATACAAAAATTAAAGAATCTACTATAAAGATTGGATACAGGATTAATCAGCCTATGTCTCCATAATAGTTTGTGTAAATTGTTATTCTAAAATTTATTTTTTTAACAATTTCAAATTATATTCAATGAAAAAAATAAATTAATTAATAAGTAAAAAAACCTTTTAATATTTATTTATAATAAATTATTCTGATATATATTAGTTATCCTAATAAGACAACCTCAGTTTCATTACCATAGAAATATAAAAATCCTAATCCGTTTAATGTTTTTGGAAAATTTTACTTCACCTTTAGATGTTAGAGAAAATAGTATTCAACTAAGTTATTTAAAAAAATAGCAATTCTTTAATTTCAGTAGCATATCTTTTTGTGGCGAAAATACATTCACAGAGATCTGTCATTTTTTTCATAAATTATTCTTTACTCATTCTGAATACATCATCAATTATATAGAAATCAATTCCATTCATCCAATAACAAAAAAAAAAAAAAAAAAAAAAAAATGTGTACTCTTATTGCATGCATTATTCATTTCTAGAAATAAATACTCGTTTTTTTAAACAGATCTGAAAAAAGAATTATTAGTCAATTTTTGCATTAAGACAAATACATCTTGTAAACTACACTATGAATATGAAAATGGCATGACTACTTAATAATAACAGTCAGATATTTAATATAACAAATAATGTTTGACCAAGTTCTTATTATAACAAACTTGAAATATTTTAAAAACAAATTGCAATGGAATAAGACAGATTGTATAGCAACAGAAGTAACATTTCACTAATGCAAAATAGTTCCTATATGCCAATAATGTAGCTAATTATAATAGTCAATATTCAGAGATATCTAGTTTATGTCTTGATAATAATGAAAATAAAAACTGACCAAAGGAAGATTGGATATAAAATCATGAACATTAGCAAGCTTAGCAGCTTCTTCTATTTCTTCAAGGGTAGCATCATTTTTACCATAGCGGATATTTTCTGCTATAGTTGTAGTGAAAAGAACAGGTTCTTGACCCACAAAGCCTATGTTACTTCTCAACCAACCAACATTCAAAACTTTCACATTGTTCTCATCTATTTCAACCTATAAAAAAAGCAGGTATTCTAATAAACAATCGTGAAGATGGCATTTGATTATGATATAAATTATGAAAAATGAATAAAATACTCACACTTCCTTCAACTGTATCATAGAACCTAAGAATCAATTGAATTATTGTGCTTTTTCCACATCCACTTGATCCCACAAGAGCAATCGTTTCTCCAGATTGGACAGCCAGAGAGATGCCTTTTAGAACCTATAACAAAGGTATGAATGTTATAAAATTGACATTAAGTTACCATTAAAAAAAGTAATAACACTAAACAAACTTACTGGAACATCTGGTCTTGCTGGATAGTTGAAATATACATTCGTGAATGTTATACTTCCATCAAGTTCATCAGGCTTTTCACCTAGCTTTGAGCTACTGTCAATATCAGGTTTCTGGTAAAAGATAAGGTTATAAAATGTATCAGCCTTTTTTTAATTAACTAATTTGTAATTAATGAATTTTTGCAGATAATGTATTTATCAGTTGTGATAGTTTAATATTATCTTTTAATAATTTATATAATTCTATTACTTTATCTCACCCAATAATAAGCAGATCCCCACATGAAAAAAACATTAAAACTTATAAAATTTGTTGCTTAATAGATATATTCAGTATTTTCGTCTACAGCAATTTATATTTATCTTATATCAACCAAAACATTGTCAATCAAACTTTATATTAATTTTAAAACATTTTCGAGAGAATTATAAACTTTATATTTATTTTTTTAATTAAAATTTTTTTTAATTAGTAATATAGAAAATTAATTATATTAGTTCTATAAATTTTGATAAACTTACTCCTAAAATTTTATTTTGAAATTTTTAAAAGAAATTCACAATAATTTAGAATTTTAAAAACACAATACAGTAATACCAGGAAAACTATTTAAAAAAAATTGTGGACTTCAGTTAACACAAAATTATCTAGTTTACAAATTGAGAGTTTGGAATGATATAATTACAATGACATAATGATGATGTAATTACAAAAATCAAAATGATATTATTCAAATTTAAAATATTTATACAACATCACATATAATAAATTACAATTAAAACAACAACTCAAGATTTAAAGTTAGACACTGAAGACATTTGAGATGAAAACTGATTAAAATAGAAACACTAATAAAAAGAATACCCTTTGTGTAACTGAAAATATTTTTGCAGCAGCACCTCTAGCTAAGGCAAATGCTTCAAAATATGGGGCTGTTTGACCAAAAAACATGGATGCAGTCATGATATTTGAAAATACCTAGAAGAAAAAAATATCCTTTCCCTTTATAATAGAAGCAAAATGAGAAACCATTTAATAAATCTTTCAGTTTTCAAAAAAGTATTCATAATAAATAAACATAAAAAAAATTAAAAAGATGTGTCCTACTAGATGGGCTGTTATCCAGTTAACAATACTTCAGATGCAATTGTCTCAGATTTAGATATGAAAATTGTAGTAGAATATCTCATGTACATTGGCAAAGTGCTTAAAAATATATATAAATATTTATATACATTCTTTATATTTCATTTTAATTGTAAATATATAATAGCATAAAAACTATTGTTTTCTTGAAGTGGGATCTCCTCTATTAATAACATTAAGGAACACTCAGATCAAAACTAATCACTAAAATGAGTTTAAAAATAAAAAAATTCAGAACTCAGTTCATAAATTTTTTATAAGATTTAGGTTTAAACATATAAATAAGCTCTGAAGTTTGTGATACTAAATAGAATTTTTTATTTGTGCTTAGTTTTATTTGTACACCTGTAAATCAGTCAATTTAAATCTTTATTCAATTTTATCTTCTTATTGGACACCAAAACTGAATTGGAATATCGTATCTGATAATATACACCAAAAAGTTGAGGAGATGTTTTATTCCTCCAAGATTGCAGACTGTGCTGGATAATTACATATACTGATTTATAATTGGATGAAATGAATATGATAAAATTTTATAGATTTTTTTAAACTTTTATACGCAAATAATATTCAGTTTAAAATTCCAGACAAATTTTTAACTTCTTTATTATTTAGGATATTTTTATATCATCTTTAATTTTCAATAATTTTAATCATTTACATTTGAAATCTGTGGCTAAAAAAGATAATTTTAAATCAATACAAAATGAAAGAAGAAAATCGGGAAATAATTGGCTTATTTCCATTTAATTTCTCATCTGAAGCTAGACGGAAAATGCGTTAAAATGTTTAACGTCTCCAAAAAGACCCCTCAAAGTTCATTAGCACACTTACTGGAGCAAATGTGTTAAAGGAAAAACTATCTTGTTGTTTTTAATCACACATTTATAAGCAAAACTCAAAACTATATTGTATATTAAGTTTACATGTTTACAAAATTTGACATTTAAATAAAATTGCTTGAAACAGAGAGAGTTAGTATTCGTTATTGAATAACAAATATTATCATCAAAGTAGCTGAACTGGTATCTTCTCTTTTACATGTTCAAAATCAAACTAAATGAATTTATTTGCATACTGTATTAAAATTCCACTTCTAAAATATTTTTCAGGTATTAAAGTGCCAGTTATACATTAAAGGGAAAAATACTAGGATTCATATACTTAAAAAAAAAGCTCAAAATTAGTTGATCAAAATAATCTGTTTCTTATAAGATATTGAATATTATATTGATATATTGAATAATAAAAACTGATATATTGAATATTTAAAGATATACTAAAACAATTTTTAAAAAATAAACAACGAAATTTTTAAAAAATAAACAACGAAATTTTTAAAAACTTAAGGTAAAAATACTTACATAGCAATTTGCCATTCTACAATTTAAGTTATACAAAGGGGAAAAAAAGATTTTTCAAAATAAAGAATACAAGTATTTGCTGATTAAATTAGTTGAATATTTCGACAAAATCTACTTCAGAAAAAATATAAGATAAACATTTATGAAAATACTTACAATAAGTAAAGTACCTGCAGTATATTCTGGATTTGGATTATTCTTATCATCAACTATCAATTTAACTCCATACCAGAATGCTAAAGCATAGCCAGCAAAAATGCAAAACCAAGTTAAACCTGATCCAATGCTTGTCATGAAGCCTCTTTTAATGCCTTTCTTTCTAGCAGGAGCAAGGCATTTGTCATACCTTTTATAAAAATCACATTTTATTATTTGAATGACTTAAACAAAAATTAAGGAAAACATATTTATTTTGTTAAGTAAATATCTGAAATATATGCATAAAAGAACAAACAAGATTTCTACAAATCATAGGAAAATGTAAAAACAATTATTCATTAGTTTTATTTAGAATTCAATATCCCATCCCCAAATCACTTTCAGTTTTTGCCAGAATTTAAAAATAAAAACTACTGGAACTTTAAATTTTAATGTGTAAATACAATTTTCATACAAAATACTGATATGGCTTATCTGGTTAAATTTGTAAATTTGTATTATATATATCCATCATTTATGTTTTTCTATATTGAGGGCATGAAGCTTTAGACTAAAAAATAAGTAAAAGCAAGGGGGGGGGGGGAATGAAAATGATTATATCATAACAGTTTGCTAAAACTGTTCAAGAAAAATTACTCATATCATTTTTACATTAATATTAGCATTATTTTAAAGATATACTGTTTTAAAATAAAATTCACAATAACCTGATTCATAAAAGAAAATCTGAGTTTAGTGTAAATGTCATTTAAAGTTGACCCAAAAACACTTGATAAAGCTAGGAGTTCTCAGCAGATAAAGAAAAAATAAAATGACATTTCAAAATTTCACATCATTTCCCTTTTTTATTAATTTAATTTTTTTAAGTCATTTCAGTTTCCTACTGACATTTTATTATTGAAAAAGAATGTTCTTAAATGTTTAAATAAAATAGTAATTTGGGATAAGCCTAGCCCATTTTATAGCTAAAATACAAATATTTGATTTCTTTATTCAAAAGAAATAATACCTTTGTATTTCTTTTTGTTCCCCACCAAACGCCACTACAGTTCGAATAGAAGACAATGCTTCTTCAGCAACAGCTCCTGCAGCTCCATATGCTTCAGATTCTTCTCTTGTAACAGCAGCTTGAACCTACAATGATTATTAAGCAAAACAATTATTTGCTTATGACTAAATCAATTTTCTAATCTTTATAAAGATGTATAAGATATAAAAATGCAATAAAATTTTTCATTCTACAATGAAGCATACACAAATTGCTTGTGTACCATCAGATCAAAAATTAATTATAAAGTAACAGGAAAATGGAAATGCATAAATACAAATTTCATTGTCAATTATATATAATTAGTATTTAATAACTATTAAAATAAAACCAAAAATTGAATAAATGCTGCCTAATTTGATTTAATGGTGTTTAGAAATGTAATATAAATCTTGAAGGGATCTTATTGTTAGATTATTCGATAGCATAGATAACTGGTGAAGAAGGAATTCAGGAAAATAGATACATATTTTTAAAATGAAAATTTCACAACATACTATTTCTCTTAGCTTGTTGTTATTTAGCACTAAAAATGATTTAATACTTTTGTTATTTAGTACTAAAAACTGATAATTCCATTTGCTAAATTAGATGTAATTTCTAAAATTGAATTTGCAATGTTTCTTGCAATAAAATGTAATATCTTATGTCCCTGAATGTTACATGATTTTTTAGTTAAATGTTTAAATCATTTGATTATGTCATTTGATTGTGTCCGAATTCTGATGTGTGAACTCTAATAGATGACTCAATATTAGAAATAACCCCATCTGCATTTTCACCTGTTTTAAAAATGTACCTTATCTTTAGTTTTATAGATAGTATATAATATGCCTTTTGAAAATTTTTGATAGAAGAAATTTTATTTAGACATGTATTTCACGGATAATATTAAAGGAGAAATACAACTGCTTAGTTTTTAGCATATCTAAATGTAAAGACTTTCAACACTTACTCATTCCTAAAACAAATTGGCCCATATAATAAAATTATGTCTAAGAAGAATGGTATAAAAAATGAGTATTTAATAAGAATTATCAAAAATTCATTAAATGATCCTGCATTATATAAAATTCCCAATTTAGGGACATTGTCAATAAGTCTAAACACAAACTTACTTTGGTTAAAATACCCATTGCTACAGTAAGAATTGGTGTAACAGATAGTGTAACAAGAGCTAACTTCCAACCATAGTACAATCCACACACTGTGCAGAGTAGTGTTGTAGATAAAAAGCTAATGCAAATTCCTATTTTTTCACCAATACCATCTTCTATTTTATTTAGATCACTGAAAATTAAGAAAAATTAAAAGATTAGTACAGCTTCAGAATAAATAAATATACAATACATGCTTTCAAATGAAATGCCAAAAATATATGTTCTTAAAAGCAAAGCAACAAATAGCCAGGATCATATTATTAACAGGAGTTGCCAAGGGGACCAAAAGACTTTTTTTAGATACTTTCAGGATAATTTGATCTAGGCACTATAATTTATATGAGTCATGCACTTAAACATATTCAAATTAAAAGCAAGGTGTTATTTAAATTTCCTTTTACATGTAAAATCAATGCATTATAGGTCTAAAAGGGGGAAAAAATAGATTATTTGTGTTGCAGAGAGTGTGCTAAACATAAATAAAGATAAGGTTTAAATATTTAGAAATGTCTGAAAATAAATGGTATTTCACACTTTAAAAGAAATATTGCATATTTATAAAAATAAACAAAGTGAAAATTAATGCAGATAAATTTAAAATATGTTTTGATTAGCATTTTTTTTACAGGTGTTGAAAATATTTAGTATACTAGTTTCAAACATGAAAAATGTGCAGAGTAATGTGAAGAATATTTTTCTCTGTTGGGTGCAATTTTTCAAATTCAACACATCTAAAATATAAACTATTTTGTTATTTTATTATATATTGAATTGATTCTTGCTTTCTTCCTTTTCTCTTCAAAATAATTGGCCATTTTGTCAAAAAAAGTCCATTTTTATTAGAAATCCTCTAAAAAATAAAGGATTTCTGATACAAATGGACTTTTTCTCAATTAATTACTGTTCTGAAAATGCTGAATGAAACCTGAAGTTTATACTTGCACACAATGGTAAAGCAAAAATGGGCTGATATGTGCTGCTAACACAACAAAAATCAATGAAGAGTATGATGTCATAACTTTAGTTATAAGAAACTTAAGTTTTATGAACATTAAAAGATAATTTGTATTTGATTAAAAATGGTTTCTCTTTGACCAGTAAAGGAGATACATGAAGTATCTGCATTTTTACGTGCTTGCAGAAAAAAGAACTAAATACTATAAAATAAGAAAACAATGGCTTAAAAAGCAAGGTTATAGCTTTAAGAGAAAGAAATATTATTCTTCACTTCTCAGACAGTGAAGACAAATATCCTGCCTGTGCTGGATATAAAATTAAGCTTAATGAAATAATTGATGGGGACTCCTGATCAAAATAACCCCAGTTTTGCATTCAAAGATCCTAGAATAAGACTGACTCAAATAAATGCAATAGAATAAAAACATTGACTTTTCTAGTCTCTGAATTATTATTTCTAAACAATACTCATTTTGTCAATTCTATCAATGATTCAGAATGAAAAGTATGGATCTTATTTATCATTGTTGTTTAAAACTTTCTAGAGAACCAAAAGACTGGAAAACTATTTGAAATAGTAATAGCATACTTAACATCAGAGACCTTAAAACTGTATTGTAATATGAACAAAATAGTTATTTTCTTACAAAATCATTTAAACCATTTTCCAAAAAGTTTTGGTGATAATACTTTTGAACAAATTGAATGATTTTATCTGGATATAAAGATAATGCAGGACTTTCAGATGGAATAGTCATATATTACTTTGGAATCTAAAATGAAGACTAAAAAATGTCACATAAAAGATCTCTTGGAACAAAATAAGTCTTCTTTTTGTTTTTAATTTATACTTCTAATTTTTAGCAAAGATATTACAGATCTACAAAAATAATAAATTTTAACTAAAATATATTTTTCAAATAAATATTTCTAAAATTTATTCAAAAATTTAACTCTCATACCTAACATCTAACTAAATGCATGTATACAAATAAAGCTACAATCGTATCTTACACATAATAGTTAATAGCTAAAAATTTGCATAATTTAATTTTAGTATATAAAATATATAATTATCAAAAAAAATGCATCAAATTATCTGTTAGTACAATGTGCTAACTGTATGTGATAAATAATGTAAATGTTGGTAAAGTGCAAAGTGTTTGTTATTTTCTGGGAGAATGCAGCAGTTTTTAGAGTTTGAAATCTGTACTATATATACTCCTCACTTTATTCAAAATTCAGAATAAAAGTTTTTATAATATAAGAAGAAATCAATGATTACCCTGTCATACGACTAGCAAAATCCCCTGTTTGATGTGTATCAAACCATGCAATATCTTGCTTTAAGACTGAAGCCATGAATAAGCAACGGATTTTATGTGCTTGATTTGCAGCACTCAGACTGAAAGAGCAAATGATGATGTAGCTGATGACAAGAAGAAGGATGCCTAGGAAAGCATTATACATACTAAGTTCAGCTGTCTCTTGCAAAAAGTCTTCTCTGTCAGAGCTAAAATAAATAATTCAAATATAATACTATAAAAATGTTTTAAAGTAATTGAATTTAATAAAAATCAATCTAAACCATGCTTTTATTTATAAACTAAAAAAGTAGAATTTTGTTTTAATTATTCATTTTTGTAAATATATACTAATTATTACAAATATTATGCAATCTTTAAATCTATTTTTCTCCCTCAAATTCACTACTAGATAGTAAAAGTCATGTGGAATTGAAATTTCATTCAATAACTGATTAATTAATAGACAAGTTTAAAAATAGGATGCAAGTAAAAATACCAATCGCAAAATAAACTGAATAAAAGTATTAAACATTTTAATGAGAAAATAGATTAACTTACGCATTCCTGTTGCCTCTAATACCATCTGTCGCATTGCTAACTGCATGATTAACAAACTGATCAATGAAATTCCCAAACAATATCATCACCAAGGGCCATAATGCACCAGAAAATACTGCCACAATGAATCCAACTATCATAAGAAGTTTATCCCATGTATTGGAGTATTTAAACTGAAATGTAGGTCATGTATCAGAAAAAAAAAACAATTTAAAGAAGAAATTCATTTGCATATATTTATTTTATATTATTGCTGAGTGAAAATAAAAATGAATTAAATTTTTTTGCCAAATTTATGTTGAACTAAACAGCCAGAAATTACTGTTACCTGTAACTGAATTTCTAAAGTAAAATGAATTTTTAAAAAATATTTAAGTTTTAAAGACAAAATTAAAATCCTAAACAGGCATGAAAGTTTATTTAAAATGAGTAGATACAATGTTGTGACACAGTTGAAAATTTCACAATCGCTTATTTGTAAAATTATGAAAAAATTTAATTTTTCATGAGCAAGACCAAGTAATAAATGCTCATGTTACCTATAAGGACAAATGTGTTGGGGAAAAAACTTCAATGAATGCTGAAATAAATCAAGTTCCTGAAAATATGGCTTTGTTATTTAACAAATTTTTAAAAAACAATGCAAGTACATTAAATATATAAGAGAACTATTAAGAAATAACAAGGAACTTGTCAATAAACAGCAATTAATGAATTCTTAATTATATTTTTAAAATATAAATAGCTCTGAGAAAAAAAAAATTCTTCAATATGCTAAAAATATGGTTGATTTTAAGAATTGATTTATTGTCATCAGTAGGTTAATATTAACATTTACAAGCCTGGAGTGATCACACTAAGTTGGCAGCTATTGCAATACAATTAAAAGCAACTAATTTAAAGTTAAAAATATTATGTTAAAAGTAAAATATTCAAATAAAAAGTGTAAATAAATATATGGATTTGTTCAAAAATATTTTATAATACATTCAATATAAACTTTCAAACAATCTTCAAACATAGTAGAACATTAAACATGCATTAAAGTATAATTGAAATATTAAAGTATAAAGTATTTTATGGTGCTTTCAATAAGCAAGATGGTCGTATTATGTATAATAGAAAATGGCTGATCCTCAGATATCTTTAAAATCACTAAATGAACCTGGAGACTGCTGTAATAAATAAGTATTAGAATTTCTAAGTATAAAGATAAAAATACAACAGTAATTTAAGTTTTTAAAAAAACTAACCAAAGCAAAAAAATTAACAGGTTGTTCTTGATCAGACTTTTCATTGCTTTTTTCTTCTCTGAAAAATAAATAAAAAGGACTTATATCAAATACATTTCATTATTGAAAGGAAAACAAATATATTTTATATACAACATTTTTACTTAAAAATATATTGTAATGAGCAATTAAAATTCCATTTGATAATTCTGTTAAACTCTAAGACTAGCCAATTAATTTGACTTGGTAAGTTTCAGTTCTTAGTAAACTTTTGCAGAAAATCAAACATTTTGCCATAATATGAGCCTTTTTATCTCCAGGTATTTTAAGAAGTGCAAGTACAATTAATTCTCTGTGTCTGAAACTAAACATGAATAATGGGAAAATACAATATAGACACTTGGTGGTTTAATTTTTTCTTTTTTAAGTATCTATTTCCTGCTATTAAAAAAAAAAAATCTGTTTTAAATATTTAAAGATGTTTTAACTGAAAGTAAAAATTTCTAGAATAGGACATTCATTAACGATAAAACTGGACTCCAGCTAAAATAATAAGTTAATTATTAAAATTATTAATTGAAACTAAAGTTATAAGAAGGAAAGAAGTAGTAAGAAAAAAAAAATCCCTTATAAAACTGAATGAAATAACTGAAATAAACATGAAGCAAAAAGTGCAAAGGTGATGCAGAAAAATCTAGGCATTAACATTTTGAAAATTTTCTTATCCATCAGTCATGAAGAGACTGTTGAAAAAACAGTTTTGGGTCAACTTTATGAAATCCATAATAAACAGAATTGAAGTCATAATACAAATTTGAAGCAACTTTTATTTTAAAGAAAAAGAACAGTATCTTATTTAGATTTTATTCTATATTTATCAAAAAATTTCATACAAACACAAAAAATGATACTTATTTTAATTATTTGATGCATATTACATAACACTGATTGATCAAGAAATATTATGCAAAGTAAATTATTTCCTTTATTATTATTATGGGAACTTTATTATTTATGGGAATATTTATCATATTTATCAAGTTATATTTTTAACGTTAATTAGTATAATCAATATATCAGTTAAAGAACACATTTGGAATTTCCACAGTAAATAAAAATTAAATCCAAATTCCATTAGCAAGTTACACAGTGTTTCAGTAGAAAACATTTTTATAAAATTTAAAATATGAAGATACTGTATTTTCAATTGATACATTAATATGTATATTATTTTTAAGCTCCATTGGGGTTGTTTAGAGGTAAGCCATTTTGAACCCTGCTCAGATCAACAGACATTATAAAAATCACCAAAGCACAATATTAAGAATTTTTATATCCCTTCGAAATTTTTGGTTCCAATAGCTTTGATAAACAAAAACCCAACATCTAAAATACTCAGATTTCTTTCTTTTATTAATTTTTCAACACCCATTTGTTAAGATTTTTTTTTAACACTCAACATTTATTAAAGAATAAATCCCTTCAAATTAACATTTAAAAAGAAAGAAATTGTTAATACTTGTTTTTATGTAACAGATCTCAAATATTTTTGGAAAATACATGTTGATAAGAATTGTTAGAAAGAAACTTGTTTTTAAGTTTTGACAGCAATTGAGCAGAATGTCAATCATTCTGTATTGCATACTAAAATGAAAACAAACGAAAGCAGTTGATTGATTGATTGTTTATAAAGTTAGTTGTAGTGTTTATTTGCGAAAGGTGAATCGGGCTAATCTCTCTCCCTCTCTCCCTCCCTCCCTCTCCCTCCCCCTCCCCCTCTCTCCCTCTCTCTCTCTCTCTCTCTCGATACTCCAAAAAATATTATTGGGACAAACTAATTTTTTTTTATTTCATTTAATACTGAAAAAATGTGGTTTAATTATACCAATTTAACTGTAAAGTTAATTTACTTTTCCCCTAGCCATAATTTTCAACAACAATTTCTATTGTTTCATCAAATATTTAAAAATATTACTTTCATAGTTGAAAGATAAATAAAGGAAGTTCTGTTCATCTCTTTACGCGAATAACCGAAAACCAAATCTACAATACTTCGTGCTTACCATGTGCGTGACAACATACATTTTGAAAATAGCTTATCGGGACAGTAGGTTTAAAATGGCCTTGATGTCATTGGATTTCGCTTTAGGAAGGTGCATGTGTTAAAGAAGTAGAAAGCTATAAAAAGTAAAAGATATATACTGTATCTATCACGAAGCTTCTCAATGACTCGAGGGAATCTATCAATGCAACATACTATACGATTTATTTTCACGATATTGCTCGATATTCTGTATGCTGGACAATATCGTGAAGATATCGTATCTATATTTTTCATAATTTTTCTATTAAAAGGGCATGGACATCAAGCTAAAGACATTTAATTGAAATCAAGCATAATCAATACATCCGGCGAACCAGCTACAGAAGACTAGTTAAAAATTCTTAATTCCTATTCCCTATAAGCACAAAATGCCTAATACTATTACGATACCTTCATAATACTGACCGGTCTTCAGAATATCGAATTGTATCATGGAGATATTCTGCAATATCATGTGCCAGCTTATCATATATCATGTATCAGCTTAGTACAATAAAATGTCCAAACAATATCTTTGTTTGGACATGGTTAATGGACTTTGTTTGGTTCAGGTTAATGTGTGTCATATCGAACAACGTCGTGGATATACTGTACCTGCTTTAGCTGATAAGACTTGAATTCTTTGTTCCTAAAAGTCCAATCTCAGATTTTCATTAATTCTTATTAATTAGACATATTGAAGCAAGTAATATATATTTCAATTTTTCGGCCTGATTCATGTTAATCTTTTTTTTTTTTTTTTTTTTTTCCTTCTCTGAGGTTGGGAAGTATGCTGATAAAATGATAACTAATTGGGAAGGCAACTTGGATTCTTTTTATGAATAAGAAGGATTGTGGGAATTTTCCATTCTATGGGAAACAATTACAATTTGAGAATTGAATGAGTATTGTTTCTGTTAATTCATGTTAATTTTTTCTGTTAATTCATGATAATATATCTTGCAATATTGTATGGCATTATTATTCTTTTATCAAAGAAACCGCTTGCCTTCTTACTCATCTGCTTGAACCACCTATTCTGTACCCATGTGTTTCGCATTTTCCTCATCCTCCTACTCTGTACCAGGTATTCAATATTACCTGATACAAGGGAATGATTATTCATGAAATATATACAATGCGATTGAATATATACATTGAAAAGACATTTTTCCTGAAAAAATTTTCACAAATGCATGCTTGCTATCGGATACTCTACTGTAGGTGCATTTCTAAAACTTTTAAACATCACTTTCTTTAAGCGCTTGTTTCCCCACCCTCCAAACAAAACCTATATTTTATTTTAAAAAATGGAGAATTTTAAAATTTCCCAAAAAAATATTCTGAACATAATATTACAAGAATGAAATTATGTATAAAATTATTTGGTTTTGATAAAACTTCTACTTTTAATTATGTTAAACAATGTGATGATTAATAAATCACTAAAGATATTACATTGTAACAGCATTAAAATTTATAAAATTAAATAGTTTCATGTTTACAGCTTGAAAATCTTTTTTCTTACTGAATTTCTAATGCAGAAGTAGTAACTACAAGCCAAATTCGGCAGCTCTAAGTTCAGTTGTCCTATAAAGAGTATTTTCCATTTTTTTTTTTTTTTTTTTTTTTTTTTTTTTTTTTTGCTTTATGGAATTCACAGAAAAATACGCCGACCTACAAACAAAATCTTCACATCGAGAAATCTTAAAAGAAATTCTCATCTACTCCTTCCTAAATGTGTAATATATAAAAGAAAAATGTGTCAGATGCTTGCATAAATTTACTAAGCGATGTTTGCAAGCAATACAAGTATATTATGCAAAGGCATTTACTTTTTTTCTCTCTCTTGCTTTATTTCATCCAAAACTCTACAAAAAACGTGTTGAATTGTTATTTTTAAAAATGAAATTACGAATAATCTGTAAACGCCGATATGTAAGTAATTGTGGGATAAATGTATCCCCATTTCACTAAAAGCAGATTCATTTATGACTAATTTTTTTTTAATTTCCTGAATGTTTTAGAACGAATTAATTAGAACGTAAGCATTATTAAAAAATAGAATGAAATACTATTGCTATTAAATAAAGAATATCTTGCCTCATTTATATCAAAATATAACAAACCCTTTTGACATCATAATATAGATAATAATTGACATCATAATAAATTATAAGATAATAATTAAATCATAATATTGACATCATAATTGAAGAGAGAATATATGAAGTTCTTCTCTCTTCTCAATCATATGAAGTTCAATCATATATGAACAACATTTTGTTCTACTTTTGAAAATAAGTAATTATAAAATTTTTCGTGTGTGTGTGGGTGTTTAGACAGTTTGGTCTAGAGATACTGGGCATATAGTATATACTTTGCAAGGTGTGTCTGGAAGCAGTTTTTTTTAGCTTTTAGTTTTTATTTTAATTAAAAATTAAACACAATTCTGGCATTTTACCACTATACCATCCAAAAATATTGTTGCTCAAAACTGATTTTTACGTCATTTTAACATTAAAAAAGTCATCTTTTCAACGATATCAATATATTTGCAGCATATAAATTTTCGAGAATCAATGATTAAACGTAAGATTATTTTTCTTTTTCAAATTTAATTTTCGTAACTTTTTTTAAAACCCTTATTAAGACACTATTTGAAATGGTAGGAAAACTTCATAATATTTTTATTTCTTTTCTCGAATTCCTATTCATGAAAAAGTATTCTTACACATTTCTTGCTTTTATTCTCAGCAAAGTCGAATTGTCAAAAAATAATGCAAATATCGAACTTTTACTAGTTATTTTGTTCTATATAACACTGACTTAAGTCATGCACATAAAGTCAAAAGCATTCATGTAGAATTTTTTGAGATCGGTTCATTGATTTGGGGTTGCAGAACATTATAGAGAAAAGAATGTGCGAAGAATGAATGTTTCCCCTTAGAGAATATATGGTGAGACTTAGTTTCTTCTATGTTTTTTCCCCAGAAAATGAAGAATGGCAGGAGAGAGGCGGCCCATAAGGACACCTATAGTGATCATGAGGATGAAGTTAAAATTTATTAACACAAAATTTTGGAAAAGAAACGTTATAAAAATAACTTATAAAATTTCTTCTAGAATCCAAAGAACAAAATACTCAGTCATGTAATCTTATGGTTGCAATATACCAAAATTCAATGAATTATAGCACTCCAAATTTTGTTATTTATTTATTGAAGATATTATCACAAAATAAAATTTAATCGTACCTTTTTAGTAAAAAGTTACCGAGGTACTATACTTTAAAAATCACCGACTTGCAAAATATTGTTATGAAGCTCATCTGTCTTAGTTGTTCTACAAGTATCTCTCGGCTCACTAATACAGCTAAAACAGACTAGAATATTTTTTCCTCTATTTTCTCGCACATATAGAAAATATAGCACTCACTTTTCTGTTTCCTTCATCTCTTTCTTTTGTTTCTCTCATCTGCTTATGCAACGCCTGAAGATTTATCGGGAGTGTGTTAATGAAGCGAGGGTGCGCTGAATTGTATTAAATGCTACACTTTTTAATGCTGCACTGTATTAAAAAGTGCCCCTTCCCTATTAGCACAATATGTCGAACAATTTTGTTGCGGTATCTTCCAGACATTGGCCAGCATTCTGAACATCAAACAACATCGTCGGAATATCGTGCAATATCTTCTGCTAATAGTTCCGACTTTCGCTTGTGATGCAGACGCATTCTGCGTTTCGTATTATATTATAAAAATACAATGAACAGGAATTTTGGATTTTTCTTTTTTATTGATCGAATCCAATATTTGACACAAATTTACGATTTCGTTCACAAAAACCACTTAAATATTTTATTTATCTAAATTATTTCTTTTGTGGATTATCAATATGCATACAAAAAATATTTCTTTCGATGGCAGATTTGATCAAAAATTTGTTGCACATCCAAAATTCGATGATAAATCTTTATATCATATTTCGAATAATACTATTTAAATTTTGGAATTAATCATGCTCCCATGCATTCAGACAGATAACTTCCAAATTTTGATAGAAATCTACAAGTTTTGAATTAAGATTACGTACCAAATTTAATAATTTTAACTTCACATATTGAGTTATCGTGTTCAAAAACGAATACAATGATAAATATACAAAAAGATGAAAATTCATTATTTCTACGAATAAAAAATTTTCAAAGCTTGAAAGAAATAAAAATTTCTCATTTCACTTACAGCTATAAGAATTAAACTTTATGAAATTTTGGTCGCCAGAAAAAGGACATTTCTTCGTAACAAATTTTCAATATTTATCATGGAATGGATACAAATTATTTTTTTTAGTCAGTTCAGTGTCCAAATCGGTATAAACTGAGTGTGAATGAAATACTTTCCCACAAATGTTTCCCTAGTTAATAATGAAAATTGGTCTTCTGTGTCACGAGTATCGATCTCATCATGTACCTAATGTAAAAGTCTTTGAGCAATTTAACTTTGCCCTTTATTCTTGTTTTTATTGTTATTTTGCTCTTAATCGTCTGTTTCGTGTGTTGTAAAGGATGAACGAAAATATAAATGAGATTTTAATGTGTATGTTATTTCGCATGCTGTTCGTGTCTGAATGGTAATAAAAAGTTTTTGTTCTTTTTTTTTTTCCCACAGAGACCTTTTTGTTCCCCACAGAGAATAAGAATTGTTTTAACTTGTCAACGAAATTTTATTATACTGTAGTGATCGTAGCGCCATCTTTAATCATGTCATTCTAAAGCGCTACCTATCTACTTTCCCTAATACAATCTATGTATATACTTCTCCCGGGGAATCCCCGTTCTGTGTATACGTGCGCTAAGCAGCGATGTTCGATAGTAGTTAGTGTAATAAAGAGTTTATTTTTCTAATAGCGATGAAATGCTTTACACTACACTCTACATGAACATCACCACAAATGGTGACCCGGATAAGAAATCACGCATCTCTTTTGATTCAATTGGATTAATATTATCTTACTAAGTTTCGTTTTGAAACGAAAGCGCACTTCATGATGGAGGAAATCTCGGCTGTGAAGATGCCTAACTTCATTCCGTCCGACCCTTCCCTCTGGTTTACGATGGTGGAGTCAACATTTGAATTGGCTATTCCAAAGCCAATTACAGCTTCTCGCACTAAATTCAACTACTGCGTGAGCACTTTGCCACCTGAAATCGCGATAACTGTGCGCGATATCATTCTTTCGCCAGATGCAACTGACCCTTACAGCCAACTTAAATCTGAGATAATTTCCCGATGCGGAGAATCAAAATCTCAGGAAATTCGTAAGTTATTGGCTGGAGAGCAGTTGCATGATAGAAAGCCGTCCGAGCTGTTAAGAATTATGCAAAGACGTGCCGAAAGTCACAATATTGCCGATTCTCTCTTACTGGAATTATTTCTTCAGCAACTACCATCTAATGTGCAATCGATTCTTGCCTCAATACAACCTTTGACACCTCAAAAAGCCTCTGAAATAGCCGACAAAATACTGGATATAACACCAAACCAGGTAAGTGCTGTTTCAAATGCAACTGCTACAGCTGATTCTGAACTGTTATCAGAAATTAAAATGTTGCGTAAAGAAATTGCACAGATGCGTCGCCATTCCAGAAGTCATTCACGGAATCGCCAACCTCGTTTTCGACGGAAAAGCCCTGCCAGTAATGATGATATCTGTTGGTATCATCGGAAGTACGACTCCAAAGCGCAAAAATGCATTCCGCCTTGCAATTATCAGCCAAACCACAACGGCAAGGAGTAGCGGCGACATACGCCTCGCCCAGTAGTTCTCGTCGCCTTTTTGTTCGCGATAGAAAATCAAATGTAAATTTTCTTGTTGACACTGGCAGTGATTGTAGTTTGATTCCTGCGACTAGAAATGATAAACTGTGTACTCCGATTCAAAAATTCATTGCAGCAAATGGTTCCATTATAAATGTTTATAAACAGAAGTTATTATCTTTAGATTTAGGTTTAAGAAAACAATTTGTTTATCCTTTTTATGTTTGTGATATTAAAACTGCAATTATTGGTGCAGATTTTTTACATCATTTTAATTTGCAACCTAATTTAAGAAATCGTTGTTTAAATGATATTTATACACATATAAATGCTCATGCTATTCTTAATAATACTGATGTTCATTCTGTAAAATCTGTATTTTGTAATGATGATTTTTCAAAGTTATTGAATGATTTTCCTAATATTGTTAAAGCTCCATGTGCAAACCAAACTGTAAAACATTCTGTTATGCATCATATTGAAACTTTTGGTTCTCCTGTTTATGCAAAACCTCGTAGGCTAGCACCCGATCGCTTAAAAATCGCTAAAATGGAATTTCAGCATATGTTGGATTTAGGCCATATGCGGCCATCCAACAGCAATTATGCCTCTCCTCTACATATGGTTCCGAAAAAAGGAAGTGACGATTGGCGTCCTGTTGGTGATTTTAGAGCTCTTAATGCTCAGACCAAAAAGGACAAATATCCGATTCCCAGTGTTTTGGATTTTACTAGCGAACTACATGGAACCACAATTTTTTCTCATATTGATTTGGTAAAAGCTTTTCATCAAATTCCGATTGCTCCCGAGGACGTTCATAAAACAGCTATTTGTACTCCATTCGGACTCTTCGAGAGCACTCGGATGCAATTTGGTTTGTGCAATGCATCAAGTACCTTTCAGAGATTTATTGATGAAGTTACTAGAGATTTAGATGGTGTGTATGCTTTTATTGACGATTTATTAATTGCTTCAAAATCAATCGAAGAGCATAGACAACATCTCAGAGCTCTCTTTTCAAAATTAGACCATTATGGACTTACAATTAAATCTTCTAAGTGTACATTTGGTGTTCCTACCCTAGATTTTTTAGGATTTAAAGTTTCCAAAGAAGGTATTTCTCCAATTCCTGATCGAGTTAGTGCAATTCAAGAATTCCCACGACCCACTACCCTTACTCAACTTCGTAGATTTTTGGGTATGTTTAATTTTTACCGCAGATTTCTTCCCAAGGCAGCTCACATATTATCACCTTTGATTAAGTTTCTTGAAGGCCATACTAACAAAAAGAAATCACCACGGCCAGCAAAAAAATCTGAAACTACTCTGCAATGGTCTGAGGAAGCTGATAAGGCATTTTCTAATGCTAAGAAAGCTCTTGCCGAAGCTACCCTACTCAAACATCCGATTCCTGGAGCTCCTTTAAGTCTGTGGACTGATGCATCCTTATTTGCTATCGGAAGCTCTTTAAATCAACTTTCAAATGGAATTTGGGAACCTATTGCATTCTTCTCAATGAAACTTTCTAAAAGTCAAACTAATTGGTCAACATACGACAGAGAACTTCTTGCTATTTATGCTTCCATAAAAAAATTTCGACACATGCTTGAAGGTAGGGAATTTTCAATCTATACTGATCAAAGACCCCTTACTGAAGCCTTTAAGCAAAAGCCGGATAAATGCTCACCTCGTCAACTGAGACATTTAGACTTCATATCCCAGTTTTCTACCGACATTCGTTATGTCAAGGGTACAGAAAACATTGTTGCAGATGCATTGTCTCGCATTGAAATCAATTCAATTTCAAAGAAAAATTTAAATTTTAATGACATTTCACTTGCACAGTTAAATGATTCTGAACTTAAAGAATATCTGAAGTCTTCAAATTGTAAAATAGAAAAGCAATATTTTCCCTTAGAGGATGTAACCTTGTATTGTGACTTATCTACTAATTCACCTCGTCCGTACATTCCAAATTCTTTTCGTTCAATAGTTTTTGAAAATATTCACAATCTTTCTCATCCTGGCATTCGAGCAACAAGAAAGCTGATTACTAAACGTTATTTTTGGCCAAACATGAATTCATTTATTAAAAATTCTGTTCAATCTTGTCATAATTGCCAACGTTCTAAAATTCAAAAACATACAAAATCTCCTATAGGCACTTTCGCTTTGCCAGATGCTCGATTTGCCCATATAAACATTGATTTCATAGGACCACTCCCACTATCTGATGGTTATAAATATTGTATGACAATAGTTGACCGATTTACCAGATGGCCGGAAGCTATTCCTACTTCAGATATAACTGCTGAAACAACATGTAAAGCCCTAATTCATAATTGGATATCTCGTTTCGGTTGTCCAGTAACTATAACTACAGATCAAGGTAAAAATTTTGATTCACATCTATTTAGACATTTGAATAATATTTTGGGCACAAATTGAATCCGCACAACGTCCTACCATCCCCAATCCAATGGACTTGTAGAACGTTTCCACAGGGATCTTAAGAGTTCTATTATAGCCCATTGTCAACCAAACTGGACTGAAACTATTCCCATAGTTTTACTCGGAATTCGATCTGCAATTAAACCGGACATTAATGCCACATGTGCTGAATTAGTCTTTGGTACAACCCTCAGATTGCCTTCTGACATTTTAACCTCAAAAGTAGATCTATCAGTACCAACAGATACTTATGTATCAAAATTCAAAGCACTAATGCAATCTATAAATCCTATCTCTACGTCTAGACACTCGGTTAAACCTATTTATATTCATCCATCCTTAAGTACTTGCTCTCATGTATTTTTGAGAGTGGACAGTGTTAAACCTCCTCTTTCACCTCCTTACACTGGTCCACACCTTGTAATCAGCAGGAAAGATAAAACTTTTGTATTAAAAGTTAATAATAAAAATGTAACAGTTTCCATAGACCGTGTCAAACCTGCATATGTGTTGACAGGATCTAATGACTCGTTACCTTCTATACCTGCAACTATTCATAAAACTCAAGGTGAACTTTCTTCTAAAAATGAACAATTACCGACAAAACCAACTACCACTCGTAGTGGACGTCATGTCCATTTTCCAACGAGATTAATTACTGAGATATAAATTGTTATGCATATATATATATTGTAACTGTAATTTTATGTATTTCATATATTATTGCATCTATTTACTTCAATTCCTATTTACCATTTGAAATCATTATCCTATATTATACTTATTGTATTATGTGATGTTTTATTTTTATGCGCGTATAATTATCTTGTATTATCACATTTGTCGTTCTCCTTGTTCACTAGGGGGATACTCATGTAGTGATCGTAGCGCCATCTTTAATCATGTCATTCTAAAGCGCTACCTATCTACTTTCCCTAATACAATCTATGTATATACTTCTCCCGGGGAATCCCCGTTCTGTGTATACGTGCGCTAAGCAGCGATGTTCGATAGTAGTTAGTGTAATAAAGAGTTTATTTTTCTAATAGCGATGAAATGCTTTACACTACACTCTACATGAACATCACCACAATACCATTTTTGAGCATTTTATGATAGACAAGTCTAGAAAATAATAAAGTCTTATCAGGACACATAGACTAATAAATATTGTCTAAATTTCTTCTGGTGTTGTTCAGTATTTTATGAATATCATAAAAATATCTAATTCATCACCTAATTCAAACCGTATAAACAGAAGTAAGCAAATGAAGCGAAATTCACACTATGAAATGGTTTGAAATGAATCTCCAAATACAATTTCACCAACAACTGATAGGTGTTGTCTAAAAGGAGAAATACATTCGATCTTGTATGTGAAGGGACAAAAACACATATGCACAAAATATATCACGGCTGGTTTATATTTTGTTCACTTAACATTAAAATTTCCGAAAGGTTGGTTATATTTTAATATAGCTGCATTAGGTTTCTTCTCATTTTTCATTTTAACATGGGATTATTTTTCATTACATCAGATCAGTGCATTTTTATTTTATAAAATTTTTAGATACGATTTTAGAAAAGTTAATAATTGTATTTCTACAAAATAAAATATAATACATATAAATAATATATAAATAAAATAAAAAACTTTTGTTTTTCTTATTTATATATAAAGCTACCAATTCCAGCAATTTGGTACTTTTATAAATAGAACTCCAGTAATTTGAAAAAGTGAGATTTGCAAATTTTTCAACATTTATGTTAAAAATTGATTTCATTTTCACACTAAGAGTAAAAGTTACAGTTAGAAAAAAATGTTTTTTTCTAATACAATGAAAAAGAAATCTAACAATTTATTACATTCATAAAATATATACAAGGAACATCTAACTAATTAGAACGATTTTCTATTCTCTGAAGAAGTGGTCATATGCTTACGCCTTGCTTCTTAATTTTGGTCTGACCTGCAATTACTCCTGCCAAATTGTGACGCTGTTCTTAGTGCACATGCGCATTTGGCATGTACTTATCTTTAATTAAAATGCTAAATGTTACCCATCTAAATGTACTAGACACTCAGAAGAATTTTTCATCAACAATATTTTTTTTTTAAAAAGCAATTCTTAATCATTCGAACAGCTTATTATCACTGCGTGATTTTTTTCAAATGAGAATTGAAGTTGAAATTCAATAGAAACATCTGGAAATGAATATATATATATATATATATATATATATATATTGGAAAGTATATTGATTTCGTATATGTTTCCGAGTTTTCTAGAAACACACAAAATTTGTTTAAAATGTATTTTGTTATACCCTATGTTAAAAGTAAATGAGAAAAATAATAATAATTAGCATTTTCTGACTCTCATTTGCTACTTAACTTTTTAAATCGATGCCTTCATAGTTTTTTTTCTCTGTTTGTGGGCATTTAAATAGAGGAAAATCCTTGCAATTAAAAGGAAACAAATAACTTAAAAAAAGTGAAGCCTCAAAAGAATGAAAGCGGGTCAGCATTTTTCAATACTTCACCTTCTCTTATCCCCTAACTCCGCTGATATATAGTAGGAATGAGGTAGTGTAAGTAGATCCTCGAATGTTATAGAAAATTGCAAGCGTAAATGTATTCCCTCCCTTTTGAATTCAGAGCATGGCAACAGACAAAGTGATGACGGTTTATTGTGGCCGGTCGAGTGTTCTTTATTAACACAAGATTGTTTCCGATATCTCTACAATGTTATTCAACATTCTGGACGCCAGCCAATATCGTGAAGATACCATAATAATATTCCTTATTTTGTGCTAATAGGGTTCTCATGGAATTTAAACCTTTGATGACAGTGAAAAATTTGGAGTGAACAATGTGAGAAAATCAAACGTTTTAAATTGAAAAGAGAACGAAAATAAATAGGTGGATGAAAGAGATTAATAAGTACATTTAGAAACGAGCTTAAAGAAAGAATGAACTAGCTAGAATCAATCAGCGGAGGGATAGTAGTGTGGATCGAGCTTATAAGCCAGATAACAGCTACGGGACACGAGTTATTACTTTTGTCTTGTGGTCTTATTACTCGGCTGCGAACCACGAGGTTCCAGGTTCTATCCTACTCAATTCACCAATCTCTACATTGGTGACCTTGGACGATGAACCTTCAACTTTCTTACAGCTGTTGTGGCGCCATTTATCCACAGCAACCCAAATTCGTCAGATTCACTTGATGCAACAGCAACCACTCACCCACACACGCTTGCCATAACGCTTGGCGCTACTCAAATGGGTACAGGCACATTAAACTCAATAGCACGATACGCCACCAATCAACAGTCATATCGCTCGTCTCACCTCCGACTCACTGGAGGGAGAGTACTGTAGTGAAGCTTATAAGCCAGATAACAGCTACGGGACACGAGTAATTACTTTTGTCTTGTTACTCGGCTGCGAACTACGATACTAGGTTTTATCCTACTCAATTCACCAATCTTCCACAGTAGGAAGGAGTTGCCAGAAACAATCAGCCGCGAGTAGCGAAGCACATTTGATGAATGAAAAAAGCCGAGATGCCTTTCCTTCTACCGACTGAATACAAAATATGTTGCAGATCTCATATTCTGGCTACAAGATCTTATACGAAGTTGTTGCTTTTATCAGATATTGTTTTTTTCATACACGCAAACAAATTGACAAACAAATTATTTCTTTGTTAGCAGCAGTAATGTGCGATATGTCCAGAATATTATTCGACATTCTGAATGCCTGTCAATATCGTGTAGATATCGTAAAAATGTTGGGCATTTTGTATTAATAGAGCATCTTGTCTGATTTTATTTAAAATTTAATACATATTTAGAATTTTGGTGAAAAATTTGTATATCAAATTTCATCCATATAGCTCATTGCGTTTTCTTAGTTATTTTGTTCACATACATAAGAATAAATAGACTTCCATTTGACTATGCAAATGTTGGTAAAAAAAATATACAAATTTCATGCTAAGTCAACATATCAAATTTTTTTGAAAATTTCAATGCATTTTTAAGTTTTCGGGTTTACAGATAGAGCGACAAACAGAATGACATGATTCCAAAAAAAATGCGTTTTTCGGATTCGTAGAAGTCTGAAAGATAGAAGTTCGTCAAAATACAGAGGTCGAATTTTTTAGCGAGTAGAATATTTTACCTTTGTATATGGGGAAGTAAAAACTGAAACTGACACGAAATGCATCAAAGAATGTTATTCAGAAAATTTTAACGACAACATCTTAAGTCACGATTTAAATTATTTTGTGTACAACTGTTTGAAATCTGATCTCAAATTTGAGTTTATCTGAGTTTGAACATGAAGTACATGAGTTTGAAGCTAAATGAAAATTTGATAACTCTGCTTACTGCGATGCAATTTAAGAAGTTCTAATTAAATGAGAATATTTAAGAATTACATAATTCATTTGATTAATTATTGATCGCAGAATTTTTTTTATGTTGTTGTTTCTTATGGCACTTGCCATGGAGAAACCGGCTGTTACGAAGACAGCGATTTTACGCCGGTGGGGGAGCGTCTCTTGTTATTTTAGTAGCGCCAACTAGGGTCAAGAGTACGACTTTGCTACTCACGCATCACTCATACGCTTGCACAACCCCTTTTCACACATCTCACAGATAGAACAACGAAAGAACAACCATGCCCAAACCGGGATTCGCACCCTGGACGCCCAGATCACGGGGAAGACGCGCTACCCCTATGCCAAGAAGCCGGCGCTTTTTTTTTTTTTTTTTTGATTCAGACTAAGACTTAGCAAATTAGAAGAAAATAAAAAATACAAAAATCTAAAATTTGAAAACATTTAGAATTTTATTATTAATTTTCTGCTATTAAAATTGAATATAAATATTAAATTTATAATTTAGGACTATATTAAAGAAGCTTTATGCCTTAAAGAGAAGATTTTTTTTAGAATGATATATTTTTTCTAAATAATAAGCTAATCATTTTATCCACTATATATATATATATATATATATATATATATATATATATATATATATATATATATAGAGAGAGAGAGAGAGAGAGAGAGAGAGAGAGAGAGAGAGAGATTTGACAGAGTTAAAGGATCAGTTTCAACAGCCTTGATTATTTTTTCCATTTTCTTTGTCATTTTGTTTTTTATAGAGTATTCTAGAAGGGATAATTAGAGGTATCTTCCAAGTGGGTGGAGATCACACAGACAGGTGAGAAAGAAATAAAACAGGTTGTATGAAAGAGGTACGCGAAGTTCAGAGACAGAATTCGCCGAAATAGTAACCTAAGAGTTTCATCTTTTTTTAACGTCTCAATCTTATGTGCAAGGAAACGCGTTCTGTTAGCGGGATCTACTGTTGGATTTTGTTGTTTTCCTAAAATCAAGGAAGCAATTGTTTCATAATTAAAAAACGTCTTTGCAATTTTGAAACACTGGCACATGAGTTATGAAGAAAAAAAAATCAATGCAAGACCTTAAAATTATAAAATCAGAATCAATACGAAATAAGCTGTATTCTTGCGTAAGCAGGATTTTTGAAATTTGATATAGTTTTCCGTAAGAAAATTGGAAATCGAAGTGACTTTTAATGTAATGCTATAATTATGATTTTAAAATTCGTTGCGCCACTTCTTAGGGAAATCGATCTATCAATAAATTAACGCAATGTGAAAAAGATGAAATACATTCAAATAAACTTTTATTTTGCGCATTTTCTCATCGCATATCAAAGCTTTCACAACTTTATGATATTTTAAAACGAATTGCCTTTGATTACTTGCTTGTTATAGGAAGCTAGGTGTAGCGATTTTCTGAATTATTAATAACACGACTGTTAAATTAATAATTTGAAACGCATGTGTTTAAAATTTCGTTTCGGTTTCCGATAATACAAAAAAAAAAAAAAAAAAAAATGATTTCCAATGGAATCAATCCATATAACTCGATAGCTGTGTTAGATTGGAGCAGGTCTGTTCAGGGTTTTAGATTGATAAAATATTTTAATCATTTCCAGCTCTTCTTACTTTACCAGCTTTTTGAAAAGAAGTTTCATAACAATCGGAAAACTTAAAGCTTAATAACCACTGACTTTGTTTTCTATTTGCATATTCTTAGTAAACCAAAATGATAATTTATTTTATTAATTTTTTCAGCTATTACACGATTAAATTTATAAATTTGTTTCGGATGACTTGGTACTTTCTCAAAGAAATCTGATGGATGTCCTTGACATAAAGCTGCCACTAACACTAAGTAAGTAAAAAATATATAATAAAACTTTTCGTAGATTGTTTGGTTTCTAATTAAAGTTCTTTGAAAGAGCATCGGAGCATAAAATTTAATGAAGTTTTATTAAAAAAATCACAGAATTCAAAGATTTTTAATTGGATATTGGTTATAATTGAAAGTTTGAGGCAATAAGAAGTTAATTTAATTTAGAATTTCGAAATGGATCGGAAGGTTATTTGGTGAACTTACAATTAATGAAATGTTGCTTGATGTTGTTTGTTTTATAGTATTTTACTTTATATAAATAATATAAAAATCTAATTTCTTACATTTTATGAATCTCTTCCATCTATAAATTTACTCAAAGTCTTATTTTTACTACTACATTAATATTTCAGATAACTTTTGTTTGAGCATTGTTTCGTTATTGAGATTTTTACAGCATCAATTAATGCATCGTATGATTTGGTATTACATAGAAGACAGAGAAAATATTTTAAATATTAATCGTCTCATAATTTTTTTAAAAATGCTTGAATATGTTATAAAAAGTCGGATTTCAAATTTTGTCCATGACGTTTATATAGTAAATATTACATTGAGAGCAAAACATTTGCAACAATAACGAATCAAACTAGACGTATGAAGATTTTGCACTATATATAAACGCAGTTTGAAATTTGTATCTCAACGAATTTAGAATCACATAATAAGTATTTTAGATATATTTATTCTTATTTAGATTCAACACAAGGGATATTTGAAAAGGGATCTCTTAATTTCAAATTTAGGTCAGATGATAAGGGCGGCGCGGGAACCGGTATTTCCCTTTTGAAACTTCCACGCCATAAACAACGGGAGGACGCCTGAATCGAATTAAGATTAACCAGACAAAGGAAAAATCGCGTTTCGAACCTGGAATCTTCCAGTGTGAAACCAAGCTTTTATTACTAAGTAAATAATAATTAGCTCTTTCACTTAAATTGTCTGACAAATATATTCTCATGTAACAGATACTCCATGTAATGTTTTTCACTCCGAAGCATTCATGTCATATATATAAAAGAATATCAGTGTTCTTATTCCTGATTTGTCCAATTTGGAAATGTATTTTAAAGATTTTACAGTAAAGCAAGTAAATAAAAAAAAAGCGAGGCCAGTTTTCAGAGATAGAAATTAAAATGAAAACTACGCAATGATAACGCATTTAGGTAAAATTCCAACATTTCTGGCTTTTTAAAATGAAGCTCGAATTGATTTTTTTTTATACATTGCAAGTAATTACTGCGATAAAAAGATAAATAGACCATAACTCAACAACTATTTCTTCTTCTAAAGTAATACCAACAGCTTTATTGCGCATCAAAAAGTTGTTATTTTCTAGTAGCTTTTAAATGGGTTTTTTTTTCGACTATCTTTAGAGTAATATCTCCAAATGAATAAAACGCTAAGCTGGAAGTCTTCATTTAATAAATTATATTTTTATATCTATGCTCTTTCTTGAGCATTATTTGTATGGTTATTTTGATGCAAATTATGCCTAGTTAATTTCTATATCTAGAACAATACAGTTTTCATTGCATATAAATGGTTCTTTTATTTTGGGAAGTTAACTGTTTCTTTCAAAAGAATGCAATCAACATTTGGAATTTCTCAACAATGAGGAAAAAACAATTTTCATCTCCCAATTCCAGAATAAATTATTTTTATTTATTAAAATATTTATTCTTTGTCATTTTATTAAAATCAGACGATTTTTTACTTTTTAAGGTTAGAATTCTTTTATTAAAATTAATTTGGACTTTGTTTTTTTACTTTGTTTAAAGGTTATTTATCTTTCATAATATTTTTAAAACATTAAAAATTTATTATTTTTGAAGTATATATAAAAAATTTAATTAGAAGTAATTCCATTATTGAGAACTGATTAAAAATTTAGGAGCTTTTTTATTATTCAAAACTTATCGCATTGCTTGCGGTCAAAAACTGGAACAACGGCGTTACATTTCATAGCAGTGTTTTATTGCAAAACAATTTTATAAAGACGTATCATTCGAATTTCGTATATCGAAACAACTACATCTTAAACTCTTATATATATTAAAGTTTTAATTGGGTAACTGTATTCCAGTTTTGGAACCTCTCCAGACGAAAAAGAATGAACACAATAAGAGACTTGCCATCTGTGTAAGAATAAAAATATACATAGCTTTTCACGATGACACTAAATAGATTTGTAAAATATATTACTAATAGATTATTTTTCTTATGGGCATGCAACCGAGATTTCTTTTAAATTCTTGCCGCCCGATTATCACTTCAGGAGCTTTTGGTTATTCGAAGTTGACAAGCCACAATAAAAATTATATTTTTATCATAGATCTGATAATGGATGAAAAAATGGGTTCAACTAAAAAAAAACAACTTTGAAATTAAAAATAGTAATAAAAATATACTTGTTTTAATAAGCAATGAATAAACAATTTTAATAGTTAAATAAATATTAATCTAATCAAACTGAGTAAAAGTACAGTGACATTATCATTCCAATGGATATTTAAATCCAGAATCTAATTTGTATAATGTGTTTGTATATTTTTTATGTATTCATTACACAACCATAAACTTTGAGCGAATTACGACATTAAATAATACATTATACAAAATTGGATAGCTATTTAATTACAAAGAATAATTCAGATGTAAAAACTATTCAGATTTTGTTCACTTTTAGCTTCAAATTAAATCTATATTTCGAATTGCAGACAATATTTTAATTTATATTTCTGAAACAAGAGAAAAAAAATCAGGTCAAAACAATCGAAATAGCCAAGTTGCAGTGTTTATATAAATAAAATTGAAGTAAATTGAAAAAAATAAATAAGTGTGTTCATTCATGGCTGAAAACGAAAATAATTTTATCCATGAACAAAATATTTTTACATAACTATTACTCAATTTTTTTAATAACTCATTAATTCGTTATTTTTACTTTCCAGTTTACGAAATATATGAAAGAAAAGCATTGCAATTTGTAAATAAATCGAACTCGAAATCTCCATGCTTCAGATTCCACCGAATCTAAAAAAACATTTTTGGAATTATGTCCATCCATTTGGCCATGAACAAAATAACCAAAACACATTATTAGTTAGACGGATAAAATTTGATAAATAAATCATCTAAAGTGTAGATCAATATTCCCTTTGTAATCAAATTTGTCCAGGTATTGACCATCTGTCGGCCTATTTATTAACAAATATATAAAAGTGATAACAAACAATTGTTTAATGCATGATTATGCATGCTCATTGATGAATGCATGATTGCAATTAATCTTTTAGGTCAAATTTTGATTTCAGTCGTTCAAAAAAACCACGGTAATTGTCTTCCCAAAACTTTCTCGTATACCTTTTAACAAACTTGTCATGCCCGAGAACGCCTTACTTGGCATCGGCTTACAATAGTTACGAAATATTAACTTTTGACGTGAATTTAGCATTTTGATTGAATCTATTGTGTTTTCCTTGGCGAGTTATTTGGCGATTGATTCCTGGCATGTGGTTGAGCAACCGAAAATAAAATTAGCATTTTAGACACATTTTTCTCAACCGATTGAAAAAAAAAAATGACGCAAAACTGCACTTGTAGTCATTAAATTTTGTACCAAATTTGATATATTTAATTGATTGCGTTTTTGAACGATCGCGCTTACATTTTTCTGATAGTACATACCGATAGACAGTCAGCCTGTATCAGGATTTGGCTCAAAATTCGATAGGTGTCAACAATATAAATGGTAAATCTGTGCACCAAATTTTATCTATCTAGCTATCTTCGTCGTGTAACTTGTATTCGAACAACTGGACAGACGGATTTCATCTGAACAGTTTACACTCAAAATTTTCAAGAAATCTAAATATGGTGTAAAGACTATATATCAAATTTCAGTCTTGTGGTTCAAAGCGTTTTCGATTATCTTTATCACAGTCAGACAGACGGTCATTTTCTAAAAATGAGCTTTTTGAACTCAGGAAAGTCTAAAACATGGAAATTCGTCGAAATCTCGATTTCGAATCTTTTGAAGATTACTATATTTTCTCTATACTACGTATACAAAGTTTAAAAAAAAAAGCATCCAAAATGCACATTCGGTTTTCGAATTTTTGTGTTAACCGCAATCCAGCGATTAATCGCCAAAAAAATCGCCAACCACTTCGTTTCTAGTCTAGTAGACTTTTTACCTAACTGCTGTTCACCAATGGTATATGTTTAATAATACGCAAGTAATGTAAGAGGGAGAATGCCAGAATATTTCGAGGACACCTGTACCGCTGGTTTCAATTGAAGTTTTCAATGATTAAAACATGGAGTCGTTTTCATGCCATTTTCTGAGATAAATAACTAAATGAAAATTTAAGAAAACACTACAAAGCACCGGTATTGTATGACTTTGAATAGATACACATGCTTCGTTGGGAGGGCTTTCATCTTTCACCTTGTATTGTTATCCGCAAAAGAGAACAATAATTTCCCTGGAGTCATTGCATCATTCAAGGACAAAGCGCCCTCCACCAATAACAATTTCCTCAAGGCTTTAATAAGGAATGAGAGCCGATACCCGGAACATGATATCAAATATTTAGTTTTTGTTTCTCATTCTCAAAATTCATGAGAAAGCAAACCTTATTACTACTACTGCATGGCTGCATAATATTTTAAGATTTATGTAATTTTTTAAAAATGTAAACGGAAATATGATTTAATATAAATGGACATATGGTATCGATTTTAGTTTGGAGAATATCTGTGCATTTTTAAAAATTCGAAAGAAATATTTATCTATTGCTTAACACTAAATTACAACACCAGAAAAATATTTATAAATATTTTGGGTGTTTAATTTAAACGAGAAATAGCCTATTATAATAATACTGTTAATTTTTACCATAACGGAAGATGCTTATTTTTGGTAATGATTTTAAATTTAGAATATAATTGAAGTCTTGAAATAATTAGAAATGATAGTATTTATTTTTGTCTTACAAACTGTATTACTTTTTTTTTTACTTGAAATGAATTTTACATTGTTGATTTCGTTGATTCAATTGATTCTAACCAACCAATCTAGAAAATTTGTTCCTTTATACTAAATCCCAATTACCTTCACTGCCTATCTTTATTCACCGTATGATCAATGGTTAAAAAATAAATTGTATTTTCTGAATTGTTCGAATAAATTAAATTTTTAGAAATAGCTTTTTAAAAAATCACTTTTTAACTATTTTCAATTGCTGTCAGAAGACAAGGATGGCACCTGAGTTATCGTTTCAATTCCAAGAATTCTAAACTACACTGATACAAGAACCAATATGTTCATACAGATACTGGGTCTACCATTAAATCATTGGGTTTTTTTACTGTCTATGGAATAATCTTGTTATCTCTGCAATCTACGGTATCCGTGTAATGACAAATTTCCGATTAGAGAACAATTTTTGATTTATCTGCATAGTGCTATTGCCTCAATGTTAAATATATTTGTGAAAATAACAAATTCAAAAATATTGGATTATTAAAAATTTTTAAGCATAATTATTCAAGCTCCTACTGTCAATATTAGAATTCGATCAAATATAAATTATCATATTTTTGTTTCAAAATAGTAACTTTATAAAAACCGAAAAGCTTCTTGAATAATATTTTGTACAAATAAGGATATCATGTAATTATGAATCATAATAGTGCTATTTTAAAAGTTTTTTTCTTATTAATTTTTTTTAGTTTTTTTTGTCTTCATTCTTTGATATTCATTCTAACTAAAAAAAAAAGAATTAAAACACTCGAGCCTTATCTGAGAATTGAAAATGGCACAGTAATATCGTATGCAAATTACTATACTAAATCAGATGATTTAATTTAAGAATTTACATCCATAGTCTAAGAAATCGCATAAAATTTCACCGTGAAGAAAATCACCTTTTAATAATAATAATAATCTAAATTTCCAAGAATAAATATTCTATTCTTGCATACTTCATAAATTTAATATTCTGCTAGAAAAGTAAATGTTCTAATTTGTTTTAGTAATATTCCTATTCTAAGAGTAGATTTTTTTGTTCTTATAATCTTGCTTTCTTATTTAATTTCTTTATCAAAATTGTAGACGTCGGAACGCAATCGCAAAAGTGTAAGGTATTGATAAAAATACTTTAAATAAATTGGAATTTTAGTATAATGGTATATTTTAACTTTCACTACATTCCAGCTTTGCGATTTTTATTATAGTCGTTGTTTATATAGTTTCTCATAATTCATAGTTAAAATATCTATTGAATCTAAAAATCCATGTTTCTCAGTTTTTCAAATTTCTAGATAGCACTGATTCTGTGAAATAATTTTTCAGTTAAATTAAAAATAATAATTCATAATTAAGAGCTACGAAATCATTAAAATGTTCTATTCGATAATTCTAAAATAATTCTATTCTATTAAATTATTCTATTTTACTCTTATCAAAGAGCATGGCGAAATCTTTCTAATACCTATAAAAAATAAGTGTGTGTGTGTGTGTGTGTGTGTGTGTGTGTGTGTGTGTGTGTGTGTGTGTGTGTGTGTGTGTGTGTGTGTGTGCATCCTACTGGCCAGATCATTTGATTTACACCTAAGAAATCCGGTGCATGCAAATTCGGGATATTTTGAAGGCTGAGAATGCGCATCTGAAAGAGATTTCTGCGAAATTTTAATTAGATTTTTAATTAATTAAAATTAATCTGAATTTTAAGGTTCTGTGGTAACATCCGAAAGTATTACTGAACAAAAAAAAAACAATGCTCAAGTCGTTTCAAAATTTAAGAAAAATTGTCTTTTCAATAAACTCTTATACTCATGCAGAATTTTGCTAAATTAATTTTTTTAAAAAGATTGTTGTCCTGAAATTCGAACACTTTTTAATTCAACAGTTTTATCATCAAATATTTAATTGCATATTTTTTTTTCCCATTGTCGAAAGCTTAACAAAAGCGATTCTGTTTAATATCTGTTTAGTTTAGGAGATGTAGAACTAAGTTGCACTACTACGAAATTTAGAAAAAACATACATTTTTATTATACTATGATGCACAACACTATGATGTCTGAGAATGATCCCCATTAGATAGTTTTATTACATACAATGACGAGCACATATGTAAGAAAATTAAAATAACTGGGCTTAAATGCCTCACAATATGACGGAGTCATGGACATTAAATTATATCTGAACGATTTAACGGGAAAAAAATATAACCAATATCCTTACAGAACTAGCTAATTGTCAAAGCCGCTTGGTTTTAAATAAAGGTATTCTAAATTAATGGTTTAACTTACAGGAAATTTTAAGTGAACAAGTTACGCGCAAAAGCAATTTCGTATAAAATGCAAATGTTATAAAATGCTTAAAAATTTGAAATGTCATTTAAGAAAATAGATAACGATAAATATCTCAAACAGGTTAAGCCATTTCATTAGAATATGAAATAAATGTCCATCTCATGCTGTTATGTAAGGGAAAATTACGTAAAAAACCACAAGCGTTATAAGAACAGGTGTTCAGAAAACTCTTAAATCATGGATGATTGCAAAAAATTAAGTTATTTTGCACCAGAATGACAAGCAAGAAAGAATAAAAAAAAACAAAAAAAACAGGGAAATCTGCTAAATTTAAGAATTGTTGCTACTTGAATCAAATTATTTTTAAAAAAAAAAGATTTAATAATTTTGACATGAGAAGCAACGATAGATCCCGAATCTTTACAAGGAAATACTATTGAATCAATGGGTTAAAGTAAAAGAAGTAGTTTCGAGTTTGTGAGACATTAAACGTGAATCATCAAAAACATTTTAGTTGTAATGCAAGAATAAGCAAATTATTGGAACAGAGCTTTATAATAATCCATGAATCATGATCTTCACATTTGCTCATGAAAAAAAAAAAAAAAAAAAAAAAAAAAAAAAACATCGGAATTCCAAAAATTCACATTTTAATTCTTTCAGATTCTTGAGCATTTGCTAATAAAAATATTGAAAAATAAACGCTTCTAAAAGCATGCCTTTATTCCTTCCGAATGCATATGTTATGGTAAATATAATTAAACGGTCATTAATAATAATCGCGGGTAGCATTAATAATAACCAGTTAATGTGATAAATTGTTTAATCATTTTTATATTATTACTAATTCAGAGCTGCAAACTTTTAGGAAGCTAAGGTATACGTAGTCACACAGCAATGCTTCGTCAAAAATGCATTGTGTGTACGTACGCGCACAGAATTACCGAGTGTTTCCTAAAAGAATCTTCATTTCAGCATTCTATAGCAAGATTCAATAATCTATAAAAATGATGTATCAGTTTCCATGTTGAATAAAGCGTGATCATTAATCAGTAACATAGCAATCACGTCAAAGTCTATATTAGAAGATCTAAAATGCCTAGTTCACGCATCAAAGGTGTGGAAAACGCCTTCTTAGTCGACTCAAAATATCCGATACAGTTTGATTAAGACAACATTCACATATTTTTCAGCAACTAACAAAAGAATCAGAATGAGCAAAAGTGAATATCATATGCATATAGCATTCATCGATCGAAATAAGATTTGCATATATGGGAGATGGAAGATGCGGGTTTTTTTTCTACATATGAACTATGTCTATTGGATTTAAATTGGCTGAAATGAGTCTCTTGGGGAACATTCGTGAATCATGCGAATGTGAATGCCATCTACTAAAATTCCTTGCGAAATACTAATTTCGCAAACAATTTTTTTTCTCCAGTATTGCTATGTGTGTCCGAGTCATGCAGGTATATCCTACACCTTTTAGAAATTTGTAATCATGGGGATAAATCACCTTGTATAACCTATTAATCAGATTGAACGTAACATATATATTTTTCAAAAATCTTGAAGTCGCAATAATTGTTTTACTTCAAGTATTTTCAACAGGGCCAGATAGAAACATTCCAAATAAATAAGAATTTCACTTGCACTTATGTGCATACTTTTAATATTTAAAGTTTAAAATTACTTTAAAAGTTATTTGTTGTCGCTTAATTTTTGTAGTATTTTTTTGTTTTCTTCTTCTTTGGTTGTTTCTTTAGTTGTTTTAAAGTTTTATAATGTGAAAAAAAATTGAATATTTCGTATTATTTATCAGTTGAACTGCAATAAAAATATAGCTTATTTTTTTAGTTCAGAAACTAGGCAATATATTTCTTAAGCTAGCTGCAAACTTTTAAGCAAATCATTGATAAACTTTTAAACTAAAAAAAAAATTGCTTTGTACCTATTTATAGGAGAGAAAAAAAAACAAGGCTCCCCCCCCCCACTTTTTAAAAACGGCTTATGTCATTTAAGTAGCATATTTTGGTTTCATAGATGTTTTTTCAATCTTTATAAATAAAAATCAAAAATATAACTATTTTAGAGCGCTTTTCAAAAAGTTCATCCCTAACATAGTAACATGCCTTAAAAAAATTGATTAAAAATAGGTAAAAACCTTTACAGCAAATAACGCAGTTAAAATTCAAAATTTATTTTTTAAATGTAAGATGTAAATTATTTTTGTGCTTCATCATTTTCAGAAAATATCGTGAAAACGCCAAAATTTTGTACAGTTTTTTTAATTAGTGAAAATAATAAAAAAAAATCGCATCACAGTCCATACATATCCCTACTCTCCAATGTATATATGCGAGAAATTTTTAATAGCTATAGGCCATATGATCTTGTCTGTAAACCGATAGCACGCATACTCATTCATCTTTATTATTAGTATGAATAAAGCAAGATAAAGCAGAAAATATGAACTATAAAATAAAAGGTAAAATTATAAAGTCAATTCAGAAGAGTAATTTTTTTTAATAAAAGTTTTAGAGCAAAGCCCTCTTGATGCCAAACGATCTTTGTTAGAATATTCACTTTATTTACGCATCAAAGTAGCTGGTTATGGAAAATTTAATTTTTATCATCAAGAACACTCACTAATTTTAACAACCATCCTTTATCTCATTAGCCGCTTGATCTAAACTGAATGTGAAACTAGCGACGGGTTGTCCCAGATGGAAAATTATCCGTCATGATGTTCTGAATGACGAGTGTTTTCTGTGTCTTTAATGAGTTAAAACTTTCCGACGCCTCTAGGTGCTTTGGGAATTGGTGAAGTCTAATACATTTTTAGGAAAATTAATTGTTCCTAAAGGGGTTAATTCACGATTACATGGTACCCATTAAACAACCCTTAGCGTTTTAACTTTGGCATCCGCCCAGAATCCATTTGTCAAATTTTGTTATACTTTAATTCAATATTAATGTTTTATAATTTGATCTTTCTAGGGCAATATGTTTAAGGTATGCAACACTATCATCTAGACCACGCTGCCTTACTAGTTTCTATTTTGGAATTCAAATTAGATTTTAATTCCAGTATTGCTAATTTCTTAAGTTTTTGCTGATGTTTAAACACTATTGTATTTCTTTTTGTATGCACCTAAGTTTTAATGTTTAACACTTTGACTACACATTTAATTGTGTAGTCAACGACTTTTGTATGTGAAGCGCATTTAATTTTTTAAACATGCGAAGGCAGTAGTTCTTATGTAAGAATTCATTTATTTCTTATTGTTCAGAATATATACTGCTGCATAATATTGAAATAACTTAAGTTAATTAGAATTACAAAAACGGAAACATTAATTCAAATACGGAAAACTCGGATTTGTCAAATGCATCCAAAGGGTTAATATTGTTATATATTTAAGACATCCGACTAGATTCGGAGGGTATTTTTCAAATAAGCAAATATTTTAATGCTTATATGATATATATTTTTATTAATATAAGGATACAATGGCGAATAAAAGTGAAATTAATTAAATTTATATAACTTCTGAAGAAAAAGGATATTTTGATGCAAATTTTAGATTTACAAAAACTAGAATTGTTCTAAAGAAAAAATTATTAGTTTTTCATTTTTCTTTGTAACATTACATGTGTAACATATTTTGGAGTCTAACTATTATCTAAGAATTATATTCAAAAATAAAATTTTTGTGTGTAATATATGAAATTATCTATGAAATTTTGGAATTTTTTCAACAATATTTACATTAAACAATCATAAATCGATTTCGAACATTCAATATCAAATCCATAGTTCATTACATTCTGCATAAAATAATGGACACTAATTCTAAATTTCATTCAGATATCTTGATTACTGTTTGAGATATGACGACGCTCTTACAATAGAATTATGAAAAAACTCGTTCTTCAGAAAATGCATTTAAAGTTTTTATATGCTTATAAATAAGCATCACTTACATGTCAATAGTTTGCTATAAATTGGCTTCTAATTTTGGAAACAAAATAAAAATATCACTGAAAACAGAAGCGTGCCTATTTTTTTTTTTTTTTTTTTTTTGTACCTGAAAATAAAAACGTACCTATTTTTTTGAAACCGCAAATAAAAAAAAAAATTGGGAATTTTTCATCTAAATTCATGTTTTTAATCTAATCGGATGCCTTAAAACTTCTATGAATTATTCGACGTAATTTTTAGAGTCTTATCGAAGGATTAAATTAAATTTTGTCTACTGTGTTTTTGAAAATTATATCACAACACTACATGGTTTAACTTACCGTCGGATGGTACATGCATCGTGATTTCAGTCACGTTAATAGATTCTATAGCGAAATGAGAAAGATTATTTCATGCACTTAAAGATAATTCGTTATGTAAACATTTGTGCTAATTTTATTCACTGAATTATTTTTTCCATTCATCTTAAATATTCAGTGTTTACTTCGTTATATAAAGAATTATATATAAACATCGAGTAGAAATTCATGCTTTCTATTTTTAAGAAATAATAATTTATTAAAATATGTAACTGGGATATGTTCTTGTCTAGATTTTTGTATTTAGCTCATTTTCATTTTAAAATGCAGCAAAACAGAGCAGAAACTCATGGTAGATTATTCGAAGTGTTTTTTGAGCATGCAATTTCTACAAATATCAGGAAAATAATAAAAATCATTCCACTAAATTTTTGAAACAGCGATGTGAATTATGAATAAAATATTTATTTAAATGTGAAGTAAGGGATGCGCATACAGTTTTTAGCTCAAGAGAGCCAGTAAGAGAAATAATTACCAGTTAGGCCTAATGAAAAAAAATTCAATGCATCTATTTTCTGATATAAGTGTTATGAATATTAAAGCAAGGATTACACAGTATTGAAATATTAACTCTTTGCACTCAGGTGGTGTCTTTCACTCATCATTCAAGATGATGCATCATTTTTAATGTTTTATTCATTTTTCAATGTTGTTTGTCGCCTACGGAATGGTAATGTCGCCTACAGAATGGTAAAAAGATGCAAATTAATATTTCAAAAAATTCGACTTAAAATAATTATGTATATTTTTCAGAGCAATAAATAAATCTTTGTATTAGGTGAATAATTATGCTTCGATTTACTTTTCCGAGTGAAAAGGGTTAAATAATGACTACTTTAAGCTTTAATTGCAGATCCAGAAAATTATCTGTAAAATTTCAATAAAAATTGAATAAACATATGGTTTTTTTAATATTCAGTTTACAGATATTTCATTCCGTTTTATAAGTTTCAAGTGCATAACGGTAGATATTTGGCTATACGAGATTTCATAATCATTTACCCATATTTATTGTTACATATAACTCCAAAAGAACTTCTCCCTTACTGCCGTAGCCTTCAGAGTAAATTGAATTACCGTTATCGCCATGGTAACCCTCTGGGTTTAGTTTAGTTGAGTTATATTAACGTCCCGTTTGAAGCAACACTAGGGCTATTTTGGGACGGACCTCGTAATTTTGAATCTCGGTCAGATGACGAGGACGACACCCTCTCCACACCACACCACACCAGCGGGGGCAACCCTCTCTGAGAGAGGGAGACTATAGCTGAATCCTAATTGTTATTATCGGTGATTGTAAAACCGCTCCCACCGTTTCTTGGGATGTTATTCTGATTTTCAATATTAATGGCTGGCATTAAATCTATATAAAAACAATTGTAAACAATCTAAATACAATGAGGGTCACTATATCAAAAATTACATTCATTTTTGGGTGTATTTGGACAACGCGGTGTTTGCAAACATAGATTATATCTTAAAGCGCCGTTATTTTCATCGGTTCATTTGGTTAATAAAAAAAGACGTCTAAAATACACACTCCATTTTCTTCGCTGTACTATAAAGCACAGAATGCTTGTATGTGGGACTCGGAAAATAAAAATCTGATCACTGATGGCGCTTAAGGTCTTGCCCCAAATCCATAATTTTATGCAGAGACAGAGATTACATCTTTATGATAAGGCATGAAAGAAAATTTTGGTGTGACCACTTTCACTGGTTTTTTTTGTTGAGGAAATGGAAAATTGCAGAACATTATTTTTCTCTTCCAATCTTTATAAAACACTTTCGGTATACTTTGTCTTACTATACTAAAACTTAACGATCAGCGATAATAGTAAATCATTTAATACAGCGAATGAGGAAATAAGTCAACTGATTTATTACAGAATAGTGAATGATAGCCATCACCTTCCATTACGAAAATCAATAAATCAGATTAATTGAAAGAAATAATATGTTTTTGTGGGTGTCAAAACTATATATTTTCATTCACTAAGTATAAGAAATGTACTACCTTTTATATTCGAATGACAAATCATTTACTTTTAGCCTAAGAAGTACAGAAAAATTATAACGCTTTATACTCCAGTAAATTAAATTTTATGACAATCTTTTAGATGTTTCCAGTTGTAGATTATTCGTTTAAATTGAAGGTTTATATGGATAAATAATTTTCTCAGCATAGTGCTTCAAATTCAGAATAAGATATGGATTTTTATCTATAAATATATTAATCTTTGAAGCTAAATTATGGGAAGAACATGGTTGATGTGGTGATATTGTCGTAAATGCTCGAAAATTTGGTTTAAATATTTGTAATATAATTAAATAATTGCAAAAATGACAAATTCATAACAATAAAAGCTCGTCTTCGTTTCAGTAAACAATATTCATTACCTTTGAATCTCCAAATGTGGGTATTTTTAATTTTGGGGATAATGTTTTTAATAGATATACACGGCATTATTTATTAAAATGCAACACTTTTACAGAGTGGCCCGCCAAACTTTATATATAATATTCAATAGGATTTCTATGTTGAAGAGTCAATAATATTATTCTTGTTCCGTTTCTCAGCTGACTAGTATAAATTAAATTAACATTGCCACATTAACAGTCTTGGTACAATAATTAGATAATTAGGTGATGGTACAATATTAGGTATTAGGTGGTAAAAGTTAATTCAACAGAGTGTCTATTATATCTCCATTCTTGTACAGCGTACGAACTTTAATATTCTGAGACTAGTGTTATTCTAACCATTTAGAGATGGTAAACATTCCTTAACTATTTTACTGGTAACTACTCCTTAAGTATTAAAGATGGTAAACATTCCTTAACTATTTTACTGGTAACTACTCCTTAACTATTAACGATGGTAAACATTCCTAACTGTATATCAACTATTTAATAGTCAGATATGCAAATTCCAGATAGGCTAATCCACTTTCCGTTGTTTTATTCTAATTTTAAGGTATTGCATTTTGATTTTTCTAACGTAACACTTATTTACATTTCAGATAGATTTGACAATTATAAAAAGAAAGTTATCAAAAAAGTTGAACATTTAAATGTTGTATTGACTAATTGTATTGCTATAGTTAAAGAATGAAGGTGTTTAGAAGTAAGGAAAGGTTAAAAATTATAACTCATTTTCAGTCCATTTCATGTGGATTTAAACTAAATTATTATTGTTAAATCAAAGTACCTATAATGATGCTTATGTAATTCTGTATTGATCTATACAAAATAAACCATTGGACAGTTTGATCATTACATATCGCGATCAAAATTTACTTTTAGAAAAAAAAAAAAAAAAAGATAAATGTACAGATTTTAAATAAAAACATTTTCTTCGTAAAGGGTTTTTCCATGTGCGAAAAATAATTAGCAAAATAAAGAACTAGTCCCCAAATTCTAGTCCGATTTAAAGAATTTTTATTTTATGTGAAAGCTCAAAATTCCTAAAATAGTCATCAATGGTTTCCTATACTACTTTCGAAACAAATTTCATAAACATTAATTCATTGTTAATTCTCTACGGATAAAATAGCGAGGAAGTTTCCCAACCACAATTAAAGAACCTATTTTGGCAATTTTTTGGATGTAAGAAAATTTGTAAGCTCTAGATACGTCATCAGTAGTTTTCCGCCTTTCAACAGATTTCCATTACCGAGATATACTTTTATATAAATTTTAATCTCCAGCCAGAGAAATTAGACCGATAACACCAATTAATCTCGCCAATTTACAAGCATGAGTAACCAGCCAGAATTCTCTTTAGTTAATGTGAAAATATAATTTTAAATATTAGTTTTGTTGTGATAAGAGGCATTTCATGAAAATTAATATTATTGATCTGTAAGAAGCGAATGATTGAGGTCGACCTATTTAGTTTAATATTACTCGATATTAAAATAACAATACATCATTTTACATACTTGCGCTTTAAGTATTAAGAAAAAAATTTTATTCTTTAAATATCAATTGCAATATGAGGACTAAACGAAATAAAATCGAAGAAATTGCACATTTTAAGACGTGACCGTCGAAAATAGAGCGGCTAGATCTCAATGAACTAGAAGTTACTCAACGGATTAAACTAGAAGTTACTAGACGTTTCCAATTTGTGATTTTTTAAATTTTAATATAATTTATAACCTGAAGAGCATTCTTATAGTATAAGTGATAGTTATAAAAATATTCTCCAGCAAATCTGAAGATTAGCACTGTATAAAATAGATATTCAATGTACATTATTCATATTATTGGTAGTAAACGAATAATATAAAGCTATTAATAACACTATGGAACTATAAGTAACACCAGAATAAAAATTATAATACTATTAATTGGTTTATAAAGAATCAGATCCGGTTTGAGCATCGCATAAGACACTATTTCCGTTACCTGTCTATACTGTAACCACCGGTTACTGAGAATCAGGTTAGGTTAGGGTAGGTGAGGTCAGATAAAATGATTTAACTGGACAATAGGCCATTTTAATGTTATATCTGTTGCCGATTTTCATTGTAATATATGCTTATTTAATGCACTTCTTTAAAATGGAGTTAATATTTAATGATGTTACTATGATCATTAAAATTAATATACCAGGTAACTATTATACTTCTGGAAAAATAGTCACCAGAAGTATAATAGTTAACAGATTCTTAGTATAACAATACACATAAAAACCTTTTTTTGGACAGAAAGTAAATGGAGATAAAAATGCATTTGCATGTAGCAGTTAATCATTTTACCAAAAATTAAATGACAAGATTTAAGCAAAAAATTTTGCTAATTATGAAGTATTGAAATACAAAAAGCTCTAGTTCGAATTCAACTAAATATTTCTCTTCTCATATATGCATCTAATATTTATTTCAAGTATTTCTGATTATATTTTTATTTAATGCACAAGCATCTATTTGAAGCAGACATTTGCAATGCAATCGCAGTATTAACTAAAAATGTATTCAGAGTTTTGCTACATTACGAAAGGTTTCGCAATTCTTAATAATTTTTCGGTCACATCTAAAAGCTGAGATTCGATCTTAGAAATTCTCTCATTGCTGCATCAAAGTAATATCAAACTAAAGTTCTTCAAAAAATGCAACACAGTAAGTTCAAAATCATGTCAAATATACAATCATAATGAAATTATAATCAATTGCAGAAATCGATCAGTTGAGAATTTTATTCTTTTTTATTTGAATAGACTGAGTAATAATATACTTTATTCAAAGATTTAAATATTTATAAATAAATTTCTCAAAAATTTTTTAGAGTGGTCTTAGCATTTTTAATAGAAATAATAGCATATATTTAAATAAGATTGCATGTAATAAATTGAAACATATAAAAATTGAATGCCGATACGCTTTACTTAATTAAATTAGATGACTTGAAATATAACAGACAGTTCCTGTTAACTTCTTATAGCAGTGTGTTAGATTTTTTTGAAAAGTTTTTTTTTTTTTTTAGTTCATATGAGAAGCAAGCTTAGTAAAAAGTAAAACTCCAAAAATTTTATGATTAAAAACAATCAACATGATAAAAGAAGATATAATTCATAACAGGATTAAGTTAAGAACAAAAGATATACATAAAATGAGCTTCATATTGGAGTTTACGTAAATATTTTTTCGACTAGACTTCTATATAAATTACTATATTCTGTATATATGTATTAGCATTAAATGAAGTGGATTCTGCTTAAACCAACTTTGTCACAATAATAATTAAATAAAAATCGATACAAAGTGCTTGAAACAGTATTTATATTATTTTTGTATGGGTAATAATTTTGACAGTAAAATAAGTGAACAGTAGATGGATTAACTAATACAGTTACAACATATATGAAAAATTCTATTTACTCATAGTTATTATTCAAAAATGTCTGGCAATATTTGAAATTTGAAAGGATCATAAAAACAAAAACGAATCATTCTATTTTCATTGAATAAATATTTATTTTGCAGAAGCTTTATCCCGGGACAAGGTTTAATATATAATTAATAATTCTAGTGTTACAAATCTGGAAGTTTTGCATATGAACAACGCAGAATTTAATTAAAAAGATCTGGATGTTCAAGTGTTTGTGATTTTTTAAACTTTCTACCATGTATAAGAAAGTCAAATCCTTTTAAATATTTTAAAAAGAAATCACATAGCAAACATTTGATAGCCGAACAAAATCGAACCACTTCCGCCTACTTTTCACCTTCCCTTACGATTGCATCATTTATTTTTAGAATTACTTGTTCCAAAAATAGCAGCACAACTTTTGTTTCTTATAAATGAAAGTTTGTAGCTGCATTGGCAGTCATTTACATATGATAAACCGGCTTATTATTTTGCATCCGTTTTTCAAATTATTAAACACAAGATCATATTTTCACTTTATATAAAGAACAGAAAACAACAGAAAGATCAGGTTCAACATATCAACTTACTTTGTATCATGGTATTGCGGTAACGAGTTCTTCGAAACGCTGATAGCAGCGTTATTCTTTCGCTCCCCATTCAGTTTTTGCAAAGGTTCTTCATTATCGAGTAATCCATATCCCTTCGAACTCACGGAGCTCGATTTAGAATCACTGTTTAGCATATCGTGTACCGGTTTGCGTCTGACCACAAGCCAGTGCACTCAATTTAAGTCTGTTTCAAGGTAAAGATGAAACGGTCCGTTCTTTGATGAAAGAAAGCAACCCTTCCCAATGGTGCTCCAATGCCGCCAAATTGTATTTCACGCGAGCGCGGACATCCAAAGGAATCAACATACAATGAAAATAGCGAATGATGTGACGGTGACTGCAGTGTACCTTTCACCTGCTCTACTGCGCCGGGTGAAGGGTTGCCTTTTCCAACAAACCAAACGAGGAATTACACAACATTGTGAATGAGATGTCACAGGATGCGTTGTTTCTTAAGCAACGGCTCAAAGCATTCTATGAAAGCAAACTTTGCTTTGTTTCCCAAAAATTATTTGGTGATAAGGGCGTTAACTTATCTGTCAGATGCCATGCTATTGTTTAAGTCAAATCTTGTTAATTGTGAAATCAACACTTTCTAAACAACATTTACTTTTTAATTATTATCGTTTTTATCATATTGTTTAACTTTCGGTTATCGAAAAAAAATTCTTATGTTTTATTGATAACTGAACGTTAACGGATATTTAATGTTTGAAACAATAACTAGATAATAACTAAACTCATTGAATTAAAAAGAGGGGGAAAAACCCTAGTTGAATTTATTTGTTTTATCTCATTTTAAAAATATGTAATATTTAATGCTTAGTCCTAAATTTTTAGAAACACTTCACTTTTTGTTTCATTATGTCTTCACTTTTTTTCTGAACGGTTTAATGGAAGACATTAAACATTCGTTAATTGATCATATCTATTTCTATTCTATTCAATCTATCTATTTCAATCCAACATGGCAGAAGTGTTTATTTGTAAAACTAAATAAACAATGGTAAAGAATACAGAAAAAAATATTTATATTCTGAACTTCAATTTTTGAGTTTAAATAATTTATAGAAAGCAATAACAGTTTAATTAAAATTTCTTTTCAACCCTTTATTTACCAAATTGTTTTATCATCTATTTTTCAAATTTATTTTTGAATCATTAGTAAATTTTGGTACAGAAAAAACCCTAGATGAAGAAAAAAAAACTTTTTTTAATTAATTAAATTAATAACAAAAGATTTTTCAATGCTATTTTTAGTTAACATCTAATGTTTTCTATTGCAAATATGTTCTTCATGTTCTTTCAAATATAGTTAGAAAAAATAGTCATATATAGAAGATACAGATAGAAGATATCAGCCGGATTTAAATTGCATTTTAGGGTACATTGGTAAATAAAGGGTTAAAAAAATCCTTCTTTAAGTCAAACATATAGTAAAAGAATAATTATCAAATCACGCAAATTACTCGAATTTACTTTTACTATACAAATTACTCAAAATCAATTTAAGAATCCCAAAATCGTAATGACGCGATTATAAAACGTTTCACAATAAAAGTGTAAACTTGCGTATCAGGTTGCTATTTAGGATTCAAGTACAAAGGGAGTACGGAAGTTCCAGATTGGTATGTCGGTTCATTCGGGTTCACGTTGTAAGATTACATTGTTTTGGAGGAACTTACAAAGGATTGATTATCTTCGTTGATAATATTGCTCATTTAATTTACATTTCTTTTGTAAGTGTTCTTGATTATAAATACTGAACTGTTTAGAAAAAAAAAATGTGTCCTCTCTTTATTGTGGTATAGAAGCTCTGATAATGTGTAGGAGTTCTGTTTAAATGTAGCTTCCGACTCCGTAATTCTAAATTACGAATAATAATTCTTTTATTACTCCAAAACAGGTTAAGGGTTACTTTAATATAACTTAAGCTAAAATAGTACCTGAATAAATCTCAAATTAGAAGCTTAATTAAGATCCTTATTTATAAAATGAAATAAAAATGAATTGCTCGGATGCTCCTAAAAATATTCAAGACGATTTTTTTTAAATCCAACTATTAATAACGGGTTTCTGTGAAACAAGTGCAGCTATTGGTTTTTTTTTATATATTCTATAAAGTACGGAACAAAAATATTTAATATATTAAACCTGAGATTCACAGATAAAAAATAATTTTTTGCTTCTTATTGCTTAAATGGAAAATAATGCATCTGGTAATTGTATAAGGTTCTGATCACATGGAATTTTGATTATTAATAAAATATTGATATAGCTTTAAAATGAATTACAACGTCTTAGAAAGACGGTCGAAATCTTACTGAGAGAGATCTGGGACCAATTTTGATTGATTGATAAAGTTAGCGTCCCATTTTGAACTACACCAGAGCTGTTTTGGGATGATTACGAAATTTTGAAGCATCACACGAAATATAATGCCATTCTGTGCCCCAGTGCCTATAACACTAAGTTATCTAACCAGTTGGATAAGCACAGGATGGAAAGAAAAAAAAAGAAAGAAAGAAATGTTAAAGAAAGAAAGATACTACAAACCATCCAGGGATCTCCAGAGAGAACCCCATCGGTGTCAAATCCTGTGTTTTGATTTCCTTCGTGAGAACTGCACTTTTGAGAGACTTTTGAATGAATAATTTAATTGATTTTGACAAGTGGCATCTTGGTGAAGCATCATACAGTGGAACGAAACTTGAGTAGGTAAATTCTGCATAATTTCGACAACACACCAATGCTGAGCAGATGGATTCATTGAGTACCAAGTCCATAAAAATTTTCAGAACTTTGGAACCCTTGAAATCAACTTATAATTCGGGACTTTGCATTTAAACCACTGTGAAGACCAGTTAAGAAAGAAAGCCTTCAAATAGATGCTTTGCTATATTCCTTTTAAAAATTGAATGATGGTATTTATCTCAACAAATACACAAATAAAAAATATTGCACTGATATTTAGCATGTTTGCATTGAAATATTAGTTATCTATTCTCAGTTAAAAAATAATTCGATAGCGATTAAGAATTATTTTAGCTTTAAAATAACTTTTTATGTTTTTTCTTAAGAAAAACAATGATAATCTATAGTAATTAAGTCATTATTTTCATAAAACAATATTATTTTCATAATAATAAACAATAATTTTTCTAGATCGAATTTAAAGGTTAAAATTATTTTAGTAAACTAATTTTACAATTAAATACATAATATCGATAGATGAATTGAGCCTGAACATTATCACTATATGGGGTTTCAGATTAGAAATTCGAAACTCTTTTGCAATATTTTAATACATTTCTCTCAGTAGCCTAATATCACATGGTATAGCTGTTGCAATAACATAAAAAAATTTTAAGCAGAATAATCCTCCTTCAATTACGTGGTTACTAATTTTTTAAAAAGACTTCTTTCTCTTCACAAGATAACAAAATCTTGTGAAGAGGAGGAAGATAATAAATCGTTCGCATTGGAACATGCTCATATTATAATTAAGAATAAATATTTAAAAAAATCGAAAAAGTTAAATTGTTGAATAAATGCTTTTTTGAATTTAAAGATTCCATACAAATCGTTTTCTTTCTTCAGAAAAATGTTCAGAATGTTTCAGAAAAATGGGAATGTTGAAATGTATCAGAAAAATGAAAAAATCTGAGAAAGTTAAATATTCCTGCTTTTTTCATTAACAATTCAATAAACCTCGAAACAATTTTCCTAATATATTTATTCTATAAATTCTATACAGGATAAATTTATTAGGAAGAAAGATAGCAGTGATATATGAATATGAAGTAAAGGCTCCACTATTGCGTTTAGTTTAGAAAGAATTTACAACGCATACATATCAATAAGATATATACAATATTTCATACACACTGAAATTTGAATTCTTTTGATAAAGGCTCATTTAGCACTTGAGGAAACATTCCAATTCAGCTTTCGCATATGTTTTGATTTCTTTGCAGGAAAAGACAAAAGGCAGACAGAGATATTATTGATGAAGAAGGAAAAAGGAAAAAAATTAGAATAACTGATTATTTCAATGGTATATTATTGCTGTTATAATGTTAAAAAATAATACTTAAAAAATTTAATCTCTTTGTTCCTATAATTTTTAATGCAATTTAACACTATGATTTCTAGCATTGTGCTTTTTCTTCTAATTCCTAATTATTAAAAATTGATATTATTTTAAAACTTACAAATACTTTCTAAAATAATTTTATTATTTAAATCTAAATAAAAACTCATGCTACTTATTATACAAGGAATATGATATAGTTGAAGCAAAGTTTACAAAATTTCATCTTTGAAACTAAAGGGAAAAAAAATTACATTTTAATCTGAAATAAACAAAATTACTAAAAACTATTATTTTAAAAGTCTGGCAAATGTTCATCCAATTTAAAAATACAGTACACTCCCGAGCATCCGGTCTAATGTGGCGGAAGGGCAGGCCGGATAACAAAAATGCCGGACAGGTCGAAGTTCTGGGAACTTATTCCTTTGCCTAACAATACCAGAAGATACAGTTTTTATACGAAAACTCACTGATGTAATACGTATTTTCTCACTTCTTATATCTTCCCTCCATTTTTCTCAAGCCACGTAGAATGCAAAGGCGGCCGTGGGCTGTTGTATCATAAAAGCGGTTATCGCTAATGTGTGAAGTTAAAATAGAAGGCTCTGTACTGGTACTTTATATACTGAACAGCAGGCTTCAAGAATTTATTAAAGAAAAAAGTAAGTTATGAGTATAAACTGTTTACATTTTAACAGAAATTCTGTAAGGGCTAAATTAAATGCAGGAAGCACACACAAAACATTAATGCAAATCGTAGGCCTAGTTCTTAAGAAATTTGACTCAAACTTATTTTGTTTTTCACTGATAATTGATTACACAGATATAATTAAGAACAGCGGCAACAAGTGAGGTCCCTTACACACTGACGAAACATTGAACAACTAGCAGAACGCAGCTCTATTCCTATCACAACTTGCATTTTGCACATGACACATAAGAGGATCGCAGCAGACGCCCGCTTCCAATGCTTTGTCAATGTTACCAATGCAACACCTATTCCTCATTTAATTACAATAAATGAAAACAAGGTCGGATAGTACGGAAGCCGGATAGTTGCAATCCGGGTACTCGGGAGTGTACTGCAGTATATAAATGCTAAATTTATTATTTATTGAATGATAAATTTAAAAAATCTCATATATTCAGTATGAAATATTTTTGTAGACACAAATTTAATACGAATTCTTTAATTAGTTTAGAAATCTACATTACCTTTAATTTAAAAATATAAGAAAAACAATAATATAATTTGTTTTTAAATTGAACTGAAAAGAAGAAAGTATGAATACGAATCCAAATAGAAGGAGCAGGTGACAAAGATGGAATTATATAAATATAATTTACGATTCCAACAATAAAATAAAATACATTCTAGACCTTCAAATAATTATTTCATAAATGTAAAATTCCACCATTATATTAAATTATTCCATTGTTTTGAGAATCGAGAAAATAGTGAAAGCCTTTACCAATCATTTACGCAACACAATGCGCAACACTTCCGCCTTGGAGCGAAAGCATAAATCATTTTGAAATAAAGGAAATGATTTTAATGGGAATTATTATTTCATTCGCACCCTGTTTCTAACTGTGCAGTTGTTGTATAATTAAGGTCAAATCAATATTGTAATGTATTATGTATATCAACCCGTATTGTTATGTATTTCTGCCAATTTCTGAATTTTTGAGTATTTTTAAACAAAATATACTGAACAGACATATTTTCTGGAACCCAGTTTATTCTGAACGTCTTTTTTTTTGCTGTTGTTGCAAATAGTGTCAGTTATGTTTCTCGATCCTTTACTTTTGACAATAAAACTAATAAATATTGAAAAAAATGGTGAAAAAATAGAATAAAAAGTATATTTTTAGAAGCACTTTTTTATTAGCGTATTAAAAAGTCAAAATATTGCTTTAATAAAAAATCTATGAATTAAAAAAAGCATGTAAAATTTTATTTGACTGAAGGATTTAACATTACAATGCTTATAAGAAAGTATTTATTTACAAATAGCGCATGTATGATTGAAAATCGTACAAAATGTTTTTTGGGATATACGGTTTCACAAAGTGCTGTAAAATTTGATCTGCAGTTTTTTTTTCTCAGGGAACAAGTGTTAACTAATGACATGGTTTCATAATCAAAATATTTAAATCGATAACTTTGAATCCTCGATAACTTTGAAGTGATTAACAAATTTAACAAATGATAACACACAATCGAATTTTACGCCAATTTAAAGTTAAAAAATAAACATTTCAGATATTTCCCTAGAAATGTTTATCTAGTTTTGATTGATTTTTTTAAAAAATATTCTTAAATATATTTTACAACCTATTGTTTATTATTTTTATTGTTTTATTTACTTAAATTATACTCGTACGTGTACACGCTTTTGTGTGTATTTGTTATCATTTCTAAAATTAAGAGTAAATTTAAAAAAATAACAAGTCGAATTTTAATCAATCTTAAAGCATTATCATAAAGGTTGTTTCGGACTAGCGATTCGAATTTGCTTCATTTCTTTGTTAAATAATTATATATAAGCATAAAGGACTGATAAAAATTCTATAAGTAAAATAGATTTTCGTTAACAATTGAATTTTTAATGAATGTTTCAGCGTTTTCTTTCTTCTAACTTCAATTTATATTAATTTCTTTATCGTGTTTTTTCAGCACCAGATACTTTTTCATTTTTGCGTCCTATTCCTAAACATTTTATAAAATAAAATAATAAAAATATTTTTGATTTTTTTACACTAATACTACACTAATAGAAGCATATTTTAAAATTTTCTTCCTTTTCATTTCATTGTTTTCCTCTTTCTAATCTTTAATTTATAATTCATTTTTAGAAATATTATGAATCATTCAACATTTTTCCTCTCAAATTCAGTACTTGGATCTGAAAATATTAAGATTTAAGGTTTAAGATATTAAGACACTGTCATTTAAAAAATACAATTTTCACAAAATTTCAGAAATCAAGAACATCAAGAGAGAAGTGAATTAGATTGTTTGCAAAATTTTGTCTTTTCAAATTTGAAAAAAAAGTAACATAAAAACAATTTTCTTACTAATAAAAAAGTCGGTTAAACCTTAGTATGCGATTTTTTATTTAATTAAATGTTGCATTCTTATTGTATTTTTGAAATTTCATTTGTCATTTGAACTTTAAGGATACCTCATGTGTTTGAATATATTTACTTCATTTTCATTTATTACCTTAATTAATACAAACTAGTCACTCTTGGCAAACAGCTGGTTTCCGAGACTATTGGTAAAGTTTAATTTCAATTACATTTTTTTAAGCATAACTTGTCAATGATTTCCTCAATAAAATCTTTTTTAATAATGTAATTCTAATAAAGTTGTGGTATTTTCTCAGTCTAAATACTACTTATGCAGATGAAATTTTTATAATTGAGTAAGGTACATTGATATCACAGTGCCATTAAGATCATAGATGAGCGGAAAAATCTGTCTTCTAATTGCATGTTATTTTTTCCGCTAATCTAATTTCCTTTTTCTATTTCCCATGCAAACTATCCAGATATTAACCAGAATCTTTATTCCTCCTTTTCAAGGATGAAAGAAATTCCTGCAATTAAATATTGATGTTCATTGAATAACATTACGAAAATGAAAAATATTGTGGAAATTATGCAAAAAACAAATATAAAAAATTATCAAATTTCAGAAAAAAAAATTGTTTAGAAATTATAATGGTATCGTGAAAAGAGATAATTTTTTTTGAAAAATAAAAGGGTGTATCATTACTTTTGTAAGCGCTTCGGAACCCCTTCCGCAACCTTTAGTTAAAATTATACAAATATCACTTTGATGTGCACATTACCATTTTCTAAAATGCATCAAATTCGAATGGGTAGCTTTATGACTAATGGTTTGTCTTAAAGAGTACCAGTGCAGACACACACAAAAACAATTCCTTTTATAAGAGATAAAATAATAAATAAATAAAAATATATAATATATAAATATATAAAAATAATTTATATATAAATGGAAAGAGAAAGGAAAAGGCAAGGTAAGTTGCAATGTCTTTTTTCCCCCCATGATTTGGAAAAAAAAAGAAAAAAAAAGCAGGGGTTTACAGAATTTTCCGCGTGAAGTTGTCCGCGTAAGGAAATTGAAAATATCTTCTACTACTGTGAGGCCATGCTCACCTTGAGACAATGGCGTTAAGGCATGGTACTAGATTCTAATGACGGATTTAGGGGTCTTGCAGTGCACATTATGAGATCGCTTTTTTATATACATTACTTTGATCTACTTTTAAATCGAATCACTTACACATTTCAACACATTTTTAACATATTAATGATTTACTTTAGGCTAATATTTATTTTTATTTTATTAACTTTGAGATAACTTTTATTTTTTATCCATTATGAACCCAAATTGCCTAATATTCGCTTTTGCATGCAATATTATTAAGGCAGATGTTCGGTTTCATAAATATTCTACTAAGTTAGGCCACTTAGAATCTATAAATATTCTACAAAGTTAGACCACTTACATTTGATAAAATGTTAATATTATTCTAATTTTTTATGATTCATAAAACTTGAATTTTTTACTAAGTTTTTTTATTTGGAAAAAAAAATTACTCGAAAATTTGGGGAAAGAAATTTTTTTCAATCAACCTGTGATTGAAAAAAAACCTCCCTTTCAGCAGCACTAGAGAGGTGGCTAGTTTGATATCCCCAAATACAATGGTTTTCAGAAAGTAATTCTTTTGCTTATGAGAATTTAACTTCCTTTTATATACTGTGAGCATACCTGCAAGAAATATAAAAATATTTACATTACTGATTAACAAAAAGATTAAAAACTGAACTAGAGTTACTTTACGCAATTAGTTTTTAGATGCAAAGAGACCCTCTTTACAGCCCAATGCCTCCCATCGGAGGCACCTCAGATATGAGGATGAGAATGGTTCTCGCCCCTAAAGTGGATACAGAAATGGTGAGGGTTGGCTACCTCTTATCAATGACGGGATATATTTCTCACTGGTAGGATTGTACCGTGGCCGGTGATGGCCCTTTAGGACTCGACCTTAGTTCCTGCCAACGCTGTTGCAGCGGTCTGGTCATTTAATTCGAATGCCTTTAATTAGGCGGGATGTAGTAGTTTCGTGTGGTTACACACCAATGTTACCAACATCAAACAAATTCTAATTAGTATTTAAAGTAATAAAATGAAAATTAGATTTATTGTCTTATTCACAAAAATATGTGGTACCAAATACAATCCTTTACCATTCTAAAACTTTTAATGCACAGCTAAATCAGCGTCAATTTTGTCTTGTAACCTTCTGAGACAATGGCATACATGCTTAAGCAATGAGATATTCTCATCAGTGTTGCCTTCAAAAGAAAAAAATAAATTATTTTCATTCATAATTAGTGCTTTCTCTGCTTAAGATGACGATATATCTAGCAGCGTGGAATCAAACTAGATTCAATGGTGCAAATAGTAAACTTGAACTTATGACAATAAAACTCAATCTTCGTAAAAACAAGCCGTGTGTGGCATTGCACTTTAAGATATGAAGGAAAAAATAATTGTTAAAAAATCAGCGGGAATGGTCTCCCCCAAATTTTTTTGCATACCCTCTAATCAAGTCGTCATGCCAGTGAACGCCTTCATGGCATTGGCGTATAATAGTTTGGAAATATTAGCTTGTGACAAATTGTGATGCGCGAGGATAGAACCTGAGACCTCATGGTTCGCAGCTGAGTAACATGACCACGATACAAAAGCAATTGCCCTGGTAGCGTACTTGTTAATTGGCTTATAAGCTTTCACCACAGACTCTTCCTGCAGTGAGACGGAGGTGAGACGAACGATATGGCTGTTGAGTGGTATGTGTTAGCTGTTGATTCTAATGCGCCTGTACCCATTTGAGTAGCGCCAAGCGTTATGGCTAGCGTGTGTGAGTGAGTGGTTGCTGTTGCTACGTCAAGTGAATTTGACGACTTTGGGTTGCTGCGGCCTTTTTGAGTTGCTGCGTCAAGTGAACCTGACGACTTTGGGTTGCTGTGGGTAGATGGCGCCACAACAACTGTACGAAGGTTGAAGGTCACCAATGTGGCGAATTGGTATGAGCGAGGATAGAACCTGGGACCTTGTGGTTCGCAGCCGAGTAACATGACCACGATAAAAAATCAATTGCTCGGGTAGAGTAGTTGTTAACTGGCTTATAAGCTTTCACCACAAGCTTTTGGCTTGAATTTAGCATTTTTGTAGAATCTATCATGTCATCATTGTCAGTAAATCTTCAGAATACGTTAATATTAACCAAAAATCAAATTTGTGTTTTAGATAAGTTTTTCTCAACCGATTAGGATACACATTTCACGCAAAACTGCCCTTATAGTAACAAAATGCCATATCAAATTTGATATATTCAAGTCAATGTAGTCATTCTTATAGTAACAAAATACCATATCAAATTTGATATATTCAAGTCAATGTAGTCATTCTTATAGTAACAAAATACCATATGAAATTTGATATATTCAAGTCAATTTTGAATTTACACGTTTCTGAAAGCACAAAGCAACATGCAGTCAATCCATTGTTGGATTGGGTTCAAATATTTATAGGCGTCTACACTATATAGTTTAAATCCGTGTACCAAATTTTATGTATCTAGCTCTCTTTGTTTAGTAAGTAACGTGTTAATTTATATTCGAACAGTTGCATTGACTGACTTCATCTGAATGGATTTTACTCAAAATTTATAAAAAATTTGCAAATTTGTTGTAAAGACCATATACCATATTTCAACTGTTTAAAGTATTTTTGAATTATCTTTGTCACAGACAGACGGTCATTTTCTAAATATCTGTTTTATGAACTCTCTCATTTAAAATTTGAAAATTCGTCAAAATCTCGAGTTCTAATTTTTTCACAATCACTATACTTTCTCTGTACTACGTATACGAAAAAGCGAAAAAAAAAAAAAAAAAAAAAAAAAAACTTAGTGATTTGAAAAAGATAAAACTGGTGATAAATTTAAAGTACCTTTAAAATGAAAACCATGCGCCAAGTCTGTAAATCATTATGGGATCGGATAAAGAATCGACGAAATTTTATTCATATGGAAAATTTTACTTTTAATCTGTAATCAAACTCGAATTGATAATAAACCTGCGTCTCCTCTTACTCGAATAACTGTCTGAAAATCAGTTTCCATAGTGAAACTTGATCGACTGTCTTTTGGAAAGCATTTTAACTTTTCTAGTTGAGCATAATTGATATTAATGCAACATGAAAATTTATAGGATCAAATATAAGCTGTTCTGACAGCAGAAAGATAAAGAAATAATATACATTAATTTATTATTTATATTGGATTGTTTTTATCGTCTTATTTTAATTAAGAATATGAAAAAAGTCAAGAAAGATAAATTTATGTTGCTAATTTATTAAAAAATTTTGTTTAAAAGTCTATAATAGTAGCTAATAAAATTAAATGAAGGCCATTTGGTGTTGGGAATTCTCATGAATTAATACACGTAAAATATAACATTTTATGAGTATATTTGATGAAAATGTTCATATAATAATAGGTGAATATACATATAAAAATATTTTATCAATAATATTGATCAAATGCGCAGTGCTAGGGTAGTTTAGGAATCCATTGCACATCTTGAGAGAAGAAAAAGAGCTCTTAGCATCCGTTTTCACTAAGTGTCAAAACAGCGTAAAATAGCGTACAGTTAAACTTAAAACGACTTGAGCATGTTAGTCATGTAGCTGTAATAATATGTGAATTGATTTCATCGTCACTTGCAGACTTAGCTTCATGATTAATGCATTTCCATGTTACAAGCTAGATTTATATCCCATGCTTGTACACAACTTCTTTACATCCTTGTTATTCCTCTAGAAGAGTGAAAACGCCTACATTTATTTCTGAAGATAAATTTTCTGCCCCTCCAATTTGGATGAAGTAATACTTCAGTTTTAGGGAACATGAAATCATACATTCAATGGCAATTCATTCCTAAAAACTATCATTTTATAGTGTCAAAATCTATTAAGTATAGACTGTTACTTTACTTATAGTGGATTATAGTTTATTGTAAACTAGCCGCCTTTGATGACCAGTAGGTTCGCCAATCTTAATGCTCGTTAAAATTTTAATAATTAAATATTTTATGTAACTCCTATTTCAACAGCTTCAAATTTTAGTCACATAATTCACTCATAATATTATAAAGGCTTTCATCCATAACGTAGTCTAATGTGTCTCTCTAATTTTTTGTTAGCTTCCATGGAATTTATGCTTTAAATTAAAGTGGAAATTATTAATCTGCAATTAATATAAGAACATTTTTTACTGAAACAAAGCAATTTTTTTTAAAATATGAGTATTGAAAACAGAGTCTTTGAGCATTTAAACCTTATGGGCACTAAAGAATAAATTTATGTAATATCTCAAGAATTTTTCAACAAAATTTTCTCAGATTCATCATGAATAGATCGATTAATTAATAATACTTAATTTTAAATGCACCAAACATTAAGAGAATAAACAGAATCATTTGAAATAATCGGTCGGAAACATGTTACGCCTAACCTCGTTAACATGAAGGAAAAAAACAACAACTACTTAAAGAACGATGTACTTAAAACTATAAGCATATCTGAAAAATATATAAATAACATAAATAAAATTTAATTACAAAAGCACACAACTAACCTAAAAACAATTTATTTACAGTGTGTACCTGAAATAAAACAAAACAGCAAACTAATTAATCAAAATCAAGTCCGTATTTGTTGAAAATACAGTTGTCAACGATCAGAACACACTGCGTATGCGTGAATTTTCAACGCTAGTTGGGGTAACGCTATGCAGATTAGAAATGTTTCATTTCCTTTATTCTGTTTTATTTTAATTCAAAGAGAAAAGATTTAATTGCCAGAAACATATTTTTTATATACGTTTCTGTCAATTTTTCTTCTTCTTTATATAGCTTTCCATTTCTTAAAAGGAAAAAAAAAAGAAGAAAAAAGAAAAGAAACGTAAATAATTTTTCTAAAATATTATACAGATGGAAATTTTTATAAAAAGAGATCAATTGTTATTAGTTATTACATATAAAAAAAAACGACGAATGCTGCAGATCTTCAAAAAATTGTATTTTCTACTCTTTTTCTGTGCTGAAAATTGAAAAAAGTGCTGAAAATAAAATATGGATCAGTCTGTGCCGGATTTGAATTTTGTTCACAGGTTCTAAAGAAGGAAAAATCAATAGCATTTGTCAAGTATTTTGCAATCAAATTTATTCTAAACAGGATTGGCTATTTATCTGTAATACAAAAAAGTGTTTTATTTTGTTTCTTGTATTTACTTTGAAATAACGAGGATATATGAAAGACATACATCTTCCTGAAAAAAACTTTTAAAAATGTAAAAATTCTGGAAGATATTTAAGAAATGTTCTAAATGTAGCAATATTTATTGACAAACAAAAATTTCATATTTTGTTTTAAAATTAAAAATTTAGACTACTAACTGTTTAAGCATTATATTTAAAAAATCCAATTTGTTGATAAATATTTTTGTAGTACTGCTAATTTATGAGATGACGAGTCATCACTGAATATTGAAGCAACTCAGTTTTGTGTAACATTTTTATTTTTACAATTTTGTACTAATATGTATGAAAAATATTTCAGTTTTTTTTAAATATAATGATTTTTCTATTGTCTAATTCGGATAAATAAAAATGTAAAGTTAGACAGAGATTTATATGAATTCAATGTATCCATTTATACTTATTAAGGAACTTCAGGATATTACTCAATTCTTATATTTTAACTAATAATGCCTTTGGCAATAATACATGTTTCATTTCACCATTTTTAACAACAAGAATGTATAGTTTCATATTTTTTTATATTTACACATATTTTAATTGTAGCTACAATCGCACATAGTTAAAAATTTTAAGGATTTATTGCTTTGTAAATTCAAAATGGAATATCACTTTAATTTTTCAACAAAATTATTAAAAAATTAGTAGTATGCATTCACAGAATCGATTTAAAAGTATTAAAAAATATTTTTGATGCGAAAATCAATAAATGACCATTTAACTTGTTTGCATATTTTAAAAAAAACAACTTATTCCTGAAATCATAGCTCAAGTAAATACCTATAGAAATCTTTTTTATGAAATAAGACATTTCATATTCTGTTCATATATCAATATTTGAGAATTGATTTAGCCATTTTATAACATTGAAAAAGATTATATATATATATATAATTAAACAACCATTGCAATTTTAATTAATAATTTTTTTTATTTTATTAGTTTAAATAAAAATATTTTTATTAATCAATTGAAATGTAAATAGTTATATTATTGAAAATAATTTCATGTGATTAAATCAGTTGACGTGATTTTGTTTGCTTTTGGAAAATAAAAATTCTAAATAAAATAATTCTGAGTAATCATACTAGAATTAACTAAGAATATAAGATTCTCGGAAGAAGAAACGAGAATTTTTATCGTAATCGCAGAAGATTTAAAAGCTAATAGATATTTTTTAAAGCTAAAACGATTATCTAAACAAAACGAATTTTATTTCTCCTATTAATATTTTAAAATTTACTGTATCCAATTTCATAAACAAAATGTTAAATGCAATATAATCTAGAGCTAAAATAAAGCTGCAAAGATAAGAAATAATTTATCTTTTGAAAACCGCAAGGAAAAAAAAAACTATATTTATGAGGCTTCTTTGAAATGAAGATAGGAATGCGACTGTTCTCGGAACTAAAATCGAAACTTCAAAGGTCTAGGTATTGCCATCAGACGTGCAAGGATTGCACCATTAAAGCAAGTATTTCTAATTAATTTTAGATGAAAAAGCATGCCTTCTCTACTTTCTTAATTTTGTTTTCTGATATTTTGCTTTTCTATTTCAGTTGATTTCATTGGAGAACTGATACAACGTATCAGAAGCAATAAAATCTTAAAATATGGGCTATGTTTTTGTGCACATCTATACTTATAATAAAGATCAATGTGTGTGTGTGTTGGCTCTCTACAGGCCAGACCGTTCGACCAACAGCTACGAAATTTGGCACGTGTATACCTTGGAGGCGGGGAATATGCACCTCGGGGTTATTTTTTCGAATTTTTAATTAAAATTTTATTTATTTAAAAAATAAGCGAAATTTTAGCGTGTTTCTGCTATAACTTCCGAAAATATTACCGCACAAAAAAGACTTTTACATCGAGTTAAAGATCAAAAGTATATCTTTTAAATGATACCAATGTTTTAACCTTAAAATTAAATTTCTATTTTTAACTAATTTTTAAATAAATAATTTAACTATATTTTTCAACAATTTTTTTCGTACAAAATAAAAATAAAATTCAAGCTGCACGAGCACGTTTCGCATTCAAGGGGAAAAAAATTAGCTTTTTTCAAAGTGTTGCCATCACATCGATTAAAGCTCCATTTAAAAATAAATTAAATCTTTTTGGAAATGAAATCTGCAAAAATATGATTTTCGGCACGTGTCTGTAGGAAATGAAACAAATATGAAATATTATTATTTTTTTTAAAAATAAATTCAAGAAAAATTATTTTATGATCTTTTACACTATCTGTATTATTAATCCAATAAATCAGTTTTATTTTAAGACAAGTTTTGTTTAATATGAACAGGATATCCATTCAAATCAGGGCCACACTGCTAGTTTGTAAACCTTTAGTAATAGACACAGATCTGCTAAAATGGTCTAAATGGAAAATGATTATATTTTATGTAACTTGATCCTATAAATACTCTAATATATAACGAATTTTTGATTTTACATAAAGCTTCTGCTGAGGAAATCAATTTTAACAAAATGTTCTTGAAACACTAATATTTTAAATAAAGAATTAATTTAAAATCAACAAAATCAATCACTTAAACTGACTGATTTATAAAAATTTGAATATCACTATTCAAAAAAAAAAAAAAAAAGCATAATTTTAGATTTTCCATCGATCTAATTACGCCAATCAGCGCGCAGGTTTCTCAAGACTAATTGCCCTAAGATTATGAATGTTGAGTTTTTCTAAATTTTTAACATTCAAAACTGCATAAATCAGTCATAGTTAATCGTGGAAAATAGAAACATTCATTCGTTTATTTAAAATTTGGTGTGTCCAGAATATTTCTCAGAATCTGATACCTTACTGCATAAAATTTAGACTTCATAATTTATAGGCCGGAACAAAATATTATTATTGATTTCATTTCAATCCTTTTGAAAGCAAAACTAAAGACTGAATTTTATGCTGAATCTGAGAAACTTTTCTTGAATTATTCTTTGAGATATTATGCGAATTATGAAAAATATTTTGTAGTTCACATAAGACTTAAATACCGAACGATTCTGTTTGCAGTACTCATATTCAATAATAATAATAATAAATAAATAACAACAAAAATGATAAATAAAATAAAACGCTTGGTTTCATTAAAAAATATCTTTACATTAATTGCAATTTCAGCATTTCCACTTTAAATTAAAGTTGAAGTTTTACCGGAAATGACATCAAATTAGCAAAATATATATAGTAAATTGAACGAAACGATCTAAACAACAGTATAAGTTTGGTATGACTATCAAAATTTGAAGATTCAAAATGTTTTGTTTGAGAAGCTATTAAGAGACAAGTTACTTAAAATATTTAATTGAAAATTGTAGCGAGCGGTAATACTGGTGAACCGGCTGGTCGCCAAAGGCGGCTAGTTTTCAATAAAATAAATCTAAATTTAAAGAACCTAAGTCTAAACCTATATCTGAAGAAGAATGCTTAACAGTTGTTTATTCGTATTATTTATTTTCCAAAGCATTAATTTCTATAATAATAGAACTAACAGAACATAATTTTTTAAATGAAAAATAAAGGCTTAGTAATGTAAGAAAATCTATACAGAACAAAGAGTTGACAGTGAACACGATCAACGAATGAAATATACCAACATTTCAAAGCCTACTCTGTTTAGAGTTTATGATCAATCAAAGTGCCAAGTAACTTAAAAGGAAATCTGACAATCGATTTTTCAACATACATTTATTTTCTTCTTAAGGACGTTTTCTTAAGTGTGTGAGAGGTTTTCTTTCATAAACTGATTGTTTATTTATTTTTTATTGCAAAATTAGCATTTTTAATTAAAAGCAGCGTTAAAAATTTCATAGAAACCTTTAGATGCTGTTTAATATTATTATTCATGTCAAGAAATTTTGTCTTTAAGAAAAAGTAATGCAAATAGCAATTATTTCTCGGATGGTTACTTGAATAATAATTAGGACTTGCAATCAATGAATTAGAAAAATCATTCTTTAATCTAACGTATTCGTAGTAAATATATAAATGGGAAACAATATTTTTATTTAATTATAATTTTTTAATTCATTAAAACTTTTAGAATTTTTTTAAATTGTATTTAATTTTTTTTTATTTAGAACTAGATCTATCGAAAACTTTTCTACAATATTTGTTAGTATTTTTTGTATGTTTGTAACTTCCATACAGAGATAGTTCTAATAATTTTAAGTCTGATTCTTAGTTTAAAAATAATTTATAGGACACATGGGAGGTAGTATAATAATTCAAATTCAGCCTTTCCTTATCAAGTTTTTCCTATTTCAAATATTTCAATATATTCTATGCATAAATATGCTATAATCAAAACACTCGCAACTATTGTTGTAAAGAATTTAATCACATGAGACAGAAAATTCATTTATACCTTTAACTCAAAAGTGCTTGTAGAAATTTATTTAAAAAGACACAAATTAATCATTTAAGGTTTAATTTGGCTATAAGTTTCATGGGATAGAGGTTTTTTCCCGAACAACTTAATAATGGAGTGACATTTTAAGAAATGTTGTTGCTGTCGTGTGACTATTTTAAGCCAAGTTTTTTCGCAGTAGCTTCTGAGGGTAAAGACTCTTGAGCACTCGAGGGCAGAAGTCTGACTTCTAGCTCAAATAAAGATGGCACACACACACTCACGCGGGCTTTTATGGGGCGGACTTCATTCATGCATTTCATTCACTCATCCACAGATCGTAATTTAGACCTGAATCAGAGAATGATCACCTCTGAACCAGTACCCCCAGTAGTATTACTCTCGACATGGAGGACTTTATGATCATTACATATTTATACGTGCGCCAGCCACCATACACACGGAGAGTCTTCGGCCGGTGGGGTTCGAACTCACAACCATAATTAAATAATTATTTTATTATTTTAACTAGAAATTACTGAAATTTTATCTATTCTTTTTTCTTGAATGTTGCCATGCTTGTTTTGATTATTACATTAGACGAAATTTTCAGTTCACAATTTTAAGTAACCTTATTTAATCTCTTCCTTACGAGCTGCCTGAATAATGCTGTAGCTCATATCACTAAATCATGCCAGCCCATATCACTAAATCATTAGAACTTTTACCTCATCTGAATTAATCTGTCTACTCTCTTATTAACCAGTAGACAGAGTAGATAGGTCTACTCTACTGTATCGTTGCATTGTCTAAAAGTGATGATTAGATTTATTATTAATGGGGCAAAATAACAGTCATTCGAAAGGCTACAGAAATTCCCAGATGTTATCAATTTGGAAACATCGTTTTAAAATGCCAATTCTAGTGGCGAAGTAGAAAATTATTTTCAATTTCTTCAAGTCATGAACAGAAATAAAAGTGCTTTTCTGTATAACCACAAAAATCTCCGTTTAAAAATGAGCATTTTTAGATTCCGTTCACTAGTGATTTAAAAGAAAACTATTCGCATGTCTTAACAGATTGATTTAATAAATATACTTATTATAATCTCATTTCCGAAATCTCCCATTTGCATTATAGAGATGAAATATGATTTGCAACAAATGTGCTAAAAATACTTACATATCTACGTTTACCAGTATATGTACATATGTAACATAAATACATTAACTGTCAAAATATTAAGCTTTCACGAAAAATAAATAACAAGATTAATGAAAACTAAACAACAACTTAATGAAAGAAATTAGTAATTACAGTACCATTAATTGTAAATCCATTAGACTGAATAATTGTTGATAAGATTTTCATAAAATATGTCAAATTTACAAGCCATTTCTACTCATCGGTCGATGTATTTATATGTAATCTTGTAATGCACTTTGAGTGATCAATTCACTAAAGAGATTCCCCTTAAACTGTATACCTTTTTATAGAATAATTTGATTGTTGTATGTTGGTGAAAATCAATTTATCAGCATAAATGACATACGTATAATAAAAGCTTTTGGGGAGAATGCAATAACAGGATTAAAATAAACAAATAATAAGTGACTGCTTTGTTACTGTTCGTAAGCCACCAAAAGTGATTGATTTTTGAGGAACTTCGGGAAATAAATTGGATTTTTATATTCTCTGAATTATCTGTATTGTATATAAAATGATGTCTTATCTCAAATAATTAATTTACTGAATAGACTGCCATTTCACTATGGTTTTATTTCGAATATAATAAGTTCTTCAAATAATAATAAATGAGGGTAAAATTCAAGAAATCAGTATTTATTCCTATGATACAGTGGGTAAAAAAAGTATTGGCAATTGCCTTAATTTATTCATATTGACAAATAAATAAAATGTTATGCAATTTTAGCTGTCGTAATTAAATACAAGACATCTTAGATATATAAAAATAGTAAAACTTTTATTTTAATTTTCATTTTCTACGATCTTTTCTTTCAGAATCGAAAATTTGCATGTCAAAAAAATATTGGCAAAGTTTTAACTGCTATGCAAATTTTGTTACATTGAAGTCACGTGTTTCGACTGATAAGAAACTTTACTGGTATAAAGTCTGCAAAACTACTCCAAAAGTGTCTATGCATTATTTTGCGATTACTGCAGTAAAATGACTTCGGAATCGAAGGAGTTGGATGTTAGTGTTAAAAACATGATTATTAGGCTCAGAAATGAAGGTTTAACTTATCGTGCTATAAGAGTGCAGTTGAATATAAGTTAATTTACTGTCAGAAGTGTTGTAAAAAAGTTCAAGGAAACAAGATCAACGGAAAATAAAGACTAGAAGTGGACGACCTCGAATATTTTCTACAAGAGAAAAACGTGCCATTATTAACAAGGTTAAGAAAACCCCTAAAATAAGTGCACCCCAGATAGATAGAGATGTTGTTTTCACTTCGCAAAAGACTTTCAGCGTACAGACTGTACGGAATGTTTTACACGAGGGACGTTATTATGGAAGGGCAGCTAGAAAGAAACCATTCATCTCGCAAATAAATAGGAGAAAGAGGTTAGATTTCGCAAAATCCCACGTTGATTTATCCGAAGAGTTTTGGAACACAGTTATTTTTTCCGACGAATCAAAGTTTAACATTTTCGGCAGTGATGGACGACGGTATGTGTGAAGGAGGACAAATACTGAATTGGAAGAGCAACATTTAACTGCTACTGTAAAACATGGTGGAGACAGCGTCTTAGTTTGGGGCTGTATGACAGCTAATGGAGTTGGCAACCTGTATTTTATTGATGGTATTATGACAGCACGTACATACATTGACATTTTGCGCCATAACTTAAAAATCAGTGCCCAAAATCTTGGCTTGGGAACATCATTCGTTTTTCAACAAGACAATGACCCCAAGCATACAGCGAATCTCACCCGTGAATGGCTACTCTACAATGCTCTTCGCCAGTTAAAAACCCCACCTCAATCGCCTGACATCAATCCAATTGAAAATTTATGGCACCTGCTGGATCTAGAAATCAGGAAACATAAAATTTCAAGTAAAGACGACCTCAAACGTTTACTCTTGCAAGAGTGGCACAAAATTCCCAATAGTACAACAAAGACCTTAGTTTCCTCTATGAGAAATAGACTACAAGCTGTTATAGATGCAGAAGGTATGCATACAAAGTACTAAACATATACTGATTTTGTTTTCGCTCATAATTTTGTCAATTTCATAATTTTGCCAATACTTTTTTTATCATGTAAATTTTGAATTTTCTCGTAGATTTTGACTAAAAAAATATTTAAATGAAAACTTCGTTATATTTGTTTGTCTTTTCTCCTTCTGTAATCGCTATGTTAAAATAAAATTTGTAAACATACTTTGTTAGCAAATATGATCATTTATAGGCAATTGCCAATACTTTTTTTATCCACTGTATATGTTCAAAGAATCTGCTTCGATTTCATTTTGGAATCCGTTGCTTGCCTTGCAACCGGTAAAACAACGTGAAGTCAGAGCACGGCGTAAGCCAGTCTGTAGTTAGACTATATATGTTATTTCTGACGCTTGAATATGAAGGCAGATGAATCGATTCTATTCGGTAGCATTTGCTCATAAAATTATATTTCAAAATCATTAAAAATTTTAAACTTTCTCTGGTCATAAAATAAAAAGGATCGATAAAAATAATAAAACTTCAGGTGAATAAGGTAAATAATTTGTTTTTGTTAAATGTGCAAAGTTGTAGCTTAAATTCATTTCTATAAATAATTGTGAATATTAAACAAGAAATAAAAATCTATATCATAGTTTATTTGAATAAAGAATTACATATTAGTAATTTTAATAAGTAAGACTATTATCTTTTCATTCTTTGTTTAGAAAATAGTTAAATTGATCTTAAAAAGATCTTAAATTATGAATGAAATGGGATGAGGATTTTTTTCATTATTTCATATAACTTTGAAATCTTTCATAATAAGAGGGTAGTGTTGCTAGTTATAAATAAAAAAATAAGAAATTAAAATGAATGAATGATGTTAGAATGAAAGAATGATGTTAATATAGGTAAAATGCATATTTTTTATGTTTGTGTATTTTAATCCTTAAGAAATATCTGTTGGGATGAATATCATATTTGGATTGACATTCTCACTTTTGGAAATTATATTTATCGAAGTAAATATTTTTTTTTAAAAATAATATAATAATAAATAAATATTTTAGTTAAATATTTTTTAAATAATAAGTAAATATTTTTTTAAGTAGCAAGAAGCTGTTTTGGAAAGGATATAGTATTTTTACATTTTCTTGTAATAAATATGATGACAGCGACGATAGAACGATCACCAAGATTCCGCACCACATTATCGAAAGATGGTTGATTTTCGACGTTAAATTTAACTTTCATCAACGTGTTTGAGGTAACATTCATTTATATAAATATTTTTTTTTTGTCAGAAAGAAATTTTTGGTGCTAAAATAATATATATTAAAGTCGTTCATAAGATGGTAAATTTTTATTACGATATTTTAATGTTTTCTGAAAATAGTAAATAAAAATGCATTTCACTATGGAGATATACAGAACACTCCCGATTATCCGCGGAATTGGGTTGCGCGGCCGCCGCGGATAACAAAAATCGCGGATAATCCGAAAAAAGCTAAAAACGGGTATAGCAAAAGAGAAAACAGTCATTCCAACTTTGAAAAATCGTTTTATGTACATTAAAACGTAAAATAAACAGCAGGAAATGTTTAACTAACGCTTAATATTTTAGTATATCACTCAAAACTAACCTAAAATGCATTTTGTTAATGAAAATAGAAAAGTGCTTTGTACTTACGAGAGGCGTCAAGGATGCACAGAAAAATTAATACATATGTACTGTTTTAATACTGTAATGTATTATGTAATTACAAAAGTGTAACTGTAAAACTACACCTTTTTGAAGAAATCAGTCATTTGTGTTTGCTTCTTGCTTTGGAAACATTTTCTCTTTGCTTGAAAGCAAAAAAAAAAAAAAAAAAAAAACTTAGTGCGGCAGGCGCGGATAACCCGCTCGAGGATAATCGGGAGTCTACTGTAATTTGTTTTCAAAATGAAAACTTCTGACAAGTAATCTCTTAAACATATGTTTAAAATTCAATTTTTTTTTGTTTGAAAATTTTTCACAAAAATTGTGTTTTTTCTCTCCAAGTCATGAAAGGAAAAATGGTAAAAAGGATTTATGCCTCTAGAGTACGGTTTAAGGTTTTAATAGTGTGATTTTTTTGTATAATAATAAAATTTAGATGTCAAAACGAGACTTATTTTGTATTATTACAAAACTTTTTCTGTTTTTCGACAAAATCTTCTGTAAATCTGTTTCTGTAAATCAACAAAATTCAAAATAGCGGTTTTTGTAATATCGATTTCTTGTCCACATATATCAGATTTCATCTTTATTAGTAATAAAGATGAGTTTATGTCGTGTGTGTGTTGGCACTCTACGGGTCAGACCATTTGACCTGACCTACAGTTACTAAATCTGGCATATATATACTTTGGAGGGTGATAATATGTACCTTGGAGCCTTTTTTTAAAAATCTGTCAGTTTGAGAAAATCATGAATATTCAACTGAAATAAAAAATAACAAATATCGCCGGTGAAGCAGCTGGTCACCATGATCCACTAGATATCTCTTATACAGGTTTAATATCTATTATAAGGACTTAATAATGTTACGTGGCAAGGACATTTAAAAAAAATCAATGATGCATCCTATAATATTTAAACTACAGTATTCAAAAAGATAAATATTACACTTTAAGGTGACATATAAAATATTCCCAACAGTTATTTCAGAATCTGTAAGGTGAAGTAAAGTTAAAGTCGTATAAATTAGTAAAGTTCAATTAATTAAATGTTTTAAGAAAAATTAATTAAAAATAATAAATAGCAAAAAATTACAGTTACCTAAAAATGGATCCTAGAATGGAATGTTTAAATTTCATGCTGTAAATGTTTAGTAATATAATAGCATTTAATTTATAAAATCATTAAGATATAGTTTCATAAAATATTTAATGTTTAGCAACTATTAATCCCGGCAAACCAGCTAATCACCAAAGATGGCTAATTTTTAAATAAAGTAAAAACACAAGCAGCGAAAGCTAAAAAATCTTTTGTCTAATATTTTTTAACATTTATGAAGTGCAATAAAATATCAGATTAAACCATTTGGAAATAAAACTGCTGAACATTTGATTTTAAAAATGAACATTTTCCTCTCATAACAGTATGTTATGTATTGAAAATTCCATATAATGAAGGATACACCTTAATTGTATTGCTATTCTTCTAAATAATTTGACACTCCGTGTTCTGTCGAATGTTATTAAAGCTTTAAAATAAACGATGCAAAAGTTTGTTTTACAATTTATTGTTATACTACATTCAGATAATTGTTTTCATTTGCCAAAATGATCTTTACCGAGTAAATGTCTAAGATTACCGCCTCTATTTCTATGATTACCTGGAAGTATGCTTAGAAAGAGATTTTATATAATTAGAAAGACTATTCTAGAAAAAATATACTTCATATTTATTTTTGGAAATACATTTTCTAGAATAATGTGTTAAAATTCGAAATATTTACAAAATGATTTCTTATAAATTAATTGACATCGTTTATTAAGAGCACGTTTCATTACATAACATATAGAAAAACCAGCTTTAAAAATATTTTATATTATTGGAATAAAAAATTAAGGAAGTATACTTTTACATTCCAAAAATACGTCAGAAGCGCATTTTCTAGAATATTACTTTTAGATTTTAAATATTTAAAAAACGAATGCTTGTGCAAAGTTTTTATATAATGGCTCATAAAAGTCAGTGAAAAGTTACGTATGTTTCACGTATTCTGTGACGAAACATTATCCACTTCAATTGCACTTCGAAATAGCTGGTTCTATTAAAAAAAAAAAAAAAAAGGAGGAGGGAACAAGTTGGATTGCTAATGATAATATTTCGTTATTTTACTTATAAGTATTTTCTTTTGACCTTGGAAAACCTTTGAGGATGTTACATTCTGTTGTTCTAGAAGCTTGATAAGGTATATCGATTTTGAGTTCCACTTAGTTAGAGACGGATACCATATTTGGAAAGATACGGACTTTAAGTCTATTTTTGAACTAAGACTTTAAGGCTATTTTAATAATAAAGAGATCACATTTCAAGCTGATAAATTATTTTTGATGTTTTATTTCCTCAAGAATTTTATTAAGAATTCAATATTCTTAAATTTTGAATTCTCATTAAATTTTTAAAACAAGAGTGAATTACCATTTAAAGGGAAAATTGCAATTCAAAATACATCTATTTGAATTTAGTTTACCATTATTATAAGAGAAATTCTTTATAGATAACAGCAATGCATCAATCAGTAAAATAAATTTATCTTTTATCATATTTCAAAACAATGAAATGTTGTGAAGTTAAAAGTATGTAAATCATGTAAGATGCAATTAAATAACTTTTCATTTTTTCAACATAAAATACTTTTGAGTTCAAAATTTTTAACATAGAATGAAACGAACAAAAGTGTTTTTAAATAAGTATAACCAAAATAAAAATAAGCAATATAAATATAACCATTTCAATTTCTCAAATGTAGGAATAATTAAATCAATAGATTTATAAATATAAATTTCAAAAATGAATTTATCAAATAAAATTAGTTCAGAATATTTAAAAACACTACTTTACCCGTGGCAACAAAATTAAAGGCAAATATGATTGTGGACTACACATTGAGTCATATTGAAACTGAAAAAACACATCAAATTAAAATAAGTGGTGCATGCATTGTTTTCAAACATTATTATGTTGCATAGACTTATAATAACTAAAACCTAACCTTGAATTTTTTAATTTGCAGAGACTCCCTTTTATTTTTATATGTCTTATGATAATATATTCATTCCAAAAATTAAGTAATTGCTAAAACCTAAATTAAATTGGGTTTTCTTCAAAGAGACGGTGCACTTTTCTTTTTTATCTAGGCCATATCGGAATTTATGGCGATAAACGTTTAGAAAGAAAAGCATCAAAACAAATTAATTTGATATGTGCAAGTAACCTGAATTTTTTTTACAAAAATGTTTTTAAAGAGAATGCTATATCTGAATGCAATCGCTTATAATAAATGTTGCATAATAAGCAATTTATGAAGGAATTTTTTCATGAAAATTTACTGACTAACCAATTGCGACCTAATTTTAAAATTGCTCTGTTCCTAACTAGACTTGGAAACTTCAAATCCTTATTTTTTGTTGTTTCTTATGGCACTTGCCACGGACAAGCCCGCTGTTACGAAGACAGCGATATGAGCCAGAGGGAGAGCGTCTCTTGTTTTTATAGTAGCACCAACTAGGGCCAACAGTACGATTTTGCTACTTCACGCATCACTCATTCGCTTGCACAACCCCTTTTTTCAGGAGAGCACATTCACAAATCTCACAGATAGAACAACGGGACAACAACCATGCCTAAACCGGGACTCGAACTCGGGACGCCTAGATCACGTGGAAGACGCTCTACCCCTATGTCAGGATGCCGGCCAAAACCGTATTTAAATATCTCAATTTTTCACCTCTTGACCTGTATTTCTGCTCTAGTGGAGAAGTCTAGAATGGCAAAACTTGATGGCATGATACAGTAAATTCTCTTTATAGACTCGTTCAATATTTAACAGTCTATAAAAGATCCATATAACATGGTCTCCTCTTCTGATTATGAAATTCTGTTACGAGAAGAAATTCTCCTATACTTATTTTAGAGAAAGTAATCGTCAAAAAAAAAAAAAAAAAATCGAACTCGAATCTTTGCTCCGCGCGAATTTTTACGTTTTAGACCTCTCTGAATTCAAAAAACACATTTTTGGAAACTGTCCGTATGTCTATATGTGACATATATAACTCCAAACTGCTTTGAGCTACATAGTTACATTTTGTAATACGGTTCTTACAACAAATTTGCAGACTTCAATCAAGTTTTGAGTAAAATCTATTCAGAGGAAGTTCGTCTTCCCATCTCTTCGAATATAAGTTAATATAATAATTACAAAACGAAGACAGCTAGATAGATAAAATTCGGTACACATATTTAACATCTATAGCGTAGACAACTGTCCAATTTTGTGCCAGATTTTAAAAAAGGGTTGACTGTCTGTACTTTGAAAAACATGCAAACACGAGAACTCAAAAACGCAATGACTTAAATATATCATATTTGGTATGAGATTCTGTGACTACAAGTGCAGTTTTGTGTCAAATCTTTGTTTCAATCGGTTAAGAAATCGCGTCTAAAATGGAAATTCGACCGTCGAGTACTATTAATCGTATATCAGGGATTAGTCCAAGGACAACACGATAGATTTAGTAAAAATGTTAAATTCATGGCAAAAGTTAATGTTTCGTAATTATGTTGTTGCTGTTTCTTATGGACTTGCCATGGACAAGCCCGCTGTTACGAAGACAGCGATTTTAAGCCGGTGGGCCAGCATCTCTTGTTTTTACACTAGCGTCATCTAGGGCCAAGAGAATGACTTAGCTACACACACGTCACAACTCTTTTTACGGGGCGGACTTCATTCACACATTTCATTCACTCATCCACAGATCGTAATTTAGACCTGAATCAGAGAACGATCACCCCTGATCCAGTACTCCCAGTGGTATTACTCTTCATATGGAGGACTTTGTGACCACGACAGATTTATACGCGCGTCAGAAACCAAGCACGCGGGGAACCTTCGGTCGGCGGGGTTCGAATTCGCAACCTAAGGGACGACAATCCAACGCTCTACCAACAAGGCTATCCCGGCCTTTCGTAACTATTGTACGACAATGCCATGTAAGGAATTCTCTGCCATGACAATTTTATTTCTCCTGTTATTTAAACTGCAAATTCTATGTATATCTACTTATATATATTTTTTATTTTTCTTTATCAACATATTGTGCATAATGGTTTTATATTTTATATTTTTTCTCTTTTCTTTGTCTTTTACATGCTTTTATGTATTTTTTAATTAAAATTTTATTCAAACATATTTCTTTACTTCCTACATTACATATCTGCATCCATCTAATTATTCATTTGTCTCTCTGCATATTTTTATGTGACTCGTATACACATTTGTATCTTTTCCATTTGATTTGCTAATATGCTTGCATGTTTCTCCCCTGAAATTTAATTCTTCTATTAACTGAGTATGTATTTATTTTTGTAAACTTTGTGTTAGATTTGATAATACACAAGAAGCTTTTATTCTAAAATTTCAAAAGAACACAAATAACTATTTCAAAACACTGGCCATACATCTTTCAAGTGACTATCGGGAAACGATATATACAGCGGAAGAATAAAAAAGTAGCTTTAATGATTTCAAATTTAAAGCTATTAATGCAAATTCAATTAAAAGTAATTAAAAAATTAAGGATAGTTCTAGATCATCCCTTCTTAATATCAAAAGTAATAATTAAATAGTAAAATGAAATATTTATCACAAAAATGACTAAAATGACTTAATTGCATATCTCTTAAGTATTAATTATTCGTTTTATTTATAAATTAATTGCAAGCTGATAGCAGTTAATTAAAAATAACCTTAATCTTTGTTTGAAGTGCTGATTGTCTGAATATTAATTATAGAATTATGAATCAATTTTAATTTCGTGGAACGATTTTTCTCTAATGATTTAAAAAAAAATTTCGAGTGGAATGTATTGCGTCTAATGGAACTGGGAATAGCTTCTTCACATTCTTTTGCATCATTGTTTAAATTAGCATCAGAAATTTTCTCTTAATTAATCATCTGTGAATAATTCCGAAGTCATGATATTTCTATCAGAATTCACATATTACTCGAAAAAGGTCTCGAAGTGGGTTGGGTAAACTGTATATAATTGCAGCTTTAATTATTTTGCGTTTTATAAACCAAGTATGTGTTTTATCATTACAGTGATTGTGAATGAATTGGATTTGTGATGAAAATGCAAATTCAAATTAAAAAAGTTCATTTCGGTAAAATGGAAGGCAAAGGCAGATAGATTCCTTTACATCTAAGTTACTCTCTGGCAACATAAATTGATGTTGTCAGAAATAATCAAAATTAGGGCTTGAAAATCACTTTTCTACCCCTAACTTCTAAGATATTGCAGTTATCTAAAGACTTTAAACACAAAAGTTGTTTGTCTTAATAAGGCGCTAATTTGGCTAATTGGATTTATTTTTCTATCTTCAATATTAAAAAAATTATTACGAAATGAAAATTTCAAATTATATATATATATATATATATATATATATAATAATAATAATAATAATATTTTAAACTCTTAATTTAATCCAAATTAATTTCCAAAACTTTACCTTAATTTAGCCCTTCCTAACTTCATTCTAAAATATTCTCTTATTTTGTGATCCAATTCCACTTTCGGTTTAATTAATCCCTTTGTAAAAATAATGCGCCATCAGAACTACGTTTCAAATGAGAGTGATACTTCGGTACCCTTGAAAAGGTGTCAAAGGTCATTCCCCCGGCGCGTGGCTGGAAATAATATGTTATATAAGGCTATTCATCATCTGTTCGTTCCTTTTTTCGTTCTTCTTACTTCTGCTTTGTGCCACGCTGCATTTTCTTGTATATAATCATGCCTGCCACTCGGAATAGAATAAAACGAAATTAAAAATACCAAGTCTCTTCACTGATTAGAACCTGCATTCTACTTTAAGCAAATATATATATATATATATATATATATAATTTAAACTTAATTAATTTCTTAATTTTTAGCTCTATTTAGCCCATATTAACTGCATTCTAAAATATTCTCTTATTTCCTGATTCCATTCCACCTTTTCTATCTAATTAATTCAACAGAAGCTTTGTAAAATTGCTGAATCGGCTAAAGACAGACACGTTCCCACACTCCGAGTGAAGGGATAAAATATTGCTGATATAACCAAATTCCATTAAAAGATCCCTGTGTTTCCCTTGCTTGTGATTGACATGTGTTAGAAATCCCTATTAAAATCTCACATATACATTCACAGGGATTAAATTTTAAGAGTTTTCCCTCATTTCGCTTTGTGTCACTTCTGCTTGTACATAATGCGTGTCTCCCCGGGATGAAATAAAACGACGTCAAAAAACATCGAAAGTCTCTTCAATGAATTTGAAACTGCTTTCTGATCCAAAAATAATACGTTTATATTATATATATGTATATGCTTTCGAGTATTTTTCCATCCATTGTTGTTGTTATAGGGTAAAAAAATGCTTTCAAGTATTTTTTCCAGCCATTGTTATCCAGATGGGTTCGTGATGTGAGAAATGGAATGCCAAATTTTTTTAGCAATTTCTTCCCTTTTTTGCAAAGGATTTTTTAAAAAAAAATCTGATGTTTTACACGCATGTTTTGAAAGTTTTCTAATTTTAACGGCTTCAAAGATTTGAAAAAAACTAGCAAGCTCCTCATGGGTCGTTTTAGCATTTCGAACTTAACAAGTCGCCTCATTGCCACTCCTCATCAATAAACATAAAAGTGTATATGGATAAGAGTGTTATATAGAAACGAGTTTTGCCTCAGTGCAAAAGGGTAATATTTCATCTTCCATTTTTGGTTATATCTACGAGCTCTACGATATGAGAAAGTAGACAGAGATATTACGTAGCTGCTATCTTATAAATTTGTGATTACCAGATTATAAAATAGTCAATATAGGCAGCCAAGACAGGACTGTAAAATAGACAAAATAGCAACTGTCTGGGGTCTCCGCAGTTGTGAAATTTTTCGTGTGTATTTTATGCTTATCTAAATTTGTGCATTCGTTTAATTTACACAATTAATCTTCAAATTAAGTATTGTTTCTATTTCAGAACATAACTCTTACGAAATATTTTATCGTGTTTTGCAGAACAATGTAGTTCATTATTTCACAGTAATCAATAACTCAAATGTCAATATTTGGAAGATCAAACAAGTTTGTGTAATTATTTTAAATATTTTTTTTAATTTATAGTTTTTTTTTGTGTGAAATTAATTTTTTGAAGGTCAATCGCAGTTAAATGTTTTGTTATTTCTCCTTATCTAGCAGGTCAGTGTGGCTCATTATTTCACGCTTAGTTAACTGGCTCACGAGTCAATAGCTTTGGCAAACTTGGAATATTTAGAGAGCCACAAGTAACTGTTTTTTGCTATTTTTTCTAAAATTATTTTTAAATTTAGAATCTTTACATTAGATAATCTTTACATTCTATTAGCTCTTTTAAAACTCATTCTCAATTAAATTTTTTATTATTTCTCTTTGACGCTTGCAGATCTGTGCGGCTCATTATCTAACGATTAGTTATTTGACTTGCAAGTCAATAGATTCAGCAAATTTTGAATATTTAGAATATACTAAATAATTTCTTGTAATTGTTTTATTATTTTGTTTTTATTGTTTTATTATTTAAAGTTTTTGTATAGTAGATTCCGAAGATAAATTTCTTGAATGTCATTTGAATTAAATATTTTATTTCTTTTTGTGGTAAGATGTGCCACCAGAGTGTGATAATAGTAAAAATATGTTGAAATGTAAAAATACAAGAAATAAAATATATAGATTTATATTCTATCACAGCATATTTACGTACTTTTATTTAAAATGACATTATATTTTCTCAGCTTTTATTTTTTATACATACTACTTTTTGATATGTCATATTTTTGAAATTTTGCACACTAATATGATCTTGATGACAATACACTACTGTGCATTTTGATATGCTAGGATTTTGAAAGTATGTACATTAATTAGTTCTTGATAACAATACTCTAATGTAATAATATCAAAACTCAGTTTTTAGATAATCGATTATTTTAATTTATTTTTATTCTATGAGAAGGGCAACACCTGGTAGAGAATTTAAAAAAATAAATTTTAAGATTTCATAATATGTATAATGATAATTTCTAAATTAAATACTATAATGCAAATATAAAAGATTCGCTTTTTATAGCACCAATAAAAATTTATTTTTATTTGGGTTTATTATTTTTCGTGACATAATATATAACAAAACCATTTTTTGTTTATAAGCATAAAAACAGTGAGGACACATTATGAAAATAATTACGTATTTATTTTATTTAAGTAAGTATTAAATATTGAATACGTTTTTAACAAAAATTTCTCTGAGTCACTTGAGATATTTGTTTACAATAAAAACGGTCAGTTTTAAATACGAAATCAAGGATTGGCTTGACCTAGACCTAATCAAGGCCTAACTTGCTACATTTTTAAATATGTATAATTTTCTTTTGCTTCTAATACACAAAAAATCTTTACTTGCAAAATATAATAGTTTTGTTTGCTTTAATATTTGAATAACAAAATTTCATAATTTTAAGCAATATTTCATAGCTCTTATATTTTCTCTTATTTAACATATTCTGAATTCAGGTATATTCTAAAATTATTTTATGAGAAAGAAATTACAATTTTTTGTATGTATTAAGGACTGCATTTGGAAGAGCTGATGGTAATTCTTAGAATTAAGCTTTTTACAAACTTAACAAAACATATTTGTTTAACACAGTGATTGCTAAATCATTAAAGCAAATTGCATACAGCATGGAAAAGATTTTTTTTTTAAACTAAAGGCAAGAAACTGGCTTCAAAGGAAAAAAAATCACTAACAAATTCTTATAGATCAGAGCTTTGTGTGATCTATAACTTTTACTTCGTCTGAAAATTACTAAACGATTTTACGTAAGAAAGAAATTTCATTCAGGATCAAAACATAAAAGTATTGATACAACAAGAAGAAGATAATATTTAAAACAAAACAATAAATATGTGGCTAATAGTAAATATAAAAAACATTTCAGTACATGCGTTTGTAAAATTTTAATGATATGTTTATAAAAAGATGATTTTCTCTACTAATTCAATTCCTACTATTAGTTCACACTCCACTCTAAATATATTTATATATCTTGTTCAAATTTTCAATCGTTAGTAAAATAGTTTTTATTCATCCACTCAAGTACAAATAAATTTTTTTTTAAACTTGTAGTGGATGACACTTGATGTTAATATACAGATTTTTTCCAAATATTAATTCATTAATTATTAAATTTAATTAATTTTTAATACTTTAAATAAAATTTTAGCAGTTTGTAACGAAAACTGAAGTCAATATGCAGTAGCTCAATCGGTAAAATGCAAGTATTTCAGTATTTTTCACGTGAAGGTGAAGAATGTGAGTTCAATTCTTGCGAAAGTAGGAATTGACATAAATTTTTTTTATATTACTTGTTTTCCTAATACTCCGGTCGAATTGTATTTTAAAATGGAAAACAATTAATCACTTTGATGGATGGATGATGAATTGGATGACAATTTAATCGCTTTGAATTGTTGGATTGAAGATTCCAAATAAGTAATTTTATTTGTTTCCGAATATTGGACCGGAAAGAATGAAGAAATATAAATAAACGGAAACCCAGGATTTTCCCGTTTAAATAAAAGGCTATTCATTTAAGATGATAATAATTCCAATAGGAAAATTATAAATCGTAAAAAAAATTCTGAAAAATTAGATGCAAACATTCAGATGGTATTATAGAAATTACCATCTCTCTCTCTTACCCTGTTGAATATCCAGACGCAAACATAGCAATCTATTTCGGATAACAAACCTAATACTAAAAAAAAATATTTTCACATTTTGTAACTTTTTATGATAATTCGATTGATTTATTAGTAATAATAAAAATTTGGATGCAAAAAAAAAAAAAAACCTGCTGGCAGTTTTCTCGATTCTAATATCAATGTAGGTGATTCAATTTATTAATGAGAATTACAATTTAAAGTACCCTATTGCAGATAATCAGAATTGGAATATATCCCAGTTTTATTTATGGATATGGTCTAGATTTTCTATTATTTCTATAAAATAATAATGAATCTATTCCACTAAAATTCCCGGAACATCCACATGTAGTTATACCCATAGAAACATGTAAGACCTTGGTGTATATCTCTTTATTCCAGATCATTCGCAAATGGAATTGCCTGTTTTGAAACATATTGCGACATGCTGATACATTTTTTTCCCCAATTGAAACTTTATATTCATTCATTAACCTGTTACATACGTCTTCGTGATTTATCCTTTCCATTAGTAAAAAACTGATAGGACTTTCAATTACTTGTTCCGATTACTTGTGGAACGTACAGCTATAAACAAAGGCTGAGTGAAGCATGAAAAGATGAAACAGGCTCACGTGACTAAAGGTCACGTGTCGTGAAAAACGAGGTTCCGATCCGCTCACAGGTAAAACACGCGTTTGAATTGCATATATTACTGATTAAATGTGCTTAACAAATTTATATTTAGAAACTTTAAGACGGAAGGAAAATAAATAAAACGTGAAAAGTAGAAATTGTAACGATTTAAGAAATGGTATTAAAAAATAGAAAAATAAAGGAAAATGTAGAGTTACTGCTTATTCTATATGTGGAGTTACTATATGTTATATCAAATTTGAGATATGGTATCTGAATTATGGGATAAAATAAATCAGAAATGATTGGAGCTTACAAGATTTTCTTTGCTTTGGTCATATTTAGATTTAATATTTATTTACATTCGCGTATGGCGGCCAGCTTGATCGTCTAGAGTATTGGCTTTTCTGGCCTTTTAACATGGAATGGAACGAGTGAAATTTCATATAATCATTTAATAAAACAGAAAAATACGAATTTTATGGAATCAGTCTTCTATAAGTTATAATTCTTTCAAATAAAAAATATATATTACTACAAAATAATAGCAAAGTAAGAATCTTAATTTCGAGTTAATGAATCAAGAAAACAATTTTTATTTTCTCGTATATGTAGTATAAATAAAGTGTAGTATAATCATCAAAAACATTTGAACTCGAGATTTCGGTGAATCTCCACGTTTTAGACCTCCATAAGTTTGAAAAACACATTTTTAGAAACTAAAAAAACGCTTCGAGCTGGACACGGTTGAAATTTGATATACGGTCTACTTTTTTTATACAAAATTTTCAGATTTCTATCAGATTTTGAGTAAAATCTATGAATAGGAAGTCCGTCTGTCCGGCAGTTTAAATATAAATAACATGATAATTACAAGACGAAGAGAGTTAGATAGATAAAATTCGGTACACAATGTAACATCTATGGTGTAGATACCTGCCAAATTTTGAGCCAAATTCTAGTATGGGTTGACTGTCTGTCGGTCTGTACTTTCAAAAACATGTAAGCAAGATAATTCAAAAATGGAATGATTCAAATATATCAAATTAGGTATAGAATTTTGTGTTTCATGTGCAGTTTTGTGTCAAATTTTTGTTTTAATCGGTTAAGAAAAAAAAAAAAAAAAAAAAAAAAAAAAACGTGTCTGAAACACAAATTCGATTTTCGAATACTAATAACCCTATACCAGGGGTTAATCGCCAAATAACTCGCCAAGATGACAAGATAAATTTAGTAAAAATGCTAACTTCACGACAAAAGTTATTTCGTAATTAATGTACTCCTTTGTAAGGTATTCTCTGGCATGACAAGTTTATTAGAGAGTATGCGAAAATATTTTTTTTTGGGGGGGGGAGGTTACTAACGCCGGTTTAAAATTAATACTGAATCCAAAAAAAGCAAGCGATTGAAGAGAATGGTAAAACAATGCAATTTATTTGAATTTCATCATATTTTTAAAGCCTTTGTTATAGAAAATATGTATCATATTATTATGTATGAATTATTTAGTATGTAATGTATCATATTATTATGTATGCACTATGTAGTATGTAATATATCATATTATTATGTATGCATTATGTAGTATGTAATGTATCAAATTAAATTTCCAAAAATTATGAAAATTAAAAAACGAAGCTGCGCGGAAAGGTAACTGGTATAATTTTTTTTAAAAAAAGACAATTTAATAATCTTAATATTGCCTCATTGAATCATAATCAAGAGATTGTGAGATCGAATCCCGCTTGAGACAATGCGATTCACAGTTTGTGTAAATATTTATTTCCTTGATTTCATGTTCCAGAATATTCTGGACATTTCTTTTGTTTACCAGACAAGTGTTCTGGACTTTTATTACTGTCTCCAGAAAAGTATTCTGGAACTTTCCCTGCTAGTATAAAAGCAAAAGATGTGTCAGTCACTGTGTTCTGAGTTCAGTTAATAAATTGGTTTAGCTCTATCTCTTGTGTGTGTCATTGAATTCTATACTATAGTATCTACGTGACAATATAAAGAGAAAATTCTTTTCTTGAGATAATATTTTCGGATGATATAGCTAAAAAGACATCCCAAATTTTTTGACATTTAAATAATATATATAACTTCGAAAATTTGATACTGCCTTCTAAGTATCTTTATTAAATGAACGGAGTGTCAATTTTCAACTCGATTGAAACAAAAACAGCAGATTTATTTAAAAGACATATAAATAACGTAATCATCTTTTTGGGCATAGATATTGATTAGATGATGGTATCTTTGTGGAGTTACTGTGCATCCTTTGTGTAAAAATTGCAGAAATTCACTTAAAAAATTTACTGCTTGATTATAAATGCTTGATAATGTGACATTTTTCTTTATATATATATATATATATATATATATATATATATTTGTAAAGTTTGAAAATTCATTTATTAAAGTATTGCAATGAACTATTTTAACATTTTCAGAATTAAATTGTCGATTTTATAGATTTTGATTCTACACGAATATGTTACGTAATTGGTGAATTTGTGAAAAAGTCAAGATTGTATTTACAACAATGAAACATGAATTAGAATCTAAAATTAAATAATAATTAAAATGAGAAATTTTACTTTATAACACACTAAAAAATGTACTGATATTATTTTTTCAGATATATAGTACTCTTTATAGATATCACATTGAAAGATTGTTATAAACTTTGAGAAAGAGAGCAAAATAGACATCAGCTATTCATTTTCATTGATTTTTATTTTGTCATATGCGAAGTACAAAGTATTAGAATAAGCAAAAAACTCAATCTCGAGATTTAGGAAGAATCTGTGGTCGGAGTTCTGGCATAGGGGTAACGCGTCTTCCCCGTGATCTGGGCGTCCAGGTTAGAGGATGGTTGTTCTTCTGTGTTCTATCTGTGAGGTGTGTGAATATGCCCCCCCCCCCTATAAAAAGAGGTTGTGACGCACGAGTAGCTAAGACGTACTCTTGGCCCTAGATGGCGCCACTGAAAGAAGAGACGCTCTCTCGTCTTAAAATCGCTGATTTCGTCACCGGGCTTGTCTATGACAAGTGCCATAAGAAACAACAGCAACAGGAAGAATATATGGTGGATAGAAGATGGATAAGGCGAACCACTTTAAAACTAAAACAGAGACTTATTTCATGTCGATATGAGGAATTATACTGAAGGTTTCAACCAATATTGGCATTCGTGTATGCACCTATACAAATTACGGTTGCAGCTAATATGTGGATAGAAAAAAAGTTACAGTTGGAATGTTGGTAGATAATAAGTGTCTAACCTCTGAGAAGACCCTCTGAATTCGAAAAACACATTTTCGGAATTATATCTTTGTATCTGTGAACACAACAACAACAAAAACACTTTGAGGTAGAAATATGAAAATAAAGGTGTAGTCTTGTCACCAAATATGTAGATTTTTATCGATTTTGTACGAAATACAAATAAAGAAAAAAAAAATGACTGTCTGCCCGACTATAAAGGAGCACGATAACTAGAAAACAAAAACATTTATATTGAAAAATTTTGTGTAAATTTTTTTCAACTAATGCATTGTTTTTTTTCAAATATTGAATCGGATAAGCGTATATAGACGCGATTACTTAAAGGTATAATGACTTAGGTAAATCAAATCTTACATGTAATTTTGCTGCTAAAAATTGTGATTCTGAACCAAATTTCAATCCCAATTGACCTAAAACAATACTCGCTAGCACAAAACAAGCGTCTAAAATAAATACTGTTATTACAAAGCACAAAACGTTTATACGAGTCTTTGTCTCTAAATACGAGTTGAGGATTGACATTCCACTTCCCTTCAATCTTAGTCCAATTTTTCTGAATCCCATGATAATAAAAATAATTTAAGTTCTTGCAATGTTCATACCCAAAATGCACTTTTATGATCCTTGGCGGGGAGGGGGGGGGGTAATATCTTTATAAGGGAGTATATAAGAAATTTTTGGGAAAAATCGCTCCCTCTGATTTACACATTGAATGCTTGGTTAAAAGCTTGTTATGATAAGAGAATGTGACATATGAGGATTATTAAGTTCTTTCGAAACTGATAAATTGATATAACAAGTTAAGCGATCACATTGATAATGGGGTAATAAAGTATAAATATATGATAATCAAATCTGTAAACTATATTTAAACAATAGGAAATTTGATTAAATTATCTTATTGTCAAGTATTTTATTTTTATCTTGCGTTTTATCTTCCACTTTCATTTATTAATTCTGCTGCGTTTCATTGCGTCGATTTTCACTTAGGAAAAATATCGATGGAAAAAGATTTAGATAAAAACAGAAAGTAGGATAGTGCGATTCCGTAAATCAGCTTCTCTGATAGTAATGAGTATAAACAGATAAAATTTAAAAACATATATCGTAAGTTTTTTCTTTGAATGGAATTTTTCCACATTAGAAACGTTTTTTATTCCGATAAAAGGAAATGTATCTAAAATTTTAGAAATTTATTTTTTAATTTTATGATTTCATTTAAATAAAGATTTTTATCAATACTTTTATTAATTATAAAATTCTATTTTAAATTAGCAATAGTTATATGAGGTCTACTAATAGTTTAAAAAAATTGAAATATCGTTTCTTTATTTCTTATTTATTTATTCACTAATGAGGTTTTTCAAATTATTTTACTTATCTTTATTCTATCTCTAATAATAATAAAAAAGAAAGTGTGCATTGGCACTCCACAAGCTAAATGCGTTTGATTGCTAAACGCTCGTTAATCAATGGGATCGTTGTGCTCAGGCCTATGGTGTATACTTTGAATAAAGTCTTTATTTATACCCACAGTGTCGTTTAGTACCTTTTCATTCGAACACCCTTTGTAATATGCGAAAAAAATATTAAAATCTTCACAAAGTTAATAAAAAATGCTAATTTAATTATATTAACGTCCCACTTTAAAAAAAACTCTGGGGATATTCTGGCACGGACCGCATAATTCTGAACCATGATCAGAGGACGATACTTGAAAGGGCACTTCTCACTCCAAACTTCCACACTACTCCAGCGAGAGTACATTTGGCCTCTACGGATTTAACGAGCACCTGACCCGGTTTTTCGGTGCATTTGTGTCTCGAACCTAGAACCTTCGAGTTCTGAAGGCGAGACCAGGCCACCGCGACCTTGAGAGATGTGCAAAAAAAGGAACTTGAGGAGGATTAGCAAGTGTTATAATTGAATATAGACAACTAATATTGATTTAATAGTAAGCGTAGAGCCAAAGAAAGGACTAAAAAAACTTTCTTGTTTGAAAAGTACCTCCTGGATATAGAAAGCCTCATGATTGCACTATTCTGTACTCACCTGTAATAAATTTTATTTTATGAATAGATTCTGTTTGAATAAAAGTATGCGATAAAAATATATTCCTAACGTCGGATGCAATAATATTTAGTGACATTTCATAGGATAAGGGACGCATTCTTTCCATCTTTTAATATCCATTTATAAGATGATGTATTCAGAAACATATGATTTTGCCCAGTCTTGGCATCTGGATTCTATGAAGACTTATTGAGCAACAGATCTTACGAAATCCTTAGATTGATATAGTAAAGCTATTTCATGAGGAACAAACATCCAGCCTCGGTATATCACCATAGTTCACTCCCCCCCCCCCCTTTCTCTCATACTTGCTCCAATCCTATGTCCGTTTCTTCGTAACTAATATTGATTATCATGACTCCCAAAGAAGAGAAGTCGATAAAATTGTCTATAGCACTAAATATTCTATAAATATCTACAACCTAACTAGCTAGAGGACAATATAAGGTGAATCATCCAAACAGTCCTCTAACAGGTCTTGAATAAACTATTGTTTAATCCTCTTTTTGATATTGTGATATATGATGATTGGTTTGGCGGCGTTGGATGATGAATTTAATTCATAATCACATTTATCTATGCCAATAAATTAAAATTTATGTCTCAATAACAACTAAACAAGTCTCTCTTCGATGCACCATCTCTAACAAAGGGTATCCCAAAATTAACACCGATATTTGAATTTGCCACCATTCGTGCAGTAAAATATTGGTTACCCTATTAAAAAACATCTGACAGCTGATACCTTACGGTTAATAAAAATAGAACGTTACATTAAAGAACAATATGTTAACGTAAGATTTGAATTAAATAAAAAACAGCGTTTTCTTTTAAATTGTTATATTTTTATTGAATAGTAAAGTATACATGATAGGGTTATGTATGGAATAACTCATTGGACAAATGGCCCTCACGGCTCTTTTGGCAAATACGCACTATTTTGTCGAAATGTTCCATGACCATTTTCATAAATATGGCTGAATTTCGTTGAAGCAGCGTTGAATTTCCTCCCTCAATGCACGCGTGCGTGTGGGCTTGTTGGCACAAACCTTTGACTTCAAATAACTCCATAAAATGAAATCCAATGGTGTTAAATTACACGATCTAGGAGGCATGTTTTCAAATTTTCTAACTATAGCCGCCAGATTTTCATTATTTTTGAAATATTTTTCAACAATGAAAACAAGTTTTCTATCTTGTAATGCTCTATTGTTACAGACTAAGTTATCAGCTGTTAAATTGTATTTTAATAGGGTTGTCAACACTTTACGGTACGGAAAGTGACAAACTCAAATCTTGGGTTAATTTTGGGACACACTTTATAATAATTGTTTTTTAAAAAAGTTTTAAAAAGTTTTCTACACGTGTGACCAGCTTAGTGTTAAATAATATATTTTTAGGCATGTTCATAGATTATACATCATTTTGAAATATCTACAAAAAGTGGAAAATAATTCAAATTTCTTTTTAAGAAACGTTGAAAGATACTTTACAGCAAGAAGAATTGTCATTTAAGTTTTTTTTCCGCATAATGAACAAGTTTTTGGAAGTTTCCTTTAAGATAATCCTGTGTTTATCCAAATAATTTGTTTCATTCCTGTTGGGAAATAGTTGCCTTGTCTCATAATTTGGAAAAACCAGTTTCGAAATAATTTAGTTACGCTATGTTTAGATTTATTATTCAAAAATACACAGCATTCCGAAAAATATAACCAACAAAACTTTTGCCATACCTGCTGGAGGAAATAATAATGAAAAAAAGAAAAGAAAACTTGCGAACCATTTTATCGTTGTGTATGTATGCTTAAAACAACTAAATTGCACACTTGCATTTGAAAGACATGGGCGAATCAATAAGGATGAAACGATAAAAAAACCCACCAAATCCAAGAATTCTTCCAGAAAATGACAACTACTTTCTCTAAAACAAAGAAAATAACATGCATTAATGCAGTTATATCGGTTTATTTTCTGCATCCAAGCGATAAATATTTTAAACTAAAGACGATTCTTTGGAAAGCATTTTTCTACAGTAAAAGCAGATGGAAGAGAAGACGTGTTCAAAAAGAAGAAAATATAATGAAATCTCACGTTTTCTGAATGGTGTGTAATTTTGATGAAGCAGATGAGACACATTCCAATGATGAAGGAAATTAGTTATTTTGATATATGATGGTTGTTTTTTAATGATTCATTAGAGAAAAGATTATTTTCTATATTAAGAATACCACCATATTTATCATGAATAATACCGTGATTAAAGAATAATTATTAAAGAATACCGTGATAAATATGGCATATTAATATTTATACCATATTTATCACCAGTTATCTAATGTAAAATAAAAAAAAAATGTACTTTAATTTGTATATTTAAAAGATTATTAAGGATAAAACATTTTTTTATGAAAAATGTGTAATCAAATTTAACGATTCATTAGAAAAGTTTACTTTCTATATTAAGTATACCTGTATAAATTGTCCCATATTTATCATCAAAATCAAACAAATTTTACTTTAATTTCTATATTTACAGGATTAATAAGAATAAAACACATTTTATGAAAAATGTGAAATCAAATTAAATAAACTTTCTAGCAATTTTGCTTTTTCGTAAGCAAGAGAAAAAATAAAACATTTTTTATGAAAAATGTGAAATAAAATTTAATGATTCATTAGAAAAGTTTATTTTCTATATTAAGAGTATAGAAAAGCATTAATATAGATATTGTGTCATAGTTATCTCCAGTGATCTATTACAAAATCGAAAAAAAAAAATGTACTTTAATTTGTATATTTACAGGATTAATAAGGATAAAAAGCCTTTTTATGAAAAATATGAAATCAAAATAAACAGAAATTTTTTTGCAATTTTGCTTTTTCGTATACAAAAGAAACCGATTGTCAAAAAATGCAATTGTCAAAAAAATTAATTAGAGTACACTTGATGAATGAAATTGATGAATCTCCATGCTGACTCCATCGACATCTCTGATTCGATAAAAGCAATTAATGTAATTAATTCGCTCTGATCGTATTAATAGAAAACAATAAACACAAAGAGATGTATTAATACAATTTGTTATGTGATCTTAAAATTTAAATCGCAGATTTGTATTGCTTTGAATGAAATTTATCTACTAGCAGTTTGTCTGTCTGTTTGTTAGTATGCATAATGTGAAATCAATAATTTAAAAATATAAAAAAAATTATAGGGATAGAATTTGGCATATAATTTTTCGATTCAAATTCTTGATATTTATCAAATATTGATCAAAAGATGGAAAATGTTCTGCAGTTTCTAGATCTATGTGTTCATGTTAATGTAGTAAATCAAAAGAAATAAAAATGCTACAAGCTATAACAAATAAATTTTTTTCCTAATTTGGAGCTCTGAGAACTTTTGGAACATGTATTTGAACCTTAGAATATGAGAAAAACGATTATTTTTACCAAAATGTTATTGAGTGTTTATCAAATTTTGAATTTGAATTCTGAAACTATTATAAATCAAATAAAAAAACACTGCTAGGATAAATCAGCAATACTTTTCGATAGTTATATGTACTTTTTCGATAGTTATATGTACACATATTATAACATTCGAAAAATCCTATTTTCCCAAAAGTAACAAACAGAAACTAACACACTAAACTGTATACTGTCTAACATAATATTGATTTTATATTAAAGAAAAAAAATTAAATAAATAGATTCTTAATTATAATTTACAAACTGCCTATTTTTTCTAAAGTTATATTTTGGGATAACTTTTCATTTTAATGAAAAATTAAAGGAGCTTTGACGAGAAAGAAATAGAATATGAATTGATACTTTACAGGCATTTTTGTACCTCAAATTATTTCGATACAGTTGATAATAAAATATAATGTTTTTAAATCAGTAATTTTGAATTGTGCATAATTTGAATAAAAAATTAATCTAGAAAGAAAAGCTTTATGAAGGGTTAAATTTTATGAAGGTCAATGAAAATTTATACATGTCTTCAGTTACAGTATAAAATGGAATTCACAATTTTTATTAAATATGTTAAGAAATTTGTCATTAGTATTTTAAGCATAAGAGATATTTGCGTATTCCAAATATTACAATTTTCAATCAAACAACATACTTAATTCACTTGTAAGCGTGAGGAATTACGATTCATATTTGAAAAAAAAGTAAAAATAATTATCTCAGAAGAAAGCTTATTTTTATTTTAACGGCGATAAAAAAATTATAGAATTTTAAATATTCTAATATATTAAAAAAAAACTAAAAATTTCTATTTTCTATTTTTTAAAAATAAAATTACGATAATTAATAAAAACTTCGACTTTAAATTCTGATAAATTTCCACCTATCGGTCATACCTGAGTCATATGAAACCAATTGGGGGATTATTTCGATTATGGCGGTGATGACGACCCCTCCCCAAGAAATAAGAAATTTGGTATGCGAATAAAAATTATATAAAATTTGTTACAAAATTTTGAACAAAATCATTCGATAGTAAATCTATTAAATATGCATGGGAAGACATAGACATAGCCATAGACATTTAGATTTATTCGTGGAATTTCAGGTTTACATCATATTTTGCATCAATGCATCAAGTATCAACTGTCTGTTAATCTGTCTATTCGATTTTTGATAGAATGTAACAAGCAAGATGGATGAATTTCATTTGAAAATGACACCAAAATTGTAGATATGTTCCAAATTTTGGATTTAATTTATCAAAATAATTTGTCTGTGCGAATGTTAAATTAAGAACTAAAAGAAACCACTGGAAATGGTTCCCTGAATATTGTTCGCTTATCCTCTGATTTTCTCTATCTCGCTCAAAGTCGTGAAGGTCACGAATGTTCAAATTTAGTTTCAGAATTCTGCACATAAGCGTTCTATACTTCGTGATATAGTAAAGAAAACCGGTTCTCATGTATTAACCGTATGCCATTGGCGAACGGTAGTTACGACAGAACCTATTGCTAACTTGTAATTAATGCAAAAATACTTAAAAGTCCAAATATTTTTTGAAACCTTTTTTTTTTTTTTTGTCGATTAATTAAAATTAAAATTTGACACAGAGTTTCAAATGTAGAAAACTATAGTCACAAAATAACATATTAAATTTCATATATTTATGTCGTAGTGTTTTTCATTTATCGCTTTATATGCATGCAGAAGAATAGACTGTCACACTATTAGCCTCTTGATGTATCTCATTCCAAATCTGATGCAAATCTAATTTCAGATGATAACCTATGAACCAAATTTTTTGTATGTGGTTCTTAACTTCTCGTAGTCATTATGGTCGCTTGCACTCGAACAGCAATACAGACAGCCTTTCTCTGAATTGATTTTCTTCAAAATTATATAGAAACTTACAAATATGGTATAAAATCCAAATAGAGAAATTTGAGAAAAGAAAAATTAAATTTATTGGGTGATCATTTTTCCAAAAATCTAAATAAGTTTCAAATTTTGATTTCAACCAATGAATGGAAAGTATACAATAATGCATACATTGTATTACCAAAATAAACATATGATCATGCATCAAAAGGTAAATTTATAGCTGATTGCATACGTATTGGAAAAAGCCGATGGGAGAATTCTAAAGGGGTTCATATTCAGAGAAAACTTCAACTTCAAGACGAAATTCACAATTTAAGTTTTCCAATCGTTGAAAAATATTTTTTTTGAACTAAAACTATCATTTTCCTTCTTTACAACAATGAAAGCTGCCCTCTTTAATGTCAAGACTTCAAAAAATGTTAATTTTTTAACTATTTGTTCTGTTAAGACCTCGTAATACAAGTAAGTACTTTTAATGAAAAAATACCGCTATAATAAAAATAAACACTTATTAATTTTAAAATATGCTAAAGTTTATATTTTTGAAATACCAAAATACATGGAAGAGGTGAAATGAAATAATAAAATGTATTCTATTATAAAAATATAATGGCAATTATCGAAAAGTGGAAAACTTTTAAAACTTTACACATTTAATAATTTTGAATATAAAAATAATTTTAAGAAAAAATTAAGCATTTCAATTTTGAAGATGGAATATCTTAATATATATTTACAGAAAATTAAAAAATAAATAAATCAAAGTTAAAAAGAAACCCTAAACTTCATGAAAAAACTTAAAGAAATAAATTTAAGATTTCATTGCTGCATTAACACACTTTAACTCAAGTGAAAACTACATATATATTTTTAAAAAAATTTAAAAAATGATAGAATTTACAAGGAATAGCATTATTGAAATAAGCCGGTTCCATTCTTGTAAAGTTATTTTATAAATGATGACATGATGACATTTGTATGATTCTAAGAATAATCTCATGAAATTTTTATTACTTCCATGTTTTTTGTTTCTGAAAATTCTTTGATCGATAACAAGAATATAAAAATTAAAGAAAAAACAATAATAAGAACCAATGAAATCTGCAGCAATGTATCGACATAGGTCCTTTTGAATATTCCATCCATATTTATTTTTCAGTGAACAATGAAATCAACATTTCCTTACATGCCTCTTCCGTTGTTATAATTTACGGACAAGACTTTCGTTTGTTTGAGTTTTTCAAGGTAATGCTAAAAAATAGAATTAACCAACTATGCTTTCGCATTCGAAATCACAGACTAAAATATTGCTAGTATTTCTTTTCTTTTTTTTACATAATTTTGAATGAAAATAAAACTTATTACCGAAAACAGGAAAATTGCATTTCCTGCTATTGCAGCATTCGGATGACCATGGATTTTTTTTATTATTATTATTGTTATCTGCGAATGTGTGAATGAATGAAAAAAACTAATTAAACAATTAGACGTTTCTTTCTGTGGTAGATCTTCAGTTTTTTTGTAATTAAAATTCTACTTTTAAATTTAAGTTGGACAGAGAGATTGTTTGTTTATCTTCTTAACAGGTGTTTGTTATCTCCTTAAATAATTTAGTTCAGCTGGAATGAACTTCCAGAAACTTTCTCGCATATCCTCTAAAAAAGTTACATCTTTTACCTCACGCAAAAAATTGTGGAACTTGGATAAGGCAGAGAACTCCTTACATGGTATTGGCTTACAATAATTATGAAACGTAAACCTTTGACGTGATTCAAGTATTTTTACTGAATCTATAATGAGATTCTTGGCCAGGGTTTTGGCAATAAATCCCTTATATGCCATTAATAGCATCAGAAAATTGAATTTTTGTTTTAGACCCGTTTTTACCAAGAGATTTAAATCAAAATTTAACACAAAACTACCCCATGCAGTAAAAAAAAAAAAAAAAAAAAAAAAAAAAAAAAAAATCACTTGCCAAATTTGATGTATTAAGTTATTGTATTTTTCAGTTATCGTATTTACATGCTTCTGAAAATACAGACCGACAGACTCACGTTTGATTTAACCCCTTAATGGATTTGGCTCAAATTGAAAAAGGTTTGCATACTGTATATAGGTATATATGTGTGTGTGTGTGCGCGCGCTCTATCCCTCTGCAATAAATTTAGTATATGTAATACTCCAAGAAAGCATGAATGTGTGCGGATTGGTATGAATGAGGATAGAACCTAGGACTTTGTGGTTTGCAGCCGAGTAGCAACACCACAAGAGAAAAGTAATACTCATGTCTCGTAGCTGTTATCTGGCTTATAAGTTTTCACCACAGTACTCTCCCTCCAGTGAGTCGGATGTGAGATGAACGATATGTCTGTTGATTCTAATGCGCCTGTACCCATTTGAGTAGCGCCAAGCGTTATGGCGAGCGTGTGTGGAGGAGTGGTTGCTGTTGCACCAAGTGAGTCTGGGGCTTTATGTTACTGCGTGAAGTGAGTCTGACGACTTTGTATTGATGTGAATAGATGGCGTCACAATAGCTGTACGAAGGTTGAAGGTTCATCGTCCGAGGTCACCAGTGTAGCGGATTCGATGAGCGAGGATAGAACCTGGGACCTTGTGGTTCACAGCCGAGTAACAAGACCACAAGACAAAAGCAATTGCTCGTGTTTTGTAGCTGTTTTCTGGCTTATAAGCTTTCACTACAAATGAATAAAAAATAATGTAATAAACGTCTTTTTCAAAAAAATATTTTTAATTATTAAAGACATAAAAATATTTGCAATCACACTCAGGTATGAAAATGTGCGTGCGTGAAATCACTTTTTACTTTGACATCAGGGAGCACTGTAATAATCGAAAACTCTAAAATAAACACACAGGTCTATTTTCAGAAACGTATAGCAATCATAATTTGCTATTTAAGGAACAAAATTTTCCTTAGTTGATTAAATTTATTAAAAAAATCTTAAAATTTTTTCAAGCTTAAATTAATTAGCTAAGCATTTTGAAATAACTTTTTATAATATGAAAATTTTAATTGAAGTAATCAAAAATTATATTTTAACAAAAAAGAAATACTTAGTGATAGTTGATTAAGCAATAAAGTGGAGCTGAAGTCGATTTTTCGAGTATCGAATCTGAACAGGGCTCAAGGTTTACATACTTACAGCCTAATCAACATAAAATATTTTGAAAATAATTATAACTTTAATCTTGAATTCGTGTAAAAATTTCAATAGCTTGGAAGGAAAAAATGACAATTCCCCATACAAAATTGGCCTTTATTCTAAAATTATACAGGCAACGGTTTTTGTTTTCTTATAACGTTTAAGTACTTTAGTTTTCTTTTGAAAATAAAGTTGTATTTAAAAACCATGCATAACATTCTGAGTTCTCCGAAAAGTAAGTTTTGAATTTGTTGAAAAATTAAAGAATTGCTGTTTTTCAAATGGATGTTCTGAGTCAATTTAAACTTTTAAAGGTTATCTTTTTGAATGATTTACTGATATGAATGATATTTTCATTCTATTTTATTAGCAGTGCATCAATTCCATTTAATTAGGGTGTGGCAAATTATGTTCTTTTAAATTCAAATTCTTTAAATTAAATTTTGGCAATGCATATATTGAGAATAAAGTTGATTTGATTTAACAATCCTATTTCCAACACATTTTTCTGTAGACTAATTTAACGTATTTTTTAGAAACTAGGGAAAGAACCAGAAACTGTAGACCCACCTAAGTTTTTATCTTTCAAAACTGGTGAAATAATTTCTTTTGTTAAGTGTTCAATAGATGGTAAGAAAAAAAAGACAGATAATTACTTTTTGTCTTATTTATCAGCTCTAATTTTTTGTCTAAAATTTGCACTGCGAGATGAAGTACAAAGTTTTGCTAAATTCTTTTATTTATTCGTAGATTGCATGCAGATTTGAAAACTCAAAACCTCAAGAATTTCGATGAATGAAACTTGGTATGTAAGTGTTACTAAAATTGTAGTTAATTTGTTTCAATATATCGACAAAAAAGCATTGAAAATGCATATTTCTTTTTAATCTGTAGGAAAATGCATATTTCTTTTTAATCTGTAGGAAAATGCATATTTCATTATACTATTCATTACATAACTCTCATATACGAGATTTTGGAAAAAAAAAATCTGAAATTTGTATCTTTCTTTTGTTGTTCAAGGCTTTGTTCAAAGTTCACAAATTTTATGCTGGGAAAAGGGAGATAATATATTTATTAGAGGGAGGAGGCGAGAAAATTTATACAAGAATATTCCAACTAATTATATTTGGTAATTGTATTACTGAATTCTGTTAAAATTCAGTAAATAATTGAAAAGATGCAGTTGTACTGTAAAGCTAAAATAAACTTTATAATAACAGAATTTTTTTTGACAAATCAAAATTAAAGTTTGAATAATAGTTCTAAGAATGCGATATTCAAAGTTTGCTAACTGCAAATTATTATCCCATTCAGAAACTGCGAAGCAATTTAAAATTAAAAAATTGTATCAATTTAAGAAGATTAATTTTCAAAGATAATTAATCTCATTAAATGTTAGATGATACCGAATTTTTGTCCACGTTTTTAATTTCTTTGTTTCTGCCTAATATTATGACTATCAAACACCACAAGAATGCAGTTTTAAATCTTCAAATGATTTCACATATCTAACGATATGTAATTACTTCTGAAAGAAAAAATTGTTTTCCACTTTAGTTTCAAAGTATTAGAAACTTAAAACTGCAATCCCTTATAATTAATTTCATCTAGATTTCATTGTGTCATTCGGGGAATTCAAATAACATTCCCAAGAAATTAATTTTAAATTCGTTTATAGATTTCAGTAAGAATGTTTCACAGAAGTCTTATTATACTGAATTCGAATAATGCGAAAATAAAAGATCTTGATGATGAAATGCCGTAATTTTGTTCAAAAGAACATAAATGTTTAACCTGTCTAGCATTTCTCTTGCAGACTTAAGTAGAAGTGAGCTGAGAAGCGCATATTAAATAAAGATTTTGGTATATTAAGATTGCATTTAAATATAGCCGAACTTCTATATATATATAGAATTCCAGATTCTTCGCAAAGATCTCAATTTCTGGAAACTACATCGTTTAAAAATTCATTACACAGAAAAATATATTTAAAATTTTTCTGAAATAAAAACGATACTGTTTAGTTGGCTTTTTTTAAGGGTAACCTTTTCTGTATCCGTGCCTTTCACAGACAATGAATTTCTGACCATATACCACTGAAATTTCAGTTTTATCCCGCTGATATAATTTTTGGGAGGGCAGAATGCTCAACAATGGGGTTCCAAAGATTTCATTTTATTATCCTGTTTCTTATAAATTAAGAGGAAAAGTCAAAAAGTAAAGGTACTTTTACAATTTCTCTTTCCAGGGTTTGATAACATGGCTGAATTAGTGTCGGCAACACAACACAATTAAATGTAGTAGCTCCATTGTCGATCTGCATCAAGGAAGATATGAAGGCAGGGATTCGCTTTATGTTTGCGGAAGGTGTTGAACCTCCGGATATTATTCGTCGAATGCGAGCGCAGTATGGTGATAGCTATTTATCACGAAGCAAGATCTACGAATGGATACAGCGTTTCAGACATGAAAAAACTTCTTTATGTGACCGAAAGATCACGCAAGCTATCGACATCAACCACTGAGGACAACTGGTAAGGGTATCGTGATGGAAAACAGGCGAATTAAAATAAACAAAATAGGCAATACTTTACATACCCTTCATGGTTCAGCGTATTCCATCTTACACGATAAGCTAAATTTTCAGAAAATGTGTACAAGGTGGATCTGCCAAACGGACGGCCGAAACAATAAAGGAGTTGGGATATGAAGTGCTGGAACACCCTCCATACAGCCCAGATTGGGTTTCAAGCAATTTTTCATATGTTTGGACCATAGGGGAAAAAAACGCCAAGGAAAAGAAGAATTTAAATCGATGTGGTGCAGAATTGGTTGCAGACACAATCGGAAAAAACTTTCTTTTCCGATGGAATCAAAAAACTTGTGGAATGTTTAGAAAAATGCATTGAAATCCAGGGTGGTTCGGGAAAAAAATGTATGTTTCAGTTTTCTATCATTAGAAAAAATGCACCTTTTCTCAAATGCCTTTTATTTTTTGTCTCTTCCCTCGTAATATGTTGATTTAGAATTCTTATTTTCCAATTACGTTGGTCATATTCTTAAACGGTTTGTTCTTTCCTTTTAGGAAAAATATCAGACTTTTTATTATTCTAATATTGGGCCACTTAATAGAATTTTGTAACTCTATGTAAATATATTTTTTTCTTTTTCCTTTTAAGAGATTTAGAAAGATGCCGTCAAATTATTTAAAACAGCTGCCATTCTGTTCAGCGCCTTCGTGACCTCTTCTTTAATTGCAACATAATAATGCAAATAAAAATGACTGACAAAACTTTATTAGGAACTCAATTATTCAATCTTAATACCTTTCTGTAGACATCTATTAATAGCTACTCACCCTCGTCTAGAATAGTCACCTATATTTCTTTCAGACGTGAAAGTGGATGCTCTAAAAACTTTTCTGAGAAATATAATTACTCGGCCAATTAAATTAACACCTAGTTGCTTCAAAATAAGCGAACTAATATACTGAAAATCTTTCGTATTTCGTATTAATGCTCTACATTTCAGTCGTTGATATTATAATGTTTGTTTTTCAGTTTTGGCTTTTATATTTCGATTTTTACAGTGGCATCTTTAGATAACTTGGATGCAGAATAAAATCAGAAAAGAGCAGAAAGCAGAAGAGAGAGAGAAAATCAGAAGCTCTTGCAGTTTTCCAGGCTTTGGACTATCTTTCCGTTCCTGAAAAACCTTTACTTCTTCTTACAGATAGTCAGTTCTACAGCAGAGTTCATACAGAGTTTCAGTTCTTACAGCACTTCAAAAATTTTCATATAAATTCCCATTTATCATTCATAAGATTGTGGGCAAAATTGTGGAAAAAATCTCAGATTAACCAACATATTACTTTTCTACGGATCCCAGGGCATTCGACAATTTTATGGAATGAAAAAGCGGACTTGATCGCAAAATCAGTAACATAAATCAGCCCATGCATTGAATGGATCGCATCGGAAGACATCATCTCACGCATCAAACAAATCTCAAAAAGAAAAACAACAGACAGCTATAGACAGAGCAAATATTATGAAATTCTTGGTGAAATTCCAGACATGAAAAATATTGCTAAATGGACAAGAAATAGAAGAGAAGACATCATTTGCGCTAGAATATCTACCAAAACACTCATTACACCTGGCCTTCTACATCGTTTTAACCTGTCGAATCAACCAAATTGCGAAACATGCCACTCTTTGAATAATTTGGATCATATCTTACTGCACTGCCGAAAATACTCAAGCATCAGACGTTGCCTCTGGTCGAAGTTGGGCCTCAACTCTCTTTCAACCTGTAATTTTAAACAACTCACGAGCAAAGCATTTGCAGATAAACTGTCTCACCATATTTTCCTTCAACACTTGACATTTTTTGACATTTATTAATTGAAGAAATTGTTGAATACTGGGATGACAGCTTTTGTAGCTAAAAATCCCTAAATCCCCCTCATTCAAAAAAACAAAACAAACAGAAAAGAGAAAAGAATTTCAATGAATCAAAATAGATTATTAATTTATTTTAGAACTGATACATTGGATTTATCACTTCATCTACCATCTCCTGTTGCTGTTACTATTTCTTAAAAAAATCCTTTATGAACCAGCGGAAGCAGTGTTCAAGAAATGTTTTCTAATAAATGCAGTTGTATATATTATTAACCAAAAGTTGTTACAAAACTATAGTTACGAAAGAGCGTATTAGAGTGAGATCTTTAGCGATATTTTTGGCGATTAAACCCTAGGATATGATTAATACAAAAATGCCAAAAAATATGAATGTGCATTTTACATTAAATAATAAAAATTCATTAATTACATGAAATTATGCATTACACATGTAATGGAAATCAACGGAAGTGATGTACCCAAAACTTTTTCGTGTGTTTTCTAATAAATTTGTCATGCCAAAAGTTTACATTGCATTGGCTTGCATTACATTGCATTGCGCACAATAGTTACAAAATATTAACTTTTGGCGTGAATTTAGTATTTTTACTGAATCTGATGTGTCATTCTTGGCGAGTTATTTGGCAATCCCTGACATGTGTTAATAATATCCAAAACTCGACTTTTTATTTTACTTAGACACATTTTTTACAATGAATTGGAAAAAAAATATGTGGCACAAAAGTGCACTTGCCATTGCAAAATCCCAAGCCTGTTTTGAGATATGTAAATCACTGCGTTTTTGAATTATCGCATTTGCATGCTTCTGAAGTACAGATCGACAGACGGTCACCTGCCTTTGGATTTAGTTCAAAATTTGACAAACTTTTACACTGTAGCTATTAAATCTCTATACCGAATTTTATCTCTCTAGCTCTCTTCGTTTTGTAATTATTGTGTTAACTTGTATTTGAATAATTGGGCAGCACAGTTTACTGAAAATTTAATAAAAATATGCGCATTTGATGTAAAGACCGTATACCAAAATTCACTCATCTAGCTCGAAGCGTTTTTGAGTTATCTTTGTCTCAAACAAACAGACAGAGAGGCAGACAGACGGACATTTTTCAAAAAGTATTTTCCGAATTCAGGAAGGTCTAAAACATCAAAATCTCGAGTTCGAATTTTTCGATGACTACTGTACTCTTTCTATATTACATGTACCAGAAAATTATTAAATGCAAGCAATATTTTTGATGAACCAACTAATCGCCAGGGGCGACTGGTATAGAAATAAACACAAATTGTAATATGCCGTGGATGTATACATGGAAATTAATAGGAAATTGGAGGGAATGATAATTTCTTTTTAATATCTAAAACCGTAGCTAAGAAAATAAAGAAGTGCTTTAAATCGCAGAAATGAAATAATACGTAAAGCGAATTTTTAATAAGAATAATGGAATTTGTTCCTTTATGTAAATTAAGTCTGTAACAGCAGCAAGCTACTCTCAAGAAACAAAAGTCCTAGCAAAAAAATCAATGCACACGTTTTCTAAGAAATTAAATTTTGTTATTCAAATTTTCCTACACGTGAGTTCTCACTGCAGTTTTCTTTCACTGTACATTTAGGTTTAATTATACTCTGGAAAAACATGAGAATTCTTTCAAGGTTTCATGTTATGCTTAAGTCTTTTTTATTTTATTTTATTTTCAGACTTAGATAAATCATTCGTGAGCAGGCTGATCAGCATAATGATGGTACCGAAAAATTACCTTAAATAAGAATAATCCTATTCTGATCAAAACAACTTTTCAAGTGTAGTTCTTTCGTGCGACCTTTACTTTGATGACTGGAGGATTTCAATTGTTTGAACTTTTTTGCTTTGCGTTTCCTTTGTGATTAAAAGAAGTAAATTATAATCCCTGACTTGTGAGTGTTATTTTAAAAATAAAAATAAATGTGGGCGGCTACGTATGCATGTATATTCTATATCACGTGCTTAATAACTAAACCACGTATAATTCAAGACATCGGCTTGCTTTAAAATTCCATTTTTGAACGAAAATTGCATTTTTCATTGTTTTATCAGAATGCTTGCATTTTTGCTATTTCAAAACCATTTTCATTGTTGTTGTTATTTCTGGTGGCACTTGATATGGACATGCAGGCTTATTTTGAATTCAGCGATTTTAAGCAGGGAGAGAGCGTCTCTTGTTTTTAGTAGCGACAAATAGGGCCAAGAGAACGATTTTGCTACTCACGCATCACATTCGCTTGCACAGCCCCCTTTTTACAGGGGGCACATTCACACATCTCACAGAAAGAACAGATGAAGAACAACCATGGCCGAACTGGGACTCGAACCCATGATGCCCAGATCACGGAGAAGACGCGCTACCCCTATTCCAGGACACCGGCTCATTTTTATTTTATGTTTACTATATCGACAATTTAAAATAAAGACATTTTAATAGAACTTAACAGCTGTAAACAATACTATAAATAAATCTTTTTCTTTTTATTTAGAATATTTAAGAATTATATTTTTCCTTTTCATTTCTTTTGCCATATACTAGATCTTATTCTGAAATAATTTCGTTCTGCTTTTCTTTATTTTTGATAGCATTTTTACAAATTAAGATAATTTTGATTTTCTATTGTACCTTGGTTTTCCATTGATGCTGTAAATTCTGACAATAAATACGTAGGATTTTAAATCATACTTATAATATATAGTAATTTAACAAGACCTCCAGATTAGTTTATAAACATTTACTTGTAGGTGAGTTAATAAACATTCATTCTGTTTAAAAAGCTGAAGAATCATCTGAATTTACTGGTATCAGCTGCATGCATACTCTTCAAAATAGAGAAGAAAAGAGAAAAAAATTCCAAAAATTGAAAATTTTAAAAATGAAATACCCAACAACTTAGAAATTAAATGACCTACGAATTTAAGAAGTTGTGATGAAAAGGCACTTTTTCATCTCATTGGAAATTAAAATAAAATTTGTAAATCTATTTTTCTCAAAAAAATTTTTTCCTCAAATTTAAATTTTTCGAACATGATTCCTGAAATACTATTAAAAATATAAATTTGAAATTTGGCTTTATTTTATTTTATAATAGTTTAAAAAGTGAACAAAGTATAAGAGCAACGATCCATCATTGTAAACTTATGCATCATTTAAACCTTGAAAAACGATTAAAATTCCACAAAACTTTATGCTTTTACATTAACACTCTCATAGCCTTCATGAATTTTGATTTATTACTAAACCTAGGCACCAATAATTATATATACCGAATGATTTAATATCGTTTGTTTGAAAAAAAAGGGAAATAAAAGCGAAAAAGTATTCTGAAATTTAAAAAAAAATAATTAAATTATAAAATATTTTTGCACGATATATAAAGTTTTTGCACAATGTAATTTAATAATAGAAAAATATTTCTTCAAATATCATTATTTGATAAAGTAGCTCCGAATATAGACCTAAGAGCGAAAGTCATTTAAAAAGTTTATTAATTCATTAGGAATCGCCAAAATGATGCCATTTTTCTGCTGTAACTTCGGGACAAATTAAAAATTCAATAATTCCAATTTTCTTAAAACAGTTATTTTCTTACCATTTTATAATTGAAAACTGTCTATTTTAAATGATACAAATTTTATTTCCGGCCTATTTTTTTCCTTCAATTTTTACGACATTTTAAAAATTAAATAAATAAATTGAACGCTATTGAAATAAGGAAATTTAAACATTCGTCGATTTTTAAATTCGTCTAGTTCCAATAATATTCTCATTTTCAGACAGTAAAAATATTATGTACATTATCAGATTCTGTACGAAAGTAGTTATTAAATTTAAAAATTAGACATGAAAGTATTTTAATATCGAGCGACACCGACTATGTCGATTTATGACTAAAATGCTTTTTGTTGCTGATTATTTTAACTTTTAATGATGTTCCTGATGCATATGTCGAAAATCCATAAAGTGAACATACATGTGGATCAGTTTAATTTAGTTTAGTATTAATCCCCCCGGGGGGGCACCTCGAATTGAGGATGAGATGCTTCCGGCATATTGGTTAAATCTCGCCACCCTAGAGGGTACACTAATAGGTGGGGGATCAGACTCCTCCCATCGGTGACGGGACGTACTTCCTACAGAGAGGGTTGTACCGTGGCCATTGACGGCCCTTAGGACTCAACCACAGTTCCCGCCAATGTTGCTGTTGCGGCGGTCTGGTCATGCAGTTTTTATGGTTTAAATCCGTGTGCCTTCGTGGCGGGTTGGAGAGTTAGATGGCTGACTTAGTTTAGTTTTATCTAGGCCCCGTTTTGGAACAACAGGTGGTTTATATTGGAATGGATCTTTCAAGTTTCACCTATGGTCATATAGAAGCACCTAAGAATTCAATTTAGTCAACAACTCCTCTTTTCAACATCAGATTTAACATGCTTCAGATTCGCATACCATATGGTTCTTGGATGTTATTGGGTTTCGAACTTTCAGCCATCAAAATCTTTACTACCAAGGCAAATCAGCTTACATAAAAGGTGCTTTAAAAGTACGGAGCTATTTTAAAAATCTTTAATCCACAAAATTCACGAAAAATGCATGGAAGATATTGAAATGTAGATGTATTTTTTGACATAAAATCAGAATAAATTGGTATAATAATTTGCAATATAAACCATAAGATGATTGTGGGGGAGAGATGTGTTACGAAAAATTGTATTTATGGTTCACAAATATTTAGTAAAGGAAATCGTTCGGTTGGTGTACAATGAAAGAAGTCAGACAAGAACGAAAATAGAAAATGAACCTTTATTCCATAAGAAAACATAAAACAAAACCAAACTGTACATAATGATTAGCATTTGTATAGATTTACAACATGTAGACAGAGAGGAAATTGTTGGATAAAAAACATAAATAACAGAACGATCCACATTTTGAAGATAAACTTTAAACTCGCGTAGGCACCTCATCTTTTCTAGTCTTCTGTCAGAGTGTGCCCGATATTACCCTGATTTAAGGATCTACAGATTTTGCGTGCTAATTGAGATATGCCAGAATTCTTGCATTTTCCAGAACCCAATTTTTTATCGAATTCCTCTCAAGTCACCAAGGCCGGTGATCATTAAACTGGTATTCATTCAATATTCATTAATAATCCTGTAGATCTATTATTTTCTTTAAAACTAACATAACAAAAAAGTCTTTTTACAGATTCGTGGTATTATGTTTTCTTCCAATCAGCACCACGGATATCAGATGAAGGTCACAGATGTCATACCACCAGAATTCTGAATGGTATGACAAGCTATATATGGTAAAAAGAATTGAAATTAAACTGATCGAGAAAATTAATTTTTGTCTTTAGTTTTTCTGTTAAAGGGAAGTGAGAAATCTTCTTTAACGATGTTAATATATGAATATATGTTTTATCCATTGAAATGGAAGTATGTTATCACCCGTAGGCGATGATGTATGCAAGAATTCTTATTTGAATTCATGCTCATTTTTTCTATGTTTTTTGAGGCTGCTACGCTAAATAATCCGGAATTATACGATAAAGTAACAAGTATCTATGAAGAAGCACATATGAAGAATTTCTTGATAAAAAAAGAAATCAAGATTCATTTTTATTCTTTCTGGATAAATGACAACTTTCATTCTTTTTCGAATTTTTGCTTTCTGAGATTGCTTGAGCCTTTTGTAGTTCATTCTAAGTTTTGTAAAAATTGAAATACGTCTTTTTTTTTTATGGATTTCTCAATTAAACAATTGTAAATAACTAATTATAAATATATAACCAACTGTAGGTTATTTTAGGTAACCAATTGTGAATGCATTCATTCGTGAACATATTCAATTAAAAAAATCATTTATTGATATAATCATTTTTTTCGTCTCCTTCCCTGTTTTACGTTATTCAAAACTTCTTTATATTAGCAAACTTTATTAATTTCACAATATCTTAAACTGCATTTTTCATGAATTAAACTTATAACGACGAATTGCTTTTCATTGTCTTTAAACGATACGCATGTGATTGCTCCAAATTACAGAAATGGAAGTAAATAATAATAATTTAATTTTATATGTATGCAGGATCGGTGATAAAACATTAATGAGTATAGTTAATATGGCACTCACAGATACATGGAATATTTCTTAGCATTATATATTATGATAAAATCGTGAGTATATACGAGATCATTTATATTGTGAGAAATATAGGAGATCTTGCCGGCGTCCTTGCGTAGGGGTAGCGCATCTTCCCCATGATCTGGGCGTCACGGGTTCTAATCCCGGTTCAGGCATGGTGTTCTTCATCTGTGAGGTGTGTGAATGTGCCCCCATGTAAAAAGGGGTTGTGCAAGCGAATGTGTGAGTTTCATCTTCATATGAGCTAGAAGTCAGACTTCTGCCCTCGGGTGCTCAGTGGTATTTACCCTCAGAAGCTACTGCACCCCCTTTTCGTGGTAACGCGGACACGACATCATCATGAGAGATCTTTTATATTTTTAATTCTTTGAATAATAAATTTTGAATTAGCATTACCTAACGTTAATCTCATTATAAAGGGGTAAGGAATGAATGATGAGCAAAATTTGAGAAGTAGGTGTATGCAAAATAGTATGGAACCTCAAGTTTCCGTGGTAATTTTGAGATTAGGTAATATTGTCAATAGATTTATTTAGTAATTTTAAAAATATGCCATAGTCACCAAACTTCACTGGACATAAAATGCCAAATTTTCGCCAAGATGATGGATGACGGTTTTAATTTTTTAAACAAATAACAAGTAAAAACAATTAGTGTTTATTTTTGAAGCAAATATCTAACATTCATTGCCAAAATTGACGTTAAGCATACCAATTATAAGCATTCACACAGTACTTGAATAACATTGGTAAAAAAAATGGAATTATATTTATGCACTATCTACATTTATTTTATACTTTATTGTAATTACAAGCATTAACTTAATATGCAATTTGCCTGTTTAATTCTATTCAGAGAATAAAAGTCCAACTTTATAATAAAATCTTATTATAAATCTTATTATTCTATGAGACGTATAACCAACACACTTTACACATATAATCATATATTTATATTTTCTTGCTGTATGTTAAAGATTTTTATTTAATTGAAGGTGGAAAAAGTTTATATTTCATTCATGTTATATTCTTGAAAATTTGAGGCTGCATTCATGCTACCTTTACAATTTATAAGAGAATGTTATACACTGAACTACGAAATATTGTTAAAAGTTCTATAAACAAAAGAACAGCTGTTCTTTGCAGTAGAAAAGAACATGAAGTATTGTTGTTAGCTTCAAACAGGGAGGAAATGGTCTTGTTAAGGTTGAATTAACCTGTTACGTCACCAGCTTCAGATAGTATTCTATAAAAAAACTCGCAACTCGTCAATAATGTAGAAAACGGGGGAAAAATATTTTCTTGGTCGAAATTCCTTTTCTTTTCGTGCTGAAATTCGAAACAGCTCGATTGGCGTTGCGTCCTAATGGGGGTGTAAAAGAGCATAAAGAAAAGAAAGGGGAAAAAATATTCCAATCTCTGAAAATTTAAAGGAAGTCAAATTTTTTTTCCTTTTTGAAACTCCAAATAAAAGTTTTTCCAACAAGAAGAAAAGAAATACATTTCAGAAGCCTGGAACAACAATAGTTCTCGCATTTCTTTTTCTTCTACATTTGAATCAGGATTCACAAAGGTAGAAAGCTGTTAAGTGTTTCTTCTGCTTTGGTAAAATACTATTATCCATAAAATGAAAACGTTAACAGAATGCGCTTGGATTGTACCTTGAGAAAATGCATGAAATTTTGTCATTTTGTTCACTTTTAGGAAATATATACCTGTATATCTATTTTATTTCAACACTCCTTACTCATCAAAGTATTTTAAGAATATGTAAGAGTAGAAAAGTCTAATATATTTTCAACAAAACACGAAAATCTTCTATTAAAATTTTTAAATGAGTTTTTATCTTTTTGTTAAAGCAACGAACCCGATAATGTTTTTGGATCGATACGTGAGTACTTATTTTATTTAAAAAACTACTACGAATTAGACAGCATCAGTAATATAAAAATATCTTATAACTTCAAACGAGCAATTCTCCTATATTTCTAAATTTATTTCATATATTACGGAAACGTCATTTTGTTTACTTTTAGGTTCTAACAATTGGAACAAATTTATATTTAGATAAGGTTTTGCTTTTTTTAATTTATTTATGTAGGTGCTTTTCCTGAAAAACCGAGATTTTGCGCGCGCGCGCACACACACACACACACACACGCACACGCACACGCACTTTTTATAACTATCAGTGCCTTTTTCTATCTGCTCTCGTGTTGACAATGACATATGGAGTCATCTCGGACACGATTTCACAACAGCAAGATTGAGTGTATGTTCAAAAATATAAGTAACGATCAAATAAACAGAATAACTTGTTAAACTATGTGCATTCATGATTTTTTTAAATTTAAATAATCAGTTCAAATGTAGATAAGATTGAAAAATATTTATATATAATCAGTATGTGATTCGTATCTAAATATTTTCACTGAAAAGACACGATATTAGGGGAAAAAAAACTGCCGAGGGAAGCTCGGTCTTCATATCGTTGCAATATATGCGATATTAAATGCAAACAAGTTTCTTGTGCCGGCGTCCTGGCATAGGGGTAGCGCGTCTTCCCCGTGATCTGGACGTCCCGGGTTCGAGTCCCGGTTTGGGCATGATTGTTCTTCTGTTGTTCTATCTGTGAGATGTGTGAATGTGCCCTCCTGTAAAAAGGGGTTGTGCAAGCGAATAAGTGATGCGTGAGTGGCAAAGTCGTACTCTTGGCCCTAGTTGGCGCTGCTATAAAAAATAAGAGACGTTCCCCTCAGGCTTAAATCGCTGTCTTCGTAACAGCGGGCTTGTCAGTGGTAAGTGCCATAAGAAACAAACAAACAAGTTTGTTGTATAATAAACTTTAAAATGTTTTTAAAAATTACTATAATTAGGGAAGATTATATAAAAATAATATTGGTATGGCTGTTAAAGTTGCTAATGTTGATATTAAGATATTTAGAATTTTAAAGCTGAGGTAAAATCGTGTTTTTTTAATAATATGCGATAATTCCGGAATGATTGAAAAATGTAAAGATTTTCATCAATTTTTAATTAAAATTTAATTGAATATAAATTTTGAAAACCCTTTCATTAGTTATCATTAAACCCTTTCATTTACTATCTCAGAAGTAACTAACTGTCAATTTCGGTAGCCTTTACTCAAACAGTTTGTCCTGAAGAGGATTTTAAATAATTTTTTCCTTGGCGCAATTTACAGATAATATGCCAGTCTACAAGCATCATCATTTGAACTGTTAGAAAAACAAAATAAAAGATGCAATAATTTCCCATTTAAAGGAAAAATTCATTTCAATCTGATGTTGCTGAATTTAAAAAAAAATGAAACAGCATTTAAGAATTGACAATTAGTTTTCCTATTTATCTAGCAATTGTATTTCATAACTTTCATTAAATTTTAGAAAAATAATGGAGAAATCTTGCAATTGAACAGATATTTTTTATTTTGATTGCGATTCCATAAATTGTTTGAATTTCATAAAATGTCTGTGTCATATCCATATATAGTTTCCTAATGAATTGTCTTTTTCTCCATCAAAACATAGATTTTAAAAAAGGTAACAAAATGCAGGAAAGCAAGATGAAAACAATCTGCATGGAAATACATAAAAAAAATAAGTGGTTATAAGGCATATGCAATCAAGAACCAGTTCTCAAACATCTTTTTTGGAAGAAAATAATTTTATGCAGAATTAGAAAAAAAAATTTGAATTTTGCACGTTCCAGTTCTTAATATTTATTCTACTAATCATTGGATCAAAGGTTACAATTTAATCGATTTTGGAAAAAAAAATCATATTGATTACTTTTTCATAGTTTCAAAATAGATAAAATTATTATTCGTTTTCAAATGCATAAATGCACCCATCTGTGAAATGATAGATAACTTATAAATATATACAAAGTTATTCAAAAACAAGGAATAGATTTAAAATATTTATTTCTAACTTGATTTTTGGCAACAAGCTGGCTTGTCAAGAATATTGGTTATATTTAATTTCAGTTAAATTATTTAAATACATATCTATGATGTCTTATAATTACCAGATATTAAAACTGTGTTTCTTTAATTGTCTTACATATGCTCCTTAGATATGTTCACTGCGTACATAAATCGTCTGAATAGAGACCAGTCCCGTAATATATTGCTATTAAAAACGTAAATATCTGATATCTATCCATCTACGTTCAAGATTTTGCGATATTGTTAACTTCATTTTTTTATTTGTCTCCTAAAATACATAGATATTACACAGAATACTTCCATAGTTTTCAAAAATGTGAGAAAATCAGGCAATCAGGTAGTGAATGAAACGATAAAAATAATTTTACCTTGAGAAATTATTTGAACTTCAGAATATAATTCATTGTTGGAAGATAGGCAAAATAATATTTTTTTAAAAATTACCAATACGCAGAATAAATCCCTGGAATATGGAATTAACATAAAATTCTTATTTTTTTATACGAAATGATGATGATGATGATGCCGTGTCCCCGTTACCTCGGAAAGGGGGTGCAGTAGATTCTGAGGGTAAATACCACTGAGCACCCGAGGGCAGAAGTCTGACTTCTAGCTCATATGAAGATGAAACTCACACATTCGGGGGGGGGCACATTCACACACCTCGCAGATAAAACACAGATGAAGAACAACCACGCCCGAACCAGGATTCGAACCCGGGACCCCCAGATAACGGGGAAGACACTCTACCCCTGTGCCAGGACGCCGGCTTTATCCGAAATCTTTTACACAATTGATTTTTACAGTTGTTCTCTATCAAAATAACTAAAAAATAAATAAATTCGTCTTTACATTCATCCCCTTTTTATTACATTTTTTCGGTTATAATTTTTGTGCATAGCATTAATATTGAACTATGTTTTATGAAACGTATATAAGAATATATTTTCAGTCTTTTTAATTCATAATTTTCCTAAAATGCATACATATAGTTGCCTTCCCGAAGATTTCTCATATTTTTGCTAACAAAAGAATTACCCATCCTCCCCTTGGACCTTGGGAAAAGCTATGAATGTCAAGAGTACTTAGAATTTTTTTGAATATTTTCTGTTTTGCAATATAGTACAAAAAACAGAATATGAATTTTGGGCGAGCTTTGTTTCTACTGAAATAAAAAATTTATGCCGAATTATAATTTAAAAAAATAATATGACATATCAAATATCATTTATTTAAATTATTTCAGTTTTGAATAATTGCGTCTACATTCATGTGGATATATAAATCAACAGACGGTCAATCCTTTGATGGACATGATTTAAAATCTCAAACGAATCTATATTTTAAATGCTTAAATTGTGTATTAAATTTCATTTATCCAAAAGTTTCGTATTTTTGAATTATTGTATATTAATTAATACCAGAGTACAAATCAACACATTTCAGATTTGTACATATTAATGAGGATTATGCCCATACAAAATTAAATGAGGCCTTACACTTTAGATTCTATATTTGTGTACCAATATTTATACGCCTACCTCATTGCGTTTTATAATTGTGTGTTTACTTAGACAACCACCTAGTGGATTTCTACAATCACAAAATGGAAGCCGTTCGTTATGTAATATTTACATTTCTTGGCCATCTGAATTGCTTGAATATTGATTGTGTTTAGTTTCCGTTAAATCTCTCATGCAAAACTTGATATCCACGCACGTACAAAATCACACAAGATTAAAATGGTCTTAGGAAAATAATATAGTGAGATAGATAAACTATATATAGATAAATAAACTATATATAGATAGATAAACTATATATAGATAAATAAACTATATATAGATAGATAAACTATATTTGATAGATAAACTATAATGTAGTTAAACACTTTATGAATTTCTTTTATCATATACAGGGTGTTCATTAATTATTGTCGGGGTTTCCGTACCACATAACTTTCGAATAAAAAATATTACGCAAAAACCGATTACGTATTCGCAAAGTACAACTCAAAGAATTTTATTAATGACATTACAGTGTAAAGCTTGCACAATTTGCACTTTGTAGGCATTCAGCTGAAGGTGATTCTTTGAGTTGTACTTTACGAATACATAATTCTTTGAGTTGTAATTTACGTATTCATAATTCTTTGAGTTGTAATTTACGAATACATAATCGCCTTCAGCTGAATGCCTATAAAGTGCAAATTGTGCAAGCTTTACACTTTAATATCATTAATAAAATTCTTTGAGTTGTAATTTACGAATACGTAATCGGTTTTTGCGTAATATTTTTTATTCGAAAGTTATGAGGTACGGAAACCCCGACAATAATTAATGAACACCCTGTATTTTTTTCATTAGTCTATATCATTATAAGATACAGTATTTATTGAAAATTATCAAAATTTCCGTGATTATTGAAATGTTGTAAAAAATAGTATTGGAATAAAAAATATACTAAGCAATTATTTTCCAATATTTTCTTGAAAAAAAAAAGAAATTAGAACATTAATTTCTTTATACCTCTTGTCTTTATTAATGATAGATCCTTTTCTAAAGATAAAAATTACTCAGCTGCTGCGAATGATATCGTGTTATCCTATTATCCAATAGCAACAATGGTAAATAGATATGGATAAACATCCATTTCTTTTATATGCCATGAACAGCTTACGGAATCTGTTTCATAAGCACTGATTTGAAATGTACGGTCCACAGAACAATTCATTTGCAATTAAATAACAATCACAGTACCAGAGTTAGCATCTGTTCTGGTTATACAATAACTTTGTTCTGGTATTTCTAATTATTGGGTCATTTGTATTGAAAAGCATATGCATAACTATTTATGTCTATTTATTATAGGTTAAATAAATGATAAGCAATTAAATTAATTTGATATCATAAAGATATATTCCTATTTGAAGATAGCAAAATATAACTGAATATGATTTATCTTATTTAGATTCAATTTCGGGAATATCATTTGTATTTGAATAAATTCAAATGCAATAAACTATTGTTAAACGATTAATGTTCATTTTCTTTCGAATAAAATTATTTGATTCGAAAGAAAAAATATGAGTTGAATTGAAATAATTGAATCATTGTAAAAATAATTGAATCATTGTATTAAAAAATTATTGTAAGATCAAATTCAAAAATGCAAGTACTACCAACTATAAGTGAAAATTTTATCTCGGAGTTAATGATAAAGTAACCTTTTTTTTGTAGTTTCAGTTTTAACTTTGGCGAAAGAACGCTATTGAATATTTTGATGGATGTTTTTGAATTTAATCATAACATTAAACACTTTTTAAGATTGTAAATTAAGTTTTAAAATATTATTTAAAAAATAAAGGAAAAAAAATACACAAAAAAAAACATTAAAAAGTTAGCTTTTGAGTTTTAAGATAATGTAAGCATCATTTTTGTGAGAGAAAATTTTGGAAAATATGGTAACCAATTTCCATAAGTAAGTCATTGCGATTCCTCTCTGGCAGTGGTTAGACATTTTTTTTGTGCGACGCTTACATTTACATCTTGTTTCTAATTGCTTAATAGAGCTTTGGAGATATAGCGAAAGTTTTTTTAATGAAAATTTGGCTCTTCAAAATGAGATATGGCTTTTCAAAATTTTTCTAATGAAAATTTGCAGCTCAATTATTATGCAAAGCGTTCAGTTATATATAGTTTCAATAAAGCCATCTGAAACATTTGTTAGTGATTTGTTTATATTTGAATGTTGCCATTTAGCAGTACATGATAAGATCTACTTCTGTGACACACACACACACACACGATATCTCTTAATTCAATTTTTATCTTAAATTAGCTCATGCTAACTTCATTTTAAAATGTTCACTTATTTTCTGACACTAATCCCCCCCTTTTTTTTATTTAATCATTTCTGACAGGAACTTTAAAAAATTGCTGATTCCATTTTTTCCCACATTATGAGGGTAGTTATAAAAATTCTTAACATCTATTTATCTTTATCAAAGATACCCAAGATTCCCTTGTCTAAACTGACACGCATCAAAGAAATTCCTCTCAGAATCTCGCAATAAATCCACTAAAGGAAACATTGTTACTTTCGTTCTTTTCTTCTGGTACGAACGTACGCATCATTTTTTTTTGTTTATGTGTAAATATTATATCTTTCGTGGTAAAATAAATTGAAGTTCATTCAAAAAAGTCTCTTTCTTTCGGCTACTTAACTGCCAAAATTATGTTACACAAACACATCTTATTTATTATTTCCTATTCATAATATCCTGCCCCCCCCCCAAAAAAATAATTAAACATTAAATTGTGACAGATATTATAAACTGTATTATTTGAACAGCTTTTATCTATTTTTTGTGTGTATGAACCATCTTGAACACAAAAACAAAGTGTGAACAAAAAAAAAAAAAAAAAAAAAACATATGTAACGCAATTAAAATAATCAGCTTTAATGTCTAAAAATTTGGAGGAATCATGTGCATGAAGTTATATCTGAACGTTTAAGCTGAGATTAAATGTAACAAATATTCCTGCTAGCCAGTTGGTTTCTCGAATCTATTGGGTACACATAACATATTTCTTCGATTTTGCAATTTTAATTTTGTTATTTTCAATATCAGAACTATACAAATGAATAAAAGATATAAAATTTTTCATCATTGTTAACCAGAGGAAGTGGTCTGCCCAAAACTATCTCGCATAATCTCTAACAAACTTGCCATGCCAGAGAAAGCCTTACATAGCATTGGCGTAGAATAACTACGAAATAATTTTTGACGTGAGTTTTAAGTTTAGTTATATTAACGTCCCGTTTTGAAGCAACACTAGGGCTATTTTGGGACGGACCTCGTAATTTTGAACCGCGGTCAGATGACGAGGACGATTCCTGAGCTGGCACCCCCCTCTACACGCCACACCACACAAGCGGGAGGACGTTTGTTCTGGACGGATGTAACGTGCAACAGACCCCCTTACACGACGGTTCTTCGGTGGAATCGGGTCTCGAACCTGAAACCCTCCGGTTCCGAAGCTGAGACCTTACCACCAGGCCACCGGGGCCCTATTTTTTGGCGGGAATTTAGCATTTTTACCGTATATATCGTAGTGAATCATTTAGTGAATGCATTAATAATATCCTGGAATGCGTTAATAGTATAATAGTATCCAAAAATCGAATTTGGGTTTTAAACGCGTTTTTCTCAAACGACTGAAATAAAAATTTGACACAAAACTGCATTTGTAGTCACAAAATCCCATACCGAATTTGATATATTTGAGTAACTGTGTTTTTGAATTATCGCGTTCACATGTTTCTGAAAGTACAGACTGACAGACAGTCAACCTGTTGTTGGCTTTGGCTGAAACTTTGAGAGGTATCTAAGCTATTGAGGTTAAATCGGTGTGTCGAATTTTATTTATCTAGCTGTCTTTGTTTTGTAATTATCTGTAAACTTATATTCGAACAGCCGGATTTCCTCTGAACACATTTCACTCAAAATTTGGTAGAACTCTGCAATTTCATCTAAAGAACGTATACTAAATTTCAACCATCGAGCTCAAAGTTTTTTTGAGTTACTTTTATCACAGACCGACAGATAACAGACATTCTTCAAAAATGTGTTTTTCGAATTTTGGGTTTAGTTTTAGTTTAGTTATATTAACGTCCCGTTGTAAAGCAACACTTGGGCTATTTTGGGAAGGACCTCGTCATTTTGAACCACGGTCAGATGACGAGGACGACACCTGAGCTGGCACCCCCTATCCACACCACACCAGTGGGAGGACGTTTGGCATGACGGATTTAACGTGCAACAGACTCCCTTATACGCCGGTTCTTCGGTGGAATCGGGTCTCGAACCTGAAACCCTACGTCTCACAAGCCGAGAACTTACCACCTTTCCACCGCGGCCCCTTTCGAATTTTGGTATGTCTAAAATGTAGTAATTCGTCAAAATCTAGAGATTGAATGTTTTTACGATTACTATACTTTCTCTACACTATGTACAAAAGAAAGTAAGAAAAAGTATTATCAAAAAGAAAATTGTTTTTTCAAAGAAAATTGCAGGGAAATAGCAACTGATGGTTTCATATAAATTTTACTAGATACCTTAATCTGTAACAAGGTAATCGTTGTCTTAACTAAAAATATTTTAATTAAAGTTATCGAAAATGAATATTAAAAAAAAATCAATGATTGAATCTTCTTTCCATTTTTTATAAAGATGAATTTTTCAAACTTTCTTCTACTTTATTCTTTTTCACGATGTTTCTGAAGTCTACACATCCGAAACAATTATATGAAAAGGAGCTTCATACTTACTCTACAATCTATTTCTATGATAAAAGGACTTTTGTAATCTTTCAAAAGCAATGTGTTTTCAAGACTTTTAAACGCACTTTTGATAAATGTAAGCAGTTATGAAACTGAAAGTTGACTTCAAGGCATTCATTATGTACACTGCTTATATCAAACATTGCAATACACTATTTTAGTATCACCATTTCTATTTAAAAGATGAACATTCTGTAGTAAGGCAAATGCAGTTCAAGCAAAGTAAAACAAAAGTAATAATGGTTCAGTCTCGAATATTTTATCTCATGCATTTTCATATAATGGGATAGAGCATTTTCTGAAAAAATGCGAATTTGGATATTTTATCACTTTGACATAAAAAAAAAAATCGAAAGTCACGTGCCGCTTTTAATGCCTTGCCATGAGACATTAGAAACGCCATTAGTAGAAAAAGCAGAAGTTTAACCATTTCATTTATATTATAGTTCTAAACATCAGACATTATATATTTCGCTTAGATATTCCAAACAATGTCTGCATTTCATGCATTGATGGCTAGACTAACAGAGAATATTTTGCTCTCTCAAATCTATTATATGAACCAGATTTTAGATACATTTCTATCAAATTCTTATAATAAAACTGGAAAATAAAAAAAAATGATATAAAAAGTGCTGTCTAAGATAACTTTTTGCAGAGTTAGTTCACAATGAATTGTCGCAAAAGGTGGCTGATTTGCGAGATCAGGTTTCTCTTTAGACTAATTTATTAATCATAAAATAAAACACGATCCAATCTATTCTATGAAAGAACAATGAAGAAAAGCAATAGGTTAAAAACATACTTTTCTATATATTTCGTAAGTCTCCCCTCTTTCTCCAGCTGCAACCTTTTACTAACAACCGATTTGTTTGAATCGTTGCCAATGGCTGATGATGAAACATGTGCTGATCGGGTTCGAATCACTAGAGATCATCGCAGAGAAATATTGAGAGAAAAAAAAAACACAAAGACACTTCGCAACTCGAATTCGAAATTAGGTTCCATCTTAAATTTTACAAAATATCCAACAAAAATAAAATTAAAATTAAAAAATATATATATTTTTGGAACACTTTTCAAAATTACTTCAATTATTTCTGAAATTCTAGAAAAAAAATTGTTCTCTCTAAACATTTTAAATGCTACTGATGATGTAGCTTAAAAGCATCTGCAATTTTTTTTTCTTTTTTGAAGACGAAATAACTGTAACCGAAGTTTTCTCGTAACCATTGCTTGTAAAAACTAGTATAGTATTGTTTCATTTTAATATGGCAGCCGTTTCGTGTCTGAATGCATTTTAATAATATCTGTAACGCTGTTTAATTCATAATTCAAAAATCATTTTTATTTACAGTTGCGAATGTTTGAATTCATTACCAAAATATAACGCCTTTAGCCGTAAGTGATATTGATTATTTATAGTAAGTGCATTTATGTATCTCTATAATAACTTATTTCTTTCTGTTTTATTTGATTGTATTATTGATTAATTATGGTAATTATTTTATGACAGAGTCTAAAATATTGTGAACGTTTGCTAATTCCTGGAATTCATCAAATTCTGTTCCACTTATATCTGTACTTTCATATGCTAGATAATTAAAAGCACTTTTTCAGCAATTTTTTTTCAAAATAGGAATATTTATTTTCATGGATTTTGAACAGCAGAATTATATAGTAGATAAGCCTTTTTCTGTTCTAAATTTAGGTCACGATCACAAATATTTAGGCTTCAAAGATTCGAAGCTATAATACAGTTGGCGATATTTTATTAGCAATGCTGGCAGTGAAATGTTAAAATTAAATAAGTTTTAAAATTCTGTATATATAATATTTCAAGTTGGTTTAAATCAAATTGTAGCAAAAATTTCAAAAGGAAAGTTCAACTCGTTCTTCACAGAGAAGTTAGGGTTTGGGGACAGATGTTAAGATTGTTGTCCTGCATATAAATCACATCAGAAATTTCTTGGACAAGTGCTGGAAATAATAACTATAATCTAAAAAGAATTAAAAAGACAAACATTCTTATTGTTTGAATATTATTAGGGATTGCAATACCAGACCAAAATTTAAATACCGGTATTCGGTATTTTTTAGATCTTAATACCGGGATACCGGTTTTAATACCGGTATTAGAAATTTTAGAAAAAGAAAGAAAACACAGGTGTTTCTTTGTTTTATTTGCCATTTCAATTAGAGATTGTAAATATCACAAAAAATAATTTGTAACTAAAAAATTATAACAGTACATAAAAAATCACAAAAAAGTAAAGTAACATCTTATTTATTTAAATCACAAAAAAAGTGTAAATATCTTAAAAAACCTAATTCATCAATTGTACTGTCATTAATCCTGAAAAGTAATTTTGTGCAAAAATCACTAGCTGTCGAAAACGCTCTTTCGGCATCTATGATAGTTAGTGGTACTGTTAGCAATGCGCGATATACTTTTTCCAAGTATTTACCTCTAAATCCCTCATCTTCAAATAAATCGATTTCTTATCGGATGGTTTTGGATATAGCTGATTTCTGTATTGTATTTTGGTTCGTTGAAATTTTCTTATTTATCGCTCATTCTAATTTTTGTTCAAGAGACAATTCCTTTAAACTATCGACATTATTGTCATCATAATCCTCGATAACTGAACCGAATTCTCTTGAATGTGGATAGGTTTGTGAGTAAATTTTAAGAAAATTTACTATAAACTTAATCAGATTTGAAATATTTTCTTTTCTTCTTTTTCATTTTTATTTTTAAAATCATTATAACTATGTAAATACCATAAGACATGTTCTATTTCGATATGCCTTTCTTCTGTGTGATTTTTCAATGTAATATATAATCTTCAGATAGTGATGTGTGCTGTTAGGAGTAAACAGTTCCAACGTGTTTTAAAATCTAATATTAACATATATTATGTTTTATTTTCAGTTAGTATGTATTTTAGTAATATGTCATCTTTCATAGGGGAACGTTTAAATATCTTAACAATTTTTCGAACTTTATAAATTATAGGAAACAATTGTTGATGGGTTAATATTTCATCCTCATTAGCAATATCTTCTTCAACAATTACATTGTCATTATCTTCATTGTCAATATCACTCGCACTCTTTCTCTCTTCAAAGTTGGAATATAAAGTTTCTATATCCACAGTATTTGGATTCTTCTGTTCTTTATTTTTTTTTGGTATAATACATCTATTACTCCTAACTGAATTCCATGAGCATAGAACAATTGCTGATTTGCACCAATGAACTTTCCATCTTTTTTCATAACTGTTGCTCCATCAGTCGTTATGGATACAATATCTTCTTTCAGGGACAATCCATGTTTCGCTCATTTAGATTTAAGTAATTAAGCCATTAATTAGTTAATTAATTTCGCCCGTTTGGGAGACATAAAAACAAAAATGTATACTATTTTGCTATGGTGTCGATCTCTGAATATATAGTGGAGACAATTTTAAAAATTTCTAGTAAATACCGAAAAACCGGTATTTAAACTTGTGAATACCGGTATTACAAAATTGTACAAATGGTTCAAAATACCGGTATTCGGTATCCCGGTATACCGGTATTGCAATCCCTAAATATTATCTTTCTAATTGAGCAGTTGTTTAGTTTTCGCTATTAAAAACGAGTGGGTCTTGACGGATCGACTTCTAATAAGTGTTTGATTCTCCTTTCTCTCTGCATAAAATCATGGATTTTGGACAAGGTTGTAAACGCCATAAAGGCTCAGATTTTTTATTTTCGTGAATTAGTTTTATATTTCTTAATATAGAATAATAAAAATCATTTCTTGTCATCGATTGCATAGCTTTGATGAATGATAATTTTGAAAAACCCTATTAGAAAGCCATATTTGACGATATTTTTTGGAGGGGGGAATTAATCGCTGTTTTGCAGTTAATATTGAAGTATCAGAAAGCCGAATATGTACATTAGACGGTAATATTTCAAAGCTTAAAGTCACAATTACAAACAGAATTACATTCTGAGTTCAAAATCATCGACCAAATTTCATGTATTTAATTCATTACGGTTTTGAGTTATGGCATTTTTATGCATGCGAAGATAATGCTAACAGACGATTAGCTTTTTGAGAGATTTGAATCAAAATCTGATAAGGATTTACACTTTAGATGTTAAAACTATGAAATAAATTTTATTTGTATGAGTTGTTTATCAATTTATAAATTTTATTTGTATGAGTTTTTTTATCAAATTATCACATTTACATGCTTACAAAAGTTGCCAGGCAGATGGTCAACTTCTGGACAGATTTGGTTCAAAATTTGATACATTCTACATCGTGTGTATTTAGACAGCCAACAGACAGACTTTCTTTGAATGGGTTTTGATCAAAATTTGATAAGTGTTTATAAATTTGGTATAAGAGCATATTCTAAATTCCTTACTTTTAACTTGAAATGTTTTTATTTCAATTATCGTACTCTCCGTGAGACAAACATATTTCCAAAAAAGTGTTTTTCGAACTCAGTCGTTTGAGACATGTTGATTCATCAAAATCTCGAGCCCCAATTGTTTTAATAATTGCAGTACTTTCTTTTTTTGTGTAATAATACTTACAAACTTTCTTTCTGTATTAAGAAATAAAAATATATATATTTTTCTCTTTTTGCTTTAAGGTTGATAAGTTACGACTATATTTGTTCCCGGATGTCTAATCGGAGAATAGGAAGCATAGTTTAAATATAGGTTTTCCACTCTTAACACATTCAGAAAGTCACCATGAAACTAAATTGTGTACTCTCTAATAAAGGTGTTTACCCCCCCCCCCCCGTCCCAGATATAAAAGTTGTGAACTTTAAGAAAAGTCTGAATGTTACGAATGCTCATGTCTTTATTTTTAGATCCTTGTTCATGGACATTTATATATCATTATAAAATTAAGAATAATGAGTATGCATTTCTGAAGCAATTTTATCTTTCAATTGAAACCAAAAATTGTCACAGAACTAACATTTCAGCAATAAAATCGCTTACCAAATTTCGTATATCTAAAACATTTCGTTTCTGACCTATCGCATTTATATGTAGTTGAAAGTATAAACAGGAGAACCATAAACTCCTCGACAAATTTAGTTTAATCATTATTACAAATCGACATTTTAGTACTAAACGGTATATTAAATTCCATACGCCTGACTCTTTTGACTTTGAAGTTATTTTCAATTGCTGTCAGCCCTGCAAACATTTATATGAATGAATTTCCCTATAAGTTTAGAAGAAGTCTACAAATTCATTGTAATGACCATATACCAAATTTCATCTGTTTAGCTTAAACTGGTTTCGAAATATTGTGTTTATAGACACATGCAAACATAATTATAAAAGTGTATTTTTCAAACTCGAGAAAATCCCAATCATATAGATTCGTAAATATCTAGAGATCGATTAAAATTATAAACCTTCTCTGCTTCTATTGCTCTTAGTAAATGAGAAAGCCAAGACGTATTGATCTGAGAAATTTTAATCTGATATTTCCTTTTGATTAAGATTTACATTTTTAAATTTCGTATCGCCTAAACACTCTATGCATAATCTGTCTGATTATAGGGAACACAAATTTTGGGAGAAGAATTTTATTAGTCATGTTAGGACATTTTTTTCTATACTATATATTATAATTCTTAATCTTCAAATTTCCTAATTTTTAATTTCATCAATTTAATTTTTATATTGTATAATTTCTTTTCATATATTCCTGGATACCTGGTATAGTGGCTTGTTTAGAATGGACAGCTCAACAATTTTAAAATTTCACGCTTTCTCACATTTTGATATTTTATTACAGGAATTCAATTGGATTAATATAACGTAGATTAAATGAAATGACTTAATGAATAACCGTAAATGCATTTGAGTAAAATTAGTGATTCGTTATGAACCGCCTTGTTATATTTTATTCAGTTTAACATATGGTTTACAACTACGTAGATAGTAGATAATATAAACACATGATTCGCATTTAATAGTTGGCGATTACATACAATAATAAGTATTTATACAACTTTCACAATGCGATGAAATAAAGTGGATGTCGAGTGCTCTCTTTGTATATAATAGTTGTACAATCTGAATTTCGGTACTCATGTGTTCAAACGTAAGCCCATTAATTATTCCATTTTATAAATGAAGAATCAAAGAGTTGACTATAACTTTTCTGACAATATCAATTGCAATCAAATGCATTTAAAAACTTTCGCTTTAGAAATTCTCTAGAAATTTCGGTACATTTGCTCAAATATATATCTATTAATTATTCCCTTTTATAAATAGAGTCAGAGTTGATTATCACTTTTCTGACAATGATGTCAATTGCAATGAAATGCACTTAGAAATTCTCTATTCTAATATCTACTTATTTTGTTGTTTTATAATACATTTTAATACATTATTGCAAACGATTTTTTTTATTTGCTTGTATCGCGCTACTGAAATATGTTGCAGTATAGAAATAATAATTTTATGAATATTCAATGATTTATAAATGGCATCGGTAAGAATTCTGGATTATTATTAGTAGCTCAAGAAGATTAAGAATTATGCCATATTCATTATTAAGCCTTGGGAAAAAATCCATAAGTAGAAGAACTTTATTTTTTAAGACATTTATCTGAACAGCTTTGCTTTAAATTTTGCTTATATAAATTTATTTTCTATATTTTCTTTAACTTCAATTTATCTAGTATGTTTGTTGTCAAAATGAATAGTGAGTTGTTTTTTTACTCACTATTCATTTTGGAAAAGAAAATAAGAGAAAGTAAGAATATTAGACAAAGCAAATATGATTATATTAAAATTTAATAACATTTCGGAAGCTATTTTCATAATTAAACGAAATACTTTCTTCATAAAACAAACTTTTTTAAAGAAATAGGTTGTATTGTAGTTTATCCTCCTTTTTGTGAGTCCGATTTCAGATATTCTTCGTAGTCTTTTTTCTTTTTCTCGAATTCAGCGACACCTTTGATACAACTCTGGTTGAAATTTAATCCGATCAGGCCCCGGGCCCTAGGGATATGGCCTAACAAGAGTGATAGAGAAAAGATAAAAAAAATAATCAGTTCCTTGTGGAATTCTAACTTAAGTAGAATTTCTTAAAGAAAATATTCTATAACACAAAGAATAAATACCCTAAGGATTACTGCAATAAATTGCAGAGCAGAAATCATGCTTTTGTAAGAAAAAAAGGCAAATACAACTAAAATAATGCAATTTAAAATCCTGTTTATCGGAGAATATAGCTTAAATTGACATTTATTTATCTTTTTTAAACAAAAATAATTGAATTTTATAATAAAACTATTTGGATGTTTGAAAAAACAAATAATATTCTTAAATTTAATTGTTGCATCTTATTTTTTAAAAAAAAAATTAGGATCTGTATATTTAACTAAGAACAATAAATCTACTTGTTAATGTAATAATTTCTGCTGAAAATTCTGCTGCATGCTTGAGTTCACTGTAATTAGAATTTGTTCGAAAAATAAACATCAAATATTTGATTTTATTTTTAAGTGTCTTTGAGGAATAAGATATTTGCGTTTAATAATTAATTTCTAATTCACAACTTCCCGAAAAGAAAGTAATTATGCAAATATTAGCTTGGAAATACAAGTCATTGTAATACTAGGAATTTAAACATGCCACTTCGAAATGTTTGATGATAGAAATTACTTTTTACGTGAATTCTAATATTTTAATTTGAAAAAAATCATTAAGGTTACTTATAAAGGAATTTAATTGTTTCTTTTCTATTTCTATTTACGTGCAATGTTTTGCGAAATATTCTAAAATATAACGTTAAAAGAAATATTAACAAAAGGCGTTATTTCGATAATAAATTTTATCTTTAAATACATATAAATTAGAGATTTATTTAGGTTACAGATTAGTTTAACACATGCCAGTTATTTCTGTAGAAGTTTTTAGACAATGAAAATATTGCAGTCCCATTTCAATTAAGTCAGCCATCTGACTCTCCGATCAGCCACGAAGGCACATGGATTTAAACCACAAAACTGAATGACCGGACCTCCGCAACAGCAACACTGGCGGGAACTGTGGTTGAATCCTAAGGACCATCACCGGCCACTGTACAATCCTCCCCGAAGGAAGTTCGTCCCGTCATCGATGGGAGGAGTCAGATCTCCCATCTACACTGTACCCTCCAGGGTGGCGAGATCCAACCACCATGCCGGAAGCATCTCATCCTCATTTCGAGGGGCCTCCCGTGGGTTCATTTCAATTATTAAGGCTTTTTTAAAAATTTTAGTTTCATTTACATGAAAGTAGTTTCTAAATGACAAGCTCAACAAAAATTTTAAATCAGAGCCATGCACAAAAAAAAATTAGAAGTAATTGTTAATAAAATGGTCAAAAGATAATAATAATTAGGTAACTTTAACAGTTAAACACATAAAATACAAATAACTGAATTCAGTATGAAGAGTGATAAAATGCAGTGTGTTTTTCTTTTGCAATTAAATCAGAATTACCTTTGTAACCAGGCGTTATGTTTTTCGTTAATACAGATCTGCCTTCCGACTTTCTGTTCTCGATTATGTCAAGATCAGGATCACCTGGCATATTTTGCGACTCTGATGATATAGGTTTTAGTCTACCAGGGGTTGATGATTCCATCACATTATGTGTCGCCCTTCCGTACGTCTGCCCCACTGTTTCGCTATAAGCTGGACAATGACCTGTGTAGCTGCGAAAAGAAGAAATTTTAAATCTTTACATTTAATTTTTTCAAAAAAATGAGACAAAAGAATTTATTGTAAAAATTAATGCAAATGACAGCATCAGAATTGGTAACTCTGATATAATGTAATTCATTTGATAATCACTTTATCACACCTGAAGAAAATTGTGAGACTGATATTTCTTATAAAATCAAATTTTGAATAAACTGTTCTATGCTACTGTAAATTTTCATGAGCTGTAATATTCAAGATAATTCAAAGATTCGTAAGAATATATAGTTGGAAACGCCAACCGAAGAATTTGTACTAAAATGCTAGTAGTTTGAAATGTTATTATTTCAGTGTTAGTGTAAAATTCAGTATTTATAATGCAAAAGTTTACGAATGCTGAGATGGTGTATATGTCGCCTTTCATGAGTATTTTTAAGAAGGTTGTTCGTCATCCAATGCGCTACCATTATAAAAAATGCGTAACTTTTTACTTGTAATTGTAAGAAATGCTCAGTATCTTATAATTTTAAACAAGCAGTTCTTGTATGTATTAATTTATTTCGTGTATCTCGGAAACAGCTCGAACGATTTGGATGAAATTTTATATTTAAGTAAATTTTGCTTTTAAAGTTTATCTATATAGGTTCTTTCCAGAAGACATGCGATTTTACACACAAAATTTATTTTTAATTAACTATTAGTGCCTTTTTCTTTGTGCTTTTAGATTGGCATTGTCTTATAGCGCCATTGCGTAAATTTATTACTTGCATTGTTGCCATAAGATGATAATATACTGGTACCTCAAACTTTTGTGAGATGGCGCTGCATGACATTATCCGAATACGAATATGTTCTGCTCTCATCTAATAGCAACAATGTAATTATGTTAAACATTTTGAATAACATGCTAAAGGGCATGTATGATTGTTTTTATTTAAATGACCATTTCATTTGTAGGTAAGATGGAAAAATAATGTATTATAATGAGTGTTGCGATTTTCTAATGAACTGCCCGGTTTTAAATATAATCTTTTTAATTTACACAAACATAGCTACACTGCAAAATTTACAAACACACATAGACAATTAGGTTAAAGTAAGCAGTGGTGGAAGGATTCCGGCGTTTCCAACCGAAAGCATTCAGCTTTAGCGCAAGGGGTGCGCATACGAAAAAGTCGACCTTAGGATGCAGGTCTCCTGTTCAACTGCTTGCTTGTCTGTAAATACCACAAGGATGAGCTCTCTTCTCAAGGGGAAAGAGGTGCTACAGTATGTATATACTATTCGTATCTAAATATTTTCTCCGAAAAAACCCCCCACGATTTTGCAACAGCAACAACAACAACAACAAAAGATTGCTGAGGGAAGTTTGACATCTCGGGTACTTTTCAATAATTGCTTTGAAACATGTCTTGTTCATCTTCTATACACGAGTAAAAAAGTATTGTCAAATAGAAAATTTAAAACCATAATTAACTTGTTATTCCCCCCCTCTTTTTGAAGCCTATAGCTCATACGGATAGTGATTTTGATCAAATGTTTCTGTTTTATGCCGGTTTGTATTTGTATTCTCTACAGTATCGCCTTGATAGTTTATGTACTAAACTTTTAATTACTTGTATTAAATGTATTAACTTGTATTAAGCATTGTATAATGTATTAATAAAAATCGAATAAACATAATATTGCAATTTCAAAATTTTATCGATTGAATCAATATCGATTAAAATCAATTTTTATGACTCGTTGAAACTAGAAGAATGAGCAAAATAACAATAATTACTTTGTAATAATATTGCATTAATAAAAATCTATAGCATAATATAATTTCATAATTTTCATTCTGAATGCACTAAAATAAATTTTTAATTCTTTGAACCTAATGAAATAACTATATAATTGTAATAAAAGAAATTTTTTTCCCTTCAGCATCAAAATCACGGGTATATATTTGCTTAGTTCCTACATGAAACAAAAAAAATGAATACAGTTTCATCTGCCTAGCTTTTTTCAATTCCAACTATTAGCTCACACTCTCTCTATATATCTTGTTCAAATTTACCAGCGTTAATTAAATACTTTTTATTCATCCACTCAAGTTCAAATACATTTTTTTAAAACTTGTAGTGGATGACACTTGATGTTAATACAGTTTTTTTTCAAATATTAATTAATCAAATTTGTCCAGTATTTGGTCGCCAAAGTCACCAAATGATCGCCAAGTTTGTTTCCAAGCTCTATTTTGCCATTTAATATTGTAATTCTGTCATATGTATATAATATTTATATTGTAATTATTTAATAAAAAGTAACTAAAATAATAAAAAAAATTGTTGACCTAAATAGGAATTAAATTTTTTTATATATTACTTGTTTGTGTTTTTTGACAATGCAATCTGTTTTCGTGAGACTTTCAGACTAAATTACAGGAGCATTTTGAGATTTAGAAATTCCGTATAGCTTTATGTAGTTTGGAAAATCACCAACTATTTATAGACTTGAAAGGCGTTTAGTATCATATCTCTTCGCTCAATTTTATCTGTTTCCGAATTTGTATAGCATTTATATATAAAAAAAATTTCGAATTGTATAGCTTTTTTATCTAAAAAAAATTACAAATATGAAGTCATAAAAGCAAAGGAATGAGAAATGCATTTTGTTATAATACATCGTCTTTATTTTTTATCCTCAAACATTATGCCTTTCTCTTTCCAATTAGTAGAGTATTCAGTCTCAGTTATGATGGAAACTGCTTCAGAAAACCGAGCACAAGCATTTCATGAATAATACGGTCCTGTATGAAATGAATGATAAAATCTATTACCTCATAGCTTCAATGTCACGGATAAATTTATTTTCCCGTATCCCAAGAAATTTTTATTCTTGCCCAATATTTTATCGTTAAATGTCTTCTTATAATTCATAAAATGCTTTTTTTTCTGATTTAAGCGAATTTAGCAATAAGACTTTATAATGGATCAGTATCTTTTCGAACCATTAATGCATCTATGCAGATTTATTCTATCACACGAGGCAAAATATGTTCCCAGCGAGAGTTGTTCACAAGAAAATACCCAAGAATAAGATTGAAACTCTAAATGGAATTAATTTTATTTCAACTTTTAACTATTTTACAAGGAAATGTGGATATGAATTTTCGTTTGAAAAGCTTATTTAAATGTTATCATAAGAAAATGTTAGAAAATATGTTTTGATAAATATAGAAGAGTCTCAATATAAACTTTAACTAATTCTTTTCGAAAATTAATCCTCATTTGTTATACTGAAATTTAAATTACTAGTTTATAAACTTAAAGAAAAAAAATCCAATTTAATATCGTTTCAACTAATGCTTCATATATGTATAATCCATAAAATAAAGAAATTTATAAAATGTATCTGAGTAAAAATGAAAATAATATTTAAGAGCAAAGCGTGAAGGTGCATAAAGGGATGCATATGAAGAATTTAAATGTGTAATCTTCATACTCACCGATGAAATGTAAATCTTAGTACCTGGTGCTTCGAAATTAATTGCATGGATTTCTATAAATTTTGGTATATAAACAGCATAAAAAGTCTTTATTATTATGTTTTTACTATCTAAGCTGAAAAGATTGTGTAAATATTGTTTAGATAAAAGTGTACATATTCTGTTTACATATTGTATATATTGTACATATTGTGTACATACAGTGTTTATTGAGAGTGTAAAATTGTACATATCGTGTTTGAGAGTGTAAACATTATTAAAACTAATCATAAATTTTAAAATTAATGTTGAATTTCCAACAAAAAATTTACTTATTTTTTTTATTGTCAAAAAATGAAAATTAAAACAAAAATAAACGTGCTAGCATATTTAAAACCAATAAATATTTCCTATAAATTAAAAGAGGAACTTAATTATGATCTATTTTTAAACTGCAATAAAAGTTATTAAAAATAGAGATTAAGATATTCAACCAAAGAATGAAAATATTTAATTTCGAATTAAAATGTTAAACAATGTAATTTGAAGATTTAAATTCGATGAAGAATTCTCAAGATATGTTTCATAGTAGATACAAATAGCACATTATATTTCGGAATTTCCTAAACAAAATCTTTTTGAAATGTTTTATCAAATACTCTTTTCCTATTTATTATTTTTTTAGTAATTTAAATAAAAATTATTTTCTGTTTTTAGATTGAGACATTCTAATGGGACGATACCATTGCATACTGAATGGTAGAAAGTAATGTGAGAGAAATTGAAAAAAATAGATAATCAAATTTTGTTCTGGTATCTTTGCAGAAAACAAGATCTTAATTCAATTATGATTATTTAATTCATATATGGAATAACCCTGGATGGTATTCTAAAAAAATACAGTGAATTCTCGTTCAATGCGAGGTATTTGTTTTCCTCAATTGGAAATCGCATTACACGGTACATGCATTATAAATCAAATTTATGCCTGCTAAAACTTCTCTAATTTGTGTCAGCGCATATAACTAAGGAAATATCGTTTTTCCTTTCTCGTATTCGAAATATTCAAACTGGAAGTACTGCAATTCACAAAAAATTCGACCTCTTGATTTTGATAAATAATCCCCATTAAGACCACCTTGAGTTCTAAAAACATAGATTTAGAATTACGTCTATCTATAAATGCTATATAGCTCGGAAATTTGATATGTGGTCTTCACACCAAATTATTAGATTGTCTGTCAAATTTTAAACGAAATTAAATCAGAAAATGTATGTCTCTCCGTAGCAAGAGAACATGTTAACGACAAAACAAAGAACTATAAAGATAGAATTTCTTACGCAGTTTTAACAATTAAAGAATAGATTAGAATCAAATTTTGAACGAAATCAAATCGGAGAAAATTTATCTGACACTCCGTGGCAAGAGAATATGTTAACGACAAAACAGAAAGAACTATATAGATAGAATTTCTTACGCCGTTTTAACAATTAAAGAATAGATTAGAATCAAATTTTGAACGAAATCAAATCGGAGAAAATTTATCTGCCACTCCGTGGCAAGAGAATATGTTAACGACAAAACTGAAAGAACCAGATAGATAGAATTTCTTATTCAGTTTTAACATTTAAAGAATAGATTAGAAACAAATTGTGAGCGAAAACTGTCAATGGGTTGATTATCTGTCAATGTGTATAATTGTAAGTATGTAAGCGTGAAAAACGCAGTGATCACGAGTGTAAACAAGGGGATACCCGGGGAGACGCCATCAGGATTTCGGCAATAACGGACGTGGGTAATCACTGTGCTAAAGTATGAATCGAAACCCACAATAACACAATTTACTGTCATCTATATTAATGTTTTGTGTTGTCTTGTGTGATGTCAATAAATAATTTAGAAAAAGGCAACACTGGTCCGTCGTTATTTTATCAAATGGAATCTGGATTTTAAGCCAGAACAATGATTAATAAAAATGAAATTTGGTATATGATCTTGTAAGTACAATTGTAGTTTTGTACCAAATTTTGGCCTCATTTTACTGTCTGAAAAGAATTTAAAATAATCATATGTATTAAATAGCAAAAAACATTCATAAGCTGGTTTCTGAAAAATAAAAATCTGAGCACTCGTAGCATTCAAAGTCCATATTTTTATATCAGGGGAGGAAGATGATATCTTTATTAAAATGCATAGGAGAAAACAGTTACGATGACACCACTCTCGCTGACTTTATATTCAGTTTTATTGTTAATATATAAAAAGTGTATATTTTAATAGCCTTTGAACGTTTTCGTTATAAAAGCTAATGTATTAGTATTTCTAACAAAACGTGTGAAAATTCGTCTAAATTGTTTATTGTACTGTATGAGAATAACGTTTTTTTTGTCATTATATGCAAATTCACATTATATCGAAGAGTGATATGCAAGAGTTCACTATATTTCTTTTTATTAATTTGCACAATCTGACTAAACGATTTTTGCCCAGTTGAACTACAAATCATATATTAATTTTCACTTTACATCCAACATACGAACTTAATAGGTAATATTTTCAATCAAGTATTCACTAACAGTGAAGATTTAATAGAATCCTTAACTGAATTAACAATTTTGTTAATTAAAAGTGATAAATTATCCAAGACAATACATTTTTGTTAGAAATAAAATTATTTTCAACCTTTATGATAGCATCCTAAATCGATAATTATATAAATTCTTCTTCGCTATAATTAAATTTATTTACAGATTTTATACTCTAATCGTAGCTCAACAGTTAATTTCTTAGAAATAAGCATATTTTTCCAATTGAGAAATTTTTTTAGATGAAAAAAATGAATGCAATTTATGTTGCTTGATTTTTATAATTGCGGTGCTGAAAAATTGCAAATTCGAAGTTTTTTTCTTTTTTACAATTCAGCGGTCACATGAATAGCATTTAGAAAAATTTTTGAGACACTAAAATTTTTAACAAAAAAAATATATATTCTGCGACCAAACATAACCGAATTCTAATGAATATCACTATTTTAAACTGTTTTAAAGAAGGCCGCCTAAAAAAAAATCCATTAATCAAGATATATTATTTTGAAGTTGCCGTTGATCGGCAAAAAATATAATTCAAAGTTTTCTAACTAGGACAATCTGAGTAACTGTTACAAAACTAAATTCCGCCTTTTTTTTCAACAGTAAAAATATTTATTGAAACAATATAAAATATAATTATTTATATCAGTTGAAAATTTTTTGAACTGTAGCATTGTCTTTAATGCTTTAAAACTCAGCTATTGAGTCACGGCTAAAGTAGACATCCTTCACGTTTCCATAGAATTGGAATGTCGAGCACGAATTTTCAGAAAATGTGACGGCTATTTTAAAGCCATAATTTAGAAGAGACTATAATACCATGAAAAGACGATAGGTGGCGTTGCTGTTTCTTATTTAGACCTAAATTCATGGAAGTCTCTATCCTTGCGATGTTAGTTTGCATAAAATGTATCGTTTAACTATTACGTTTGCATTGCACTTCTTCATTACGAGATATATCATTTACGATTATTTAATCAGAATAAAGTCGCGTTGGTGTAATGGGCAAATAGAATTGAAGACAGTCTAACAAGTGAATGCACTTTATGGATTATTAACAATTACGCTTAGCTGAGAACTTAACATGAATGCATACAGTCTAAGAACTATCTTGAAATGATTTCAGAAAATTGTCCAAGAAGAATAAAGGATATTCGAGATTTTTTTTATGAAAAACGAGAAACAAATAGAAATTTTCGATATTTCCGTCTCCGAGATTCTATAATTGGAATTTTCATGTTGATGTCAGGTGCTTTAAAATATTCTTTCTTTACTTCGAATCAGTCTCGATTTAGTTTAGTTGATTAGTCACCTAAAAATATTATTTTGAAAGAAATGCTTCTTTTTTTTTGTATAAGTTATGCATGTCCTTTGCATGAAAATTATTATTTGAATGTTATACAAAGAGCATTGTGTGAAAAATCTTCTTAAAATTACATAAATAATAATTTCATGTGTGAATTAGTTTATTAAATAAAACATTGTTTAACAAGCAATAACTAATTTAAGCTTAATTAATTCAAATATTAATCTGGAATTTTTTTAACACACAATTTTAAATTATAAGTGTATTATATAAACTTTATTTAAACCTCCAAATATTTTAGTTACATACTTTGAAATGAAGATTGATTTTAATAATTAAATTATAAATGATACATCGATTTTCATAAATGAAATATACTTACCCTGGTAAATAGTATGGTTCAGGTATTGCAAACGGATTTTTCTTTTGCATGGGTTCGATTGGTTCCGACATTATCACCTTCTATGTGTACTTTGAATTTTGCCTGAAAATATGTAAAAATTGAAATGTTTTCAAATTTCAAGTTAGCATATTTAGATTTAATTAGTTGGCAGAGAACTTCAAAATGTTTCTTGTTCAAAAGTGGGATATAAGAATTCAATAATAAAACAGAACTGCTTATCAATTTTCATTACAGTACATAAACATACTATTTAAGAATCTAGTCTTTGAGTAAGTATCTTAGTGATAATAATTTCCATTAAAATCTTTTGTAATTTTATTAAATGATGAATATATTTACTACAGTCATAAGAATTTCTTTGTGGTTGAAATCATTATAAATATAGCACTTATTGGAATCTTAGGAACCTGGAGGCTTATTCTTTTACCCTTTAATAGTATTTAACTATCTTAAAAATGATCAAATAAAGAATAGCTTTCCTGATAGAACTTTTGTAAAAACTATTTGTTAATTCAACTTTTACAATATGTCATCATCTTTAATGAGTTTACATGAGGACATTAGAAAGAATTGTTATTCGTTGGGGACATTAATGATTTATTTTAGTCAGTTTATGTTCTTATTAAAGATTTAATTAATTTTCCAGGTGCTATATAAATGAAACCTTTCAAGGAAAATTATATTGCCATCAAAATAAAACTTGTTATTATATTACTTATTTATCTTTTTAATTCTTTAATAATAATTTCTGAATATTATATGGCATCGAATTATCATATCTTAAATTTGAATGCTGCAATTAAATCATTCAAAGATTTTCTCTCACTGGATAAAAAATTGCGCATAATTTACAAACACTTGGAGAATTCTGCAGATAGCTTAATGGATGAATTAGATATTATATTCCTGAAAGAGATGTTATCCAATTAGATAATTAAAAAAACTAGTTAATAAGTTATAGAAAAGTACAATAGATTAGTTGATGCAACTAACTGTGCTTGAATGTAATTTACCATTTCTAGAATGCACATAAATATGCAACATCACTTGATCCGTTTAAACTAGCTGTGTTCGACCCCAATATTCCTCGCATGCGTTCTAATAAGAATATTATTTCTTCTTACCCATATAAAATTGTGGACATTGGACAATGCCGAGAAATCAACGAGTGCTCAGGTCCCAAAATGAAGAGTTTTGCATTTTATTGTATGGTAAATAATATCGAATATGCGTTTGACGTCCTTTTACCAATCGATTGAAACCAAATTTTGACAATTCAATTTCAATTGAATTAATTAATTTACTTAATTAATTTTAATCCAATTCAATTTTAGCAACACGATTATGTATCATATTTCATTAATTTTACTCATTGCGCTTTTGAGTTATTACACTTACGTGTATACGAAAGTACAGATCAATAGATAATAAATTCTTTTGACAAATTTGGTTAAAATTTTACGCAAATCTACGTGTAAAGCGAATTTTATTCATTTAATTCTTTACATTTTGTAGTTATCTTGCCCAAAGAGACAACGAATTTTGTTCAAAATTTGATAGAAATCTACGCATTTGATGGAAAGATCACAAACCAAAATTTTCACATCTTGTTCAAAATGGTTTTGAAATATCAAGTTCACAATCAGATTGACATAATGATTATAAAATGTATGTGTTTTTGTCTTAGAGAGGACTAAGTTCGGAGATTTGTCAAAAGTTTCAGCTCAAATTGTTTGATTTCACTATGTATACTTCATACACAAAAAAGTAAAAAAAAAATTCCTTGAAATGGAAAATTTGACTATAGTTCTCTTTATCTACAAAGTTAGAATTCCATGATCAAAATCAACTTAAAGTTACTAAGCTAATCATCTATGGTATAAATGATAAATTCTATCTAGATTAAACAAATTTTTTTGGAAAATATTTCTGAATAATTAGAAATTTTATTGTTTTTTATAGTTGGTTTTATGAAAAAATATAAAATTTGATATGTTTTATAAAAAAGACATTCATGACCAATTTATTTTTATGTTGAAGTCTATAAAAATTGCATTTTTTTTCTATCAGAAATAAAATACAGAAGCTTTATTGGTTAAAGTTGAGTTGACCGATAAGAATATGCCTCTAAATTTGCACCTAGATATGATAAGAGGGGTGGGGATAAAATGGAAATACTAGCATCAGATTTTAGTGCTTAAATGAAAAGTTATTAATCTTAATGGAAAAGTTCATATTAAAAAAATATTAGTATTAAAAGAACTTGTAGGTTTTAAAAGGACAAGGGATATGCAACAGATCAGGAATAATTTTATAATTTGGAAAAAAATAATTCATTTAAAAAAAACTTTGAGCGAGGTTTTTGGAATCCTCCCTTAAGTAGTGCTATACCGGGTTAGAAGGAAGTACATATTTAAATTCTAATAAGAATATGAAATTTTTGAGGCCAAACTGATATTTTTTTTGCAAATCATAGTTTTAAAATTTGAGTGCTTATTGCAGCTTCTCTGTTCAGTATTTGTAACAATTCACTCAATCAGATTTCTCAACTTTCCAATTTTTCGTTCAAAGTAACATCATTTTAAATCATCGGTTTCATCTATGAAAATTTATAAGCTAGTGAACGTTTTCAAAACTATTTGATTCACTGGAAGTCTTAGTTGATGTTCAAAAGCTAAGGATTTCAATAAGTTTGTAACAACATTAAACTGGTCTTTTGACATTCCAAACGGTAAATATTCGACTAAGTGAATCTTTCTCTCATGTTATGCTAGTCAGCACTTAAACTATGACTCAAGTGCACTTGTAGAGGCCATTTGTGACAGAGAGAAATGAAGTTAATTTTCTACAAGTGGCTTCTTAGATTTGTGAAAATCATCTCTGCATCAAAATACAAATTCCTTAGTTCACTGAAATTGAAATTTTGTGTTTCTTATACATTGATTGCAATCTGACATGAACTTAATAATAATATTTTTCTATAGATAATTTTCGAAAATGTTACAAATTTTGAAAAATAAAATTTGGGAAAGTTTTTTTTCTTCTAGAAATAAAGATTTCATCTAATATTGCTTAATATTTTTTTCCAATTTTCAAGAAATTAATTTTGAAAATTAGTGACGGATAGAAATATGAACCATTTCTTTCCCTGCAATACAATATTATATTTTATTGATTAAATGAAAAGAGAAATAATTTTAAAGATTGAGGAAATAAAGGTTAACTGGAATTCTGAAAATAATAGTTAAGAAGGCCATAAAACTTCGTTTTGCATTTAAGAAGTTATCGTTAAATTCATTTTGAGTATTTGAAGGGGAAATATAAGCGAAAAAAATTAATTGGTTCTAACTATCCCTTTTATTCGCTTTTTTTTCCTTTAAACTTTTAATTTTTACTTGAAAAATTCACATTTTCTTCCTTATATTAGTTTTTATACTTACTAAAAACCGAGAAATTTTAAGACAGAAAAATTAATTTTTTTTATATTTAAAAGATAAATTTCCCCAAACCATCGTAAATATAAATTTTACTGCGTTTTTATATATAAAAAAAATGCATTTATCTGCTACATTTTGATTATCATTTAGCAAGTAAAGCTTTTTGAATGAGTTATTTTTCCATTAATTTCATTAAAGCGACTGCTATGTTAATTGCCTTTAAATTTTATGATTTTAAATAAATTATGCATTAGCACAAAGTGTGATATTAATGACATGAATAATCATTCATTTCCTTTAATTCTCATACAACATTTTGCTGTTTATTAATACATTACTAATTGATTATGCATCAATTATTAAATTAGATACAATATGCTAGCAACTACAATACTCAGATATTAAATGCAGCTATGCATTTCAAATCTAATTTGAATAAAGTGTTTATTGAATAATTTTGATAAAGACTATTCTAGAATATTTCTTGAAACTTTTGATTTTCATTGATCTATCAGTAATACTCTCCTGATATAAAGCCCAAATAATCCTTCAAAATATTGACTACAAACTATTTAACTTATTTATTTCATTTCTCCACAAAGGAATGTTCCGAAAACAAGCTTTTGTCGCATGTATAAAATCTATTTTCTTTCTATTAAAATAGTTTCTCTGATCTGATCGCATTTCCTAGAGCTGCTCCTGTTAAAAATGCAAGACATGATCCATATAACCTGGATTTTGCTCTATAAATTTCAGGATTTACTCTACAGATAGAATTTTCCAACAATCGCAAAGACTAGAACAGCTAAATCGGATTAAGCGCATTATTCGGGACAATATAGTCTATCTCATAAAGGATTGTATGTTAGTAACTTTAAGCATGAAATATATAAATGACGAGTCGAATGGCTTATGTTTCACTGTTTTACAGACAGGATTATGCATTGGTTGATAAAAAGAAAATTGATTTCAAAGCTGTGTTCTCATTTAATACTAGTATCGCAAAATAAGTCTTTCTTCAAAGATGTTATTATAGTTTTGAGAAAAGCTGGTATTAAATATTTCCAGTTTATACGATTCCATTAAAACTTCTTTGAAACTATCCACCTTGGATGATGAGTTGTTCACCCACAGAATTAATAACATTGATTTCGCCAAGTAAACCATTTTTTATGAAACGCATACTATCACCTCATATTAAAGTGAACAATTAACAAGTTAACAATATAAGTTAATGAAACGCATGCTATCACCGCAAATGAAAGTGAACGATTAACAAGTTAACAATATAAGTTAATTAAACGCATGCTATCACCGCAAATGAAAGTGAACGATTAACAAGTTAACAATATAAGTTAATGAAATGCATACTATCACCTACAGTTTTAAATTGTACTTGCGCAGTAATCATAGATTAATCTGATTAGTTATGTACAGATAATTCGAAATCGCTCCAGCTGTTTAAGCTGGCGGCTGTGGAAATATTTTTTTGGACTTTGCGATATCTCTCAAAAAATGTTGGGTGGAAGGTATAGGAAACCCCTGATAACCTGCTTGGATGCGATGAGCTTTCAGACGAAATTAAAATTGGCAAAATTGTACTATGATTAGGATTAGGAAACTGTCAATGATTTTCTACATAAGATTGTATAGTGAAGTACTGTCTTTCTCTCAACAATGAGAGATAGTGGAGGGAAGAAATGATAGATTATATTCATATGCCATGAGATTTTGTATGAAATAAAAATCGGCGATATCCGACCATTGCAATTGGAGATGAAGATTGTCCTTTGAATTTTCTTTTTATGGTAAATATGTAGATTAAATGGCATTTAAAGCACTTCATGAATAAAAGGTAATGGCTTTTCATCGTTTATTGCTGTACAAACATTCTCTCATAGATATTTACAAAAACTCGCATGTACGCATATACATATGGAAAGACTTACTTGAAACGCCTATGGAAAAGTGATGAAATATAATAATCAAAAGAATGGATACCTTACCATAATTTAAAAGGATACATGTATATTTACCTTATGACCCAGGTAGCACAACCTGTTCCACAATATTGTGCTCTATTATATGGTATTCAATAATATTATACAATGTTGCAAATATTAATCAATGTCATACAATATGTACAATATTTGTGTGCTATTAGGGGTGGGAAAGAATTTTGAAAGGTGGAAAAAAGTCACACAGGAACAAAGATTTAACACACATGAGTATGAAGAAAAAGAAAGGTCCGAATTTCAGCAAATTGCGAAATAATATATGGAGTTTTCAAATCATTTTAGGCTTTGATCCATGTATTCATAACTTCTCATTATCGTGGCAGGCAAATAATCCTGTAAAATTCAATTTCAACCTATTTAAAGTATTTTATTACACTATTCTTAAAATTCCGTAAAAGAAATCATGTTAGAGATGTTAATATAGTAGTGATCTTCCAATTTAAAATGCAGCGTTTGATGCATATAATATGTACGCCACTCTATAGATTTCAGGATTTATTTTACAAAGAGCATTTAGATATTAATGCAATGTTATTAAAGCTAAATTAGATTAAGAGCACCATTTAGAGCATATATTCCTTCTCTTAAGGGTACTTAAGTAGCTATGAATATGAATTGTATAAATGGCTCATGGGCAGGCTTATGTCTAGCTGTTTCAAAGACAGGGTTATATTAAACCAACGAGAAGCAGATCTTAAAATCACAAAGAATTGATGATCATTAAAGATAAAAAAAAGTGATTGTTTGAGAATAGTAATTATTGATTTTAATACATATTTAAGGGTGTTTTTTACGTTTCGTTATATTCTAATTCAAAAATATCAAATTGCACTGGATATTTAAAATTCAAAGCCTATCTCCCTTTTATAGTTAAAAATAAAACAAATGAATATTAAAATCAAAAGCCTTTCCGTCTATTTCATGGTTAAAAATAAAATGAGTATTAAAATCAAAGCCTTTTTTCTTTAGCTTTTTACGGAAGATTGAAAAGATGTCGCATGGGATAAAAATATTTCTTTAACGATGTCAATATTTCGTTTGGGAAATATGATTCTTGAAATTAACCTCATTTATTTTATTAACTCTCTCTAGAATAATTTGATAGATCCATAAGATTCTTAACAAGAAACCGGTTCGAAGATAACAAGATATCCACGAGGATACAGGAGTTTTAAATATATTAAATTTTAAAAATATAATTTTTAATAAATTTATAATAACAGAATATTAAAAACAATTTATATTCATAATTTCTATTTTCTGAATGTTGTTGATAGTTAAAATAAAAATAAATTTCGAATTCAAATATAGTTCAGAAAACAAAGTCGTTTTCTCTTATTATCACATGAACTTGTTCGCGTATGATTTTTTAATAATTTTCAACTTAATGATACATTAATTAATAAAATAATTAATAAATCTTGCAAGATTTCTTTAAACTGGTTTATTAATTAGTTAATAAAATACTTAGCTATCAAACGACAAACATACATTTTGAATATAATTCGAGACAAGTTTCTATATTTTGCAGTCTAAGATTTATATTTACTCTAATGATTTCAATTTGCTGTTGATTTTATTTGTTTATATATAGTTTTTTTTTTATGCTTTCATGTTACATAATCAAGTTAAAATAAATAACATTTATATAATATTTCTCCTATATGTAGAAAGGGAATATTTAAGAAATAAATCGTCGTCACTGATTGTCGGAAATATAAGTTCTATTCCACTTTAAGTTGTATTCTTTTACGGATTTAAATATTTTGAGATATTTCCCTTAAAAATGCATCACATGATTCGTATAACCTACTTTTTTAACAATGGATTTTATGATTTATTTTAAAAATAAAATTTTCATAACATCGCAATTCCAGATAATTTAAAAAGGATTAAGATCATCATTTGGGACCAAATATGTCGTTTGCTAATAAATTTCAATGTGAATTCTATTTCAATGCTTGAAAGGAAGATTGCATATTTATTAATATAACTGAATCAAATTAACATCTTGATTTTAGTTTATTCTCAATCAGTTGCTCGTCGTCTTAACGAACCGATTTTTAGATATCTTTAGATTTCAGTATGAGAATAGTAATTTCTTTCAATATATTTCATAGAATTTGTAATTGACAATGCTATTTAATTTTTCAAGAAAACTGAATTAAAATTCTGTAATTAGGTCTATAATTCTATAACTAGGTCTATAATTTACCAGCAGTTACTGCCTTTGGTTTCTCTTGCCCCTGTTATTCTTATATAAATGTAAGAAAAAGCAAGACACGTATACTTCTAAGTCGTACAATTTTGAGTTGTACAAAAAAGTTAATTAAGAATATCTTAAAGGTAAATAATCCTTTCTTTCATAGGAGAGTGTTTCAGAAAGATTTGCTATCATTCAAAATGATGCAAGGAAAGTGAAGCAAAATAGTACAGTAATGTAAATATAATACACCAAGTAAATAATTGTTTTGTATTCATTTGGGTAAAGTAAGAATATCATTTAAATAATATATTTTTAAGTAATTATTTCTGGCACTACCATTCATCAAATTTACATTCATGTAATTTCTGGTTGTAAAGATTCCTGCAAATACTTTCCACGGTGAATGGAAAATAAATTGACTTGACTCGAAAGCAAACATAGAATTTTATGCTTCTAGAATTCTTAGAGAATTCCACCAAGACAAGATTAGAATGCTAAACATAGCTTGAACATGTTGGATTTTATGAAAAGGAATATAATATTAAGATCACGAATTTTATGATGATGATGATAATAATTTGCATATATATTGATTTTTTTTTCCTACAACACGTTTGAAACTAGAAGGAAACGGAAATATTCTGATTAAAAGATTTTTTTTTCTAAATTAAAATTTCAAATTAAACAAATATAATATTATAAAAGCATAAGCAATCAAACTTCAACTAGATACTTAGAAAACGATTATTTTCACGTTTGGATTTGGATTTTGATTGGATTGGACAACAAAATCTTTATTTGAGACTTTGCTTTTCCTTTCTAGTATGCGAAATATAGTGAGAGTATTGTAATCACCAAAAAATTCGAACTCGATTTTGACGAATCTTTACGTTTTAGAACTCCCTAAGTTCTAAAAACAAATTTTTATGTGTTATGTACGTCTTTCCGTCCATCCGCTTGTCTGTGACAAAGACAACTCAAAAAATACTTGAGCTTTCAAACTGCTGTCCAATTTGGGGTACTGTTTTTTCATAACTTATCTACATATTTCAAGTAATAAAGATTTTTTAAAAAAATCATCATCTAACCACAATTAATTGGTCTCGCTAAATTTTAATCCATATAAAAGTGCATGATTTCTCTCTTTATATATTTGCCTTTCTGCTTCCGACCTTCATTTTTGAGAAAAGATTCAAAAGCACTGTATATTCTCTATAGTAAAATTCCACAACAGAGTTACAACCACCGATGTTGGTCATTTTATTTCTCGCAAAAGCGTATGATATTTGGATACATAATAGTCTCTCTCTCAATCATGTCATTGAGAAAAATTGGAAAAAAACTCTATTGAGCATTCTCTCTGGCCAAAAACTCAATCGATTTCAACAACCACTATGCCATTTCCGAAAATTTCAATTTCATATAAAAGCTCATGAATCTTAGAAAATCATCCATTGTTGCCTCCCTACAACAGGCTCTGTTTTCGAAAGTATTTTAAAAGAAAAGTATAGCTTCACTATAAATTTTACACAGGGGAAAACCATGAGAGAATTCTCCAGCCACAATATTGTATGGATTTCTAAAGCTCCAGAAGAAAACTCATGACCTTTAGATACAATATCAGAGGTAACCTCTTTCTCAATATTTTACATTTTTGAGAGAAATCGAAACTTTTTCCCAAACTTTCTCGTATGCTCTCTAAAGAAGGAGATACTTCAGAGAACACCTTGAATGAATTGACGTACAATGGCTGCAAAATATTAACCGTTGGCGTGAATTTGAGATTTTTCTGGATCTAACCTTTGATCCTTCGCACAGTTTTTGGCTATTTATCCTTAACACACGGCTTAAAGTATCAGAATCCGAATGGAAAAGTATCGAATTCGGAATTTAGATGCATTCTTCCCAGTCGATTGAAACAAAAACTTAACACAAAATTGCACTTGTAGTCACAAAATACGAAATCAATACTATCATACGAAAATCAATCATGTAAAATGTAATTCAACATAAACTGAACTTAAGTTCAAATTAATTTTAAAATATGTAACTTTTTAAAAATTATTTTTAAAGCTAAAATTGAAGAAAGGTAAGTGTTCGCAAAGAAGTTAAAAAAAAAAAAAAGAATATTTATTTTAGGGAATGAGATCTTGAACTTGAAATCTCTAAATTATCTATTGAAAATGTATTAAATGCAATTAGTAACCCATATTTAACACCGTTATGTCACTTCTATTTAGAACTATTAACAATACATAATTTGTTGAAATTTTCTATAGATGCTCAACAATATAAAAGGATAATTAGTAAATATTTCTAATTTAATGTTTAATTTTTCTAAAGTCTATTGGTCATAATTCATAACATTCACAAAAAGGGGTAAAATGAGAGCAAAGCGAAAGATTAATCAATTTATTTTCTGAGGATGTAAACAACCCAAGTCTTAATTTAAAAACAATCTTTAAAAAAAAACTTTAAAAAGAGCAATTAAAAAAAATATCCTAAGTAAAAGAAAGACTTCTTTAACATAGAAACTGCGGGAAGAAAAGCAGAATTTTTTTTAAAGGTTTAGTTATTGTTTTATTTATAAGAAAATATTCTTACAGAAACTCAATAAAAGCTACTGCTTATTGTTTAGCTTTTATGAGTTGAATTTTTTAAAGAAGTTTTTCTTATTTTGAAGATATCTTTCCTTAGGATTTATTCATTCTTCTCGTTTTTTTGTTATTATTCACAAGTAAGTTTTTTAAGTGTTTATGGTAGTTAATTCACTTAGTCAGTGCACTTCACCTATTTCAAATCATTGTGATCGAAAAATCTGGAAGCTTTATACTCCGTAGAGACAGAAAATATGAAAAGAAATTTCTATTCAAATAATTAACTACTGATTCTTAATGTTTTAAAGCTATTTGGATCGAATGAAAGGAAGATGAACTATTCATTTAAAAAGTTGTTTGCTGCATTGAGTATTTTTCTGGAATCCTTATAGAATTCAGTGTTTTAAAACTTTTTTCTTTCTTGGAAAAGAACTATTGTTTGAATTCGGCTTGAAATTGTTGTGATTTAAAGTTTTATGAACTGATAAAAATGATTACTAGATATGTGATGATAATTATGGAGGAAATGGTAAAAAGTGCATTGAGATGTGATTAGAATGCTTTTTCTCTGTAATATGATATGAAAATTATTTCAGAACTACAAGTTGTTTACGGGGCACAACAGCAATCATTATAACGTTTTAAAATCGTACACGTTCTTTAAAAGCCATAACCGTTATTTATTACACAAAATAAGGAATTTCAATAACTGCACCTTTGTAGACTTATTATTCTCTTGACACTCATGTGAATCCAGGCTTTGAAAACAATTCATATTCATTTATTGGGTCAATTTTTTTTCACACAAACTTTTAAGTTTTGCTTTTTAAATCTGGTTTGATTCTGTAACTCCTACAACTTTAGAACAATAAAAATTTTGAAACTAAAAATAATAAATGGCCTAATAATCTTAGTTTTCTTAATGTAAGCCAAATGTTTAATCTTTAATAGTGACTGAAAATAAAATTAAATATATTTTGGGAAAAGCTGAAATTGATTTTGAACTTTATCGATTATAATAATTTCAACCTCTGATTTATAAAGAACTTTTTGAAAAGATTTCTGTTTTTGACTCTGCACCTCCAAGCAAATCTGTAAAAAGCTTAAATAGGTTAATATTTTTTCAAATTTTCCTATTAAGACTAAGGGGATTTGTCCTCTGCTCAACGCTCGCCAACTCCTATGTTGTCTGATACTTCTTGTGTACAGTCGACCACCCCGCCACCACTGAACGAAGCAGTATCGACAACATATTGTCCGATACTGTACGCGATGTCCATCAATTTCACTTAGCAAGTTTTTAAACTCCACTGCCATTCGTTCAATGCTAGAAGCTTATTCTATCCATGAGAGAACTTGTCCTATCGATCGAATTTTCCTACCGATCTACTTTCGATTTAAAACTTACAATGAGAACATTATTTGCTTATATCTCCAATGTCTAATTATTGAATCTTTTCACATTTTGCCGCCAACTTAGCAGCTTCACGATCAGCTTTTGAAATTGCCAGATTCGCGCATAATCTTTCTCAAGATTTTTTCTTCATCTGAAATCATTGAATGCCACCTTACTATTTAAAATCCAATGCAGAATTAACACGTATATTGCTAGGTATTCAGACGATTGCCATCCGAGAGACGAAAGATTTCCTTTACTTGAAAATGGTAAATAAACTTGAAAGCTACTAATTAGTGTTGCCCAATCGGTGTATCTAAATTAGAATTAACAAAAAACATTGTTTTAAATTCATTTGTTTTTAATTTGATGTTAATTAAAACTTTACTTTTACTTGGTTATCAATATTTCCCCGTCAAATGCAATATAAATACTTACTATTACGTAATAAATTGTATTAAATATTTCAAACAATACTGGCAAAACAAACCTCAAATGTCATGGATCAGGTGACTACTACCAATCACGAGTCGAGTAAAATGCAATGTTTACATAATTTTTTTTTATATAATAGATTTAAAAAATTGTGTCAGAGTTCTACCAGAAATGACAGTGAATATTTAGAAATTTCGTAAAATATTACTTTCCTGTTAATATTTCCTACATTGAGGTAAACGCAGAAGTTCCATTTTCTAGCTTCAAAGAACTTTTCAAAACAAATGCGAAGCAAATAAAAGTTATGAAACAGACATTACAAAAGACATTTTCTTTTTGAAATCTCAGCATTTTAGCTCAGTTTTATAAAAGATCCTCTTTAATAGTTAGCATTTGAATTCATTTAATTCAAGAATGAAATGCTTCTTTCATTCTCCTTCATTCATTCAATAGAAGAATATAATTTAACAAGTCAAAGTCTTTTATATAAATTGAATGAAGAAATTTTCTAGTCAATATAGAATTTTAAAAGAAATCTTTTCTTGATGGAAAATTGTTCAATTTTATTTCTTTAATCTTAAGGAAATGTTTTCTGATAGTATGACAAGGATAACGAAAGGAATTCGTGATATATTCTTATATAAATGTTATTAAAGATACTTGTCGGTTGTAAGGTGAACAAAAAGCGCCAAGAAAAAAAATTCTCCAATTTGACAATTTCAATCATCAAACTATATAGCATGTGAAATATGTTTGATTACGAACTTACTTGATTACGAACCATATAGTTTGATTACGAGTATATTTTTATAATTTGGCGAAATTTTTTATCTGCGCTTTTTGGTTACCGTTAAAACCGAGTTGTACCTTATTAAATTAGTGATGCTCAGAAATGTATTTTCCTTCTATTTCTTGGGTGATAATTTTTATAGCTCTCTATGAAAGCTAAATTTTTTGGTGATGCATAGCTAATACCATGCGTTTGAGTAGATTTTAAAGATATTTTTGGGAAGCGAAATGCTTTTTTCTGCCTGATGTTACATTTAACAGCATGCTTCTAATTTAAGGCACGATGTAAATTTATTTCCGAATTCGATAAAATTTTTATAAAATAATTAAATTAATATTCATTTTACATATGCGGATATTTTGCTTATTAATTCTTTGGAATATTATTCGACGATTGTTTTCATAATGTTTTTGAGTACATTCCCGCTAATCGAACTCTAGTTGTCAACCAGACGAGAGATACTATTATGGTAAATTCATCATTAAGAAACCGATCCCTAATATTTGGCTAGTTATCGCTGAAATTTGGCGATTTTTTAGAGTTTAGTTAATTGAAAAATACAATTCAATCAGATATTTTAGAGGGATAAGGCACCCAATAATTTAATCAATTCTAGCAGCTTGGATTAGTTCATTTCCCTAATTTCAAGCTTAGATTATTGCATTTTTAGTAATGCCATATATAGCGGATAATCATCTGGAACTATATGCAGATTTGAAACTATTATTTAGTTGTTGGCACTAAAAAAAATTATAATTGTCAAATACCTGAGTCTTGAATGAAGAATTTTGATGGAGCTCGAAATTTATAACCTGAAAACTGAAAATTGATTCTTTTTTAGAATTTAAGTAATATATATATATATATATAATATTGATACTTATTAATTATTCAGTGAGAGCCAAAACTCGCCAAATGTAGTACCGGAACGAGCTGACCTATGAAGGCACTTGAGCATGCTTCTAATTTACAAGAAAAAAAATTAGATCTGTTTGCGCGATTTATAAAAAGCTTACTGGAAGAAAATTGTATTTTCGCCAATTAATCTCCAATTCTTCACTGTTAATTAATATTTAGATAGGAATTATAATAATTCATCAAAACAATATATTTTAAGTTTTTAAAAATCTCATATTACGCATGTTTATAAAATAAGTCTAGTGCAAATTTATCATACATAAAAAATATCAATTGACGGGAAAAACAGTAATATTGTCAACTCTATTATAACTATGAATGTTTGTTGATCATTTGATGGCTATTAATGATGCGTTTGTATGCAAAAAAAAATTATATTGCATTTTTTTATGCTAGATACTGGGTAGATACTAGATACCTCACTAAAAAATATAACTATCCTTAAGGATTAAAATTTCCTTGTCTGGTACTGTTCATGGCTTGACAGAAAACTTTTCCTAAAAACTTTATTGTTGATTTGTTTATTAACTTTTTGCCTTGTTCAGTTGAACACCTACTACTTTGGCGAGTTGGCATTGTTTTCATCCTTGGCGAAGTAAAGCGGAACACTAAAGTAAGATTTCAAACTGAGTTTGAAAATTAGGTAAGACTAAATTATTTATCGTAAAGCACGCCTAAATCGTGTAAACCACCCAAAATTCACCAAAGGTATGACATTTTCGGTGGCTAAAGTATCAGTAGAATTGCTGCAACTGGACCAAAAACATGAGGCCAACCACAGAGAATTGGTGCTTTTCATGCATTAGTCCGACCAAAAACTAATTTTTAACTTTAAATAGACAATTCTGTAATTTATCTATGTCTGTTTATAATACTCAATGTTTGGATATAGGCATACTTGTTCCAACATGCATTTGGCTGCTGAAATAAATATGAAGCTTGATAGACATATCCGTTCTCAGAATAAAAGAATCAGTACACTTCGGTTTAAATGATGACCTAAAAAGCGCCAAGAAGAAATATCGCCAAATTATAAAAATGTAATCAAGTGCATTATTATGAAAAATTTTGAACGTGCGAATCGCATACTATATAGTTTGACAACTAAAATCTCCATATTGGCAACATTTTTTCTTGGCGCTTTTTGGTCGCCATTACAACCAATAAGTACCGAAGAATCATTGAAAGAGCTAATGAATTCTAACGGATCCTTATCTTGACAGGAGAGGCCGAGTCTTTTAAATCATATAAAAATTAGTTTTCTATCTATTTTTGAAGTAAGATTTAGGATTAGTGTCCAGTTAATTACCAAGCACGAGAAAATCTATTGTCAGATTACATTTCACGAAAAATTGTTAGAAAAATTCACCTTTGGTGATTAAACATCTTAACTCGAACTAAATGGGCTGTTTACCATGAAATTTGATTACTACGTTTAAAATTATCTTACTATAATACAGTTCAATAAATCTTTTCTGAGCCAGAAAAAGAATTTTTCTTAGAACCATGTCTACCCCAAATTCCACCCATTGAACGGTATTTGTTAATTAACGATGAAGATCTGACGATTCGGTGGCGAAAATAAACAACATGGTGAAAAATACGAAGAAATATGGGAAGAATTTGGCTTCGAGTTTTGGCTCTTTCATCCATAATTAAAAAGTGTCCACTGAACTTTGAATTGAATTACTTAAACTTTAATTATCACATTTTAATCTTTTATATTGCAAATATGTTAGATTTAAATATTTTGTAACGACAGTTTTTGATAATTATTCCAAAGCATGAAATAATGCTCAGTTAGAACATCCTGATCTTACTGAAATTTATTAAACATGTAAAACTAAAATCACCGTAATGGTAAACGAATGCTTATTTACTGAAATTTTACTACTTAATAACCTTTATTTGCATGAAATTTTAAATTTTTGTTTTCAAGACTCCTTAATAGAAAAATGAAAGATAATATTTATAATTTAAATTTGTGAATTATTTATTCTAGCGATATTCTATTAGTAAAATTATAATATTAAAATAATTTTTTAATCTTGTTCCGTTTCCTATCTCTGAGAACATTTTACTAAGAAAAAGACTAAAAATGGCACAGATTATTAATTTGTAATAAAAACATTTTAAATAGTTTCATGGATATTAATTATTAGTAAGGTATGCATAAAATTATTATAGAAATTATTATTTATTGTTTAGACATTTTTTCCCTCTCATCTTTAATTTATATAAAGCTCACAAATGATTTATTGTATTTATTCTACAATTTTGTATTAGATTTGCGACAAAACTTATTTACAGATTTAAATAATTGAAATATATTTGAACAATTATAATTTAAAAAATATGCCTCCAGGCTTGAAATAAATTTTCATAATTAAATTTAAAATACTTACCTATTGAAACTATTGAATTTTGAACAATTTATAAAATAAATTATTTTTAAAATTTATGTCATGACTGAAGCATATCAAAAGCTGAGTTGTTTATTATTTTCTTATCTCACGTGCATGATATGTAAATTAACAAACTGTTTGCAGCATTGCGATTCATTTGCTTTTTATATTTGTTAATCATAAAATTAATCGAAAGGATTTTCTTATTTTTTTGTTAAAGAAATAAATGTGCACAGTTGGTCTTCGAAGGTGAAGAAAATTCAAATGGTTTTCATTCACCTTCCATCCTGATATTTAGGGGGAAAACGATTCCATAGCGATAAACTTCAATTATGATTTTTTTTCTGTATGATTTTGGTTTCTGAAGATTGACTTTATATGAACTGAGTATTCAAGTTAATTTATTTTACTCTGAAAATGTTGTAAAATGTGTACAATCCTTCAAAGCATGTTTAAATGTTTAGTAAAATAGTATTTAGGGTCATATCGAATCTGTTTTATTTTGTTTTTAGATAGGATAGTTTAGAGGAAAGCTTCTTTTTATTAGAGAAACATTTTATTCTATGAATTCATTAAATCTTCGTTAGTTAGACATATTTAGTTGCATAAGAAATATTTAAGGAAGATTAGAACCTCTGGTCCGACATGCTACATCATGTTTATGATTTCGGTTTGATTCGTATACCTCTATTTTATTTTTTTAATTTATTCTTAATTTTATAGTAACGATAACGTGCACACAAAAACTATATTTAATATTAATACAACAGGCGATAATTTAATATTAAAAAACAATTTAAAACTATTATTGTAAAATAAAATAATAAATAAATAAAATAAATATAAAAAATAAAATTAAAAAAATCCATCTAGGTTGATTATTTATTAATAAAATAAAGTAATAAATAAATAATAAAATAAAGTAATAAATAAATAATAAAATAAAGTAATAAATAAATAATAAAATAAAGTAATAAATAAATAATAAAATAAAGTAATAAATGAATAATAAAAAATCCATCTAGGTTGCCACAATTGTGACGTTATCGCCATTCATTTGGCGAGAATTCAAAAAGATGCCAAGAGGTAAGCTGTGTTAGGATCCACCCAATATGAAAACAACAGGCGATAATTTAATATTAAAAAACAATTTAAAACTATTATTGTAAAATATAGTTAAATTTTATTAAAATTGGAGCAAAATTTTATGAAAACAAAATGGATTTAACTGAAAAGTTTATTTCTGAATGATCAAGTAGTGTAAAAATAGTTTTGGCACAATGAAATGTAGATAGGAAAATATCATAAATTTTTAAATATCGAATTAAAGTTTTGAGTTGATTATTATTTGAGCATCTAAAACTAAAAATAAAGTAATTAGTGCTCAATTTGATAATTCTGGATCCTGCATCGTTCTTGCAGAACGTTTTTGCAGGATATTTAATTATGCATGTTGCAATTTGCCGGTTAGTATAATAGTTATAAATATTATCATGTTGAAAAAATTCTGGTCTGAGATCTATCTGGTGAAATGTTTTATCTGTGAACACGAGACATGAAAATTGCGAAGGGCCAAGAGATGAACGAAATTTTGTATGGCGTCTTCAGGCCATAATAGTAGCCAAAATTGTTGAAACTATTTAGAAAAGGTGCATTTTGAGGATTTTAATGATCATAAAATGATAGCATTTGCATCATTAGTAAAGTTATATATCCTTTTAAAGGTACTTTAATCAAAAATGTAATGCAATAAATTATGTTCAATCATCGTTATATTTTAAAATAATTTCGAAAAAAATTATAAGGACGCAGCACATTTTGCTTCAATTAATAAGATAGAGCTTTTCCTCTTTTGAATGTAATGTAGGCAACGAGCATGAGTGTTTAGACACCCAATTAACGGCATTTTTTATTAATAGAATTTAGCAATTGATGCCATGTTTTGGAGTCGAGAGGTAGTTTTTTTCATAAGCTATCAAAATGCAAAAAAAACAAAACAAAAAAAAAAAAAAAAAACGTTGAAGAGAAAAGACTTAAAGTTTTAAAATTGCATGGAAAAGGAAAATTGACGAAAATCTAAATAAAAGTATTTCTTAATCTTTGAAGAAGTTTAAGGAAACTCGGCTATTACAAAACTAAATCAGTAAAAGAAAGAAAAAAGCTACACAATATCAAAAAAGAAAGAATAATTAAAAGACTATCCACATGATAGAAAATTGCGTGAGAATATATAAAATGTAATGTCACAATGCAATGAGAAGCTGAATGCCAGGATTTTTCAGATAGGATTCCAGAATTGCATGAAGTCTAGTGAAATCTAAATACATGTATTCCACACAAAAAAATATTTTTTTTTTTAATCTGAAGCAAAGGTTGAAAAGATAAAATTTGATAAAATCCCATGTAAATTAAACAGCAAATTTATAGAACTGTGCGAGTATTTGGAGTGATGGGACCAAAATATCTATTTGGTAGCAACGGCATAAAATACATCAGGAGATTTCCATATTTGATTCCATTACAAGTGCTGTTATAACAAAATTAATGTTATGATCTAGGAATTCTGTCTCTCTCTCTCTGTCTCTGTCTGTCTCTCTCTCTCTCTCTCTATCTCTGCCTGTGTCATCAATAGAATCCCAAGAAATTTATGGTAAGTTAATTTATTGGTACCTAAATATATATAATCTTTCTATAATTATATTTTCTACTCCATTTTCTTAAAATTGTCTTAGGTGAAATTTGAAATTTTTTTAAATCTCTCTCTGTATCCTTTCTTTATATTATTCATTCAATACACTCTGATTTGAAATTTAGCTTCTTTTTCTTATTGGTATATGATAAAAGATACTTGATACTAATAGAATTTTCATACTGAATACAAAAATGTAAATAGTCTAGATCTTCTATCCTCCGTTTTTGTGTATGCTAAATGGAAACAAAAAATGTAAACATACATACATGTACGTGAAACTGTTCATGTGGGAATTACATGAAGACATACTTGTTTCAAATATAGTATCATGCTGCTCTTCACATACAACTTCCACAATTTCTTCTGATTCATCTATAATAACTAAATGTAAAGGAAAATGTGGTTCTGCATCTCATCAGTGGTTTCATAGTAAATTATAAACGTTGTTAAAAAACTGTTTTGATTTACCTCTAGTACCTTTAATTTTTACCATGTCAAATTAACTTTCTGATGACCGATCTCTTTAGTTCGTGCCACACTACTTGAATGGTAAAGATAACATGTTGAGAACAATTAACCCAGCCTATCAAACGGCTGACTGAAGATAATCAGTCAATAATAGAGGCCTTTTTTTTTATCTTGAAAAACCTATTTCGTCGTTAAAATCTTATTTGAGCTTCCCTTTTTTTTATCAACCGAATCATAATATGAAGTTGATCTTTAACTGTAACACTTCCATATATAAAATATAAGTTATCTGGGTGTTTCTAGCCCTTTTCGATAGAGCTAGCCATCTTTTAGCATTTCCGCTTATATTCTATATTTAAAAAAGGCCGCGGTGGCCTGGTGGTAAGGTCTCGGCTTGTGAGCCGTGGGATTTCATGTTCGGGACCCGATTCCACCGAAGAACTGTCGTGTAAGGGGGTCTGTTGCACGTTAAATCCGTCATGCCAAACGTCCTCCCGCTGGTGTGGTGTGGAGAGGGGGCTGTCAGCTTAGGTATCGCCCTCGTCATCTGACCGCGGTTCAAAATTACGAGGTCCGTCCCAAAACAGCCCTAGTGTTGCTTTACAGCGGGACGTTAATATAACTAAACTAAACTAGATTTAAAAAGTTCATTAAATGTAAAAAAACTATATACTAATATTTTGAAAATTACTTTCTTGCTTTTAATGAATCACACTGCATGGACGCAAAATACAGTGGGACCATATCACAATTATTATATGTGAATCATTCGTTTTTCGATGCTTACTTAAAAATCTTTAAATTAAAGTTCTTATTCCCAACTTAAAATATTCTTTCTCAAGTTCAAGCTGCCATGACAAACAAAATTTGATTCCAAAAATACCATGCTAAAAGAAATATTCGAAACTCATATAAAAAGTGTGAATGATAGAAAATAGTGGGCTGGAAATTTTTAATTAAGAAAGAAAAAGTTACATTAAAAAATAATATATATTTCAAGAACCAAGAATAATTAACCAATTTTTATGAGAACTCTAAATTTTGCGAACAGAAAAAATGGAAAAAACATATAATTTATTCAATCATTTTTGAATTTAGAAAATCCTTTTGAAGAGACTACATTCAATTCGTAAACTAGAATAAAAATAAACTTATTAAATTCATCATTAGAGAACGTTAATTATGTCTAGAGAGACGTATTAAGTAGATCTGATTACAATTCCAAATGTCATTTGCAGGAAATTAAAAACAATCGAAAGCAATGAGGCTGAAATTAACAAACGGCTAAAGGGACTTGCAGTAAACTGGAAAATTATGAGCTGGCTCTTCTACGCTTGATTAAAAAGACAAAATAAAACGTTCATCATTCATTGGGCCAGGCATTTCAAGGTAACCTTTCCTTGCTTCATAATAAAAGTTTTGAATATTTAAACTGTCATAAGTTTGATTAGATTTTCAATTGTAATTTATGGATTAAAGATAAAAAAAAAAGGAATTAAATAAGTGAAAGATAATTTCCTTTAAATTAAATTTAGATATGAAAAAGACTGTTGTTACAAACATATAATTATCAAAGTTTGTAAAAATGTGACTTTTTCGCTAATGTAATATTTTTATTAAGTCAAAGAAAATTATTAGTTTGCACAACGAAAATTAAAAAAATATATATTATTGAATTCTATTTTTAATACGCCATCTCTGTAGCGTGTAAGGTTTATTGTCCAGTCACCTGTTCGATTCTGAGAAAATCGATTTAATTTCCAACAGGTGACTGTAAAATCAGTAAATTATTGAATTCTACAGCAATAAAAGAATTTAAGTAAGCATAATGATATCACATACATGATTGAAATAATTAGAATGAATTGACTGAAAATGGTGAACTCACAGTGAATCAAAATAAAATACTAACAACTTCCTTTAATAAAGGTATAAACAACTTGCAAGCGTTAAAAAATATCTATCTATTGGTAAAATAACAAGATTATTCATTTAAAATTAATTTTCTCATTACCAAGAACATTCGATACCTCAAAATACTGGAATGTCCAAATTTATGTTTCAAAGATGAGAAAATATCCCTATGGCCCCTCAAAAATTACAATGATAGACCGTGTTCTTAAGGGAGTTTACACATAAAAAAAATGGCATTGCATAGCTAAGGCTATTATAAAAGTATATATGTTTGCACACCCTTTGACAGTTCTGAGAAAATCTTCCTATCCTCCAGACCTATCTCGGCGAGTGTTTCTAAAGAACAAATCTTGTGCCACGGATATACAATCAATTACATTTAATGAAAGGGGTTATTTCAGAGTGATATCCAGACATTTCGGCTGTCCTCCGTACAGAAATTTCCGTACAAAAGTTTAGAGCCTTTTTGGTTTTGAAAGGGTTAAAACATTCATTTTGATATTCTTTTTATCAATCGGATACGAAATAATGATTCCACTAAGATATAAACTTTTTTAGATACGTCCACGTTTCTTTAGACAGGATTTTAAAAGCACAGAAAATGAAGAACGACAGACCGTATAGCTCCGGTATCTAACAGCAGCTGTTGAATATTATTAAAAATACTGATTTAAATTTAAAGTAACTTTTCAACAGCATATTTTAACTTTAAAAATTATTGCTGGAGCGATGCTCCGTCCAAGGTTTTAATTAATCATCGGTATATAATTTGTTGCAACCTTGATTCCTAAATCCGAAATAGTGCAAGATTAGATTTTTTTTTTTCAAAATATTCTTTACTTTTTTTAAATCGGATTCGTCTTTTTTAAAATAATTGAAAACTTTCATTTTTTTTTTCAATTTTTACATTTACGTTATTACTGGCAAAATATTAACACAAGAAATTAATATATTAAATTAATAAAACATATTAAATTAACATTTAGAAGGCGTCTTGATTACTTTTGTGCGTTTGATTAAATACTTTTTCCGAAATGCCCCCAAACTTTGTAGTAAAAACTTGATAATAATCTGTTCCGATAAGAATTATTGATAGACGATGTTCCAGGCACCGAAACGCATTGTTTAACGAAATATTAAAAAACTACAGGTGCTTATTTATTATCTGTAACAATACGTTTCTCGATTAGAAGCAGAATTTTATGTCAGATTAACTTTTATTTTGTCCTCTTTCGTCTGTCTATTTATATGGTAATCTTCGATCATGTTTAATGAATTTTCTTAATCACAGAAATGTCATTTGTCTTGCTGTTTTATAATGATTTTTTTTGTTCTTATTGCTGAAAGAATAGTTCAAAATTTGTGTTCAAATATTTAGGTTCTAAGCAGCTAGTTCCTGAAGTACATTCTAAGAATATTCTTTGTACGTATGCAGTTTGTTTACTTTCAACTGAGAAGGCCTTTATATTTCCTTATTAATTCTGTTATTAAATTAACTCACAATAACTTATGAATAAGATCCTAAAAAAGTGACAAAAACCAAAACATATTATACAATGATTCAATAAATCAATCTAATAATAGAAGGGAATTTTGATATGAATTTTTAAAATCTTATTCTTATTTCCATATTAAATAAATTATTAAAATTATTCTTATTTTAATATTAATTCTTATTAGTAATAAACATTTAAATTTATTCTTATTACATTATCAAAGAAAAATAAATAACTGCATTGTGACACGTTTTATTTTTTTCACTAAAAAAAACAAAATAAATCTAGAGTTATCTATACTTATAATAAAGCTCAGTGTGTGTGTGTGTGTGTGTGTGTTGGCGCTCTACAGGCCAGACCGTTTGACATACAGCTACCAAATTTGGTACATGTATACCTTGGAGGTTGGGAATGTGCACCTGGGGTTTCTTTTTTCGAATTTTTAATTAGAATTTTAATTATTAATTAAAAACTAACTTTCCCGCCAAAAAATCTTCCATTTTCCCCACCGCCAACTTTTCCGCCAAAAAAATCTTCCATTATCCCCAGCGCCAAACGAGAAAGGCTTCAGTTTTTTTTTCTCCCAACAGTAATGAGGCTAGGGTTAAAAATTTTCGGCGGATTATTTCAATCGGTTCTGTTTATTTTCTTAATGTTTGATGCATTTAAAATTAAACATTGTTAATGAATCAATCTTTCAGATTCATTCTGAAGTACTTTTGAATTAAAATAAAACAGAATAAAGGAAATTAAAAATTTCTAATCCGCATAGCGTTACCCCAACTGGCGTAGAAAAAATCACGTATTTGCGTTACGTAACCGGCGAAGAAAATTCACGCATGCGCATTCTGTTCTGATTGTTGCCATGACAACGTTATCAATGGATGATTTAAATTATTTTTGGGTTAGTTGCATACTTTTGTAAGTAAATTGTATTTATGTTAGTTATATATTTTTTGTATATGCATATAGTTTTAAGTACATCGTTTTTTAAGTAGTTTTTTAAAACCTGTTTTCAACCGTTTATTTTAAGCGATTCGTTTTATTTTCTTAGTGTTTGATGCATTTAAATTTAAACATTGTTAATTAATCGATCTGCTCATAATGAATCTAAGAAAATTTTGTTGACCAACTCTTGAGATATTACATAAATTAAAAAAGATATTCTTTAGTGCCCATAAAGTTTAAACGCTGAGTGACTCTATTTTCAGTAATCAGAATATAAAAAAATGCTTTGTTTCAGTAAAAAATATTATTATATTAATTGAAGATAAATACTTTTCACTTTAATTTAAAGCATAAATTCTACCGTTTTCAACCGTTTATTTTAAACGATTCGTTTTATTTTCTTAGTGTTTGATGCATTTAAATTTAAACATTGTTAATTAATCGATCTGCTCATAATGAATCTAAGAAAATTTTGTTGACCAACTCTTGAGATATTACATAAATTTAAAAAGATATTCTTTAGTGCCCATAAAGTTTAAACGCTGAGTGACTCTATTTTCAGTAATCAGATTATAAAAAAATGCTTTGTTTCAGTAAAAAATATTATTATATTAATTGAAGATAAATTCTTTCCACTTTAATTTAAAGCATAAATTTTACGGGTGCTAACAGAAAATGAGAGATACATATTACCTTATGACTGAAGGCCTTTATAATATTATGAATGAATTATATGATAATCAAAATTTGAAGTTTTAAAATATTTTGATGAAGAAGCTATTAAAGTAGAAATTGCATAAAATATTTAATTATTAAAATTTTAACGAACATTAAGATTGGCGAACCGGCTGGTCGCCAAAGGCGGCTAGTATAAAATAATTCAAGTTAAATATGTGATTGTTTGATGTTTTTAAAGCATTTTATATTCCATGCATAATTATTTCAATAAATGTTTGATACTCCTAATTCTAAGAAAGGATTTGAAGAAATATGTTTTAAGTGACAACATTAATAATTTTCCATACTTAAAAATAATTTCAATTCTTATTATTAAAATTTTGCTTGAAAAATAATTATTTTATCATGGAAATTAAATATGGAACAATAAAAATATATATTAAAATGAAAGAAACGCATAATAAATATTTTAGCGGAAATATAAAATAAATCAATTATAAACAAAGCCTTTAATATATCACAGACGATCTTAATTAAAGTTACTATAGCAACGGTAATAGGTTGTTTAAAGGTTTAATATTCTCTTGGAATCATTTTATTCCGAGTATGCTTATTTTATTAATGTATATTTAGTCTTGGAATTTTAATTTATTTGTTATTGATACGAGAGCACAAAAATTCTAGTGCTGCTGTACAGCCAAATTCATTAAATTTTTAACAAGTGGAAATGTTAAGCCAATTGTAATTTAGCGCAACTTATTCAGATTTTAAAAAAGCATGATATACAATATCTGAAATTGCCGTTAAGAAGCTTAAAATTTGACTCATAATCATTGCTCGAGACATAACATAAGCGAAGAGAAAATTCGTCAAATCCATTCTTGATGATCGTTGATTAATTTTTTAAGATATAACAAAATGGGTATAAGTTTTAGAAGTATGAAATTTATGGTTTGGAATAGGATTAATTTTCTAAAAATTACAGAAATATAGATGCATCGAATTTGGAATGCATTTCTTACATTTGAATCGCCATGAAGAAATGCTTCTTTGGCAGGAATTTGAGCCTCTGCTGAAAGAAGCACTGCTATACCTCTAAGATAAAGCAATTTAGATTGGAATGACACATATAAGTGAAACATTCTCAATATTGTTTTCTTAGGGGTGAGGGGGAATTCAAAGGGAAAATAAAAAGTTAAATGCAACACACTACTAATAGCTTTTAAATTAATATCAATTAGAAGCAAAGCCATATACGCTTCCTTACGATATGCGATTCTTTTTTGATGATCAATGCAGAACACTACACAACTGAAAAAAGAAAAAAAAATAATCTCTCTGGAGAAAAGCACTAGAACATCATACCTAAAGCCCTGATTGAGCTCCTTTGGATTACACTTTCTTTTAATCTCTTCAAAGAAGAATGAAAACGAGAAAAACTTTCTTCATATGAAAAAATAGAATTTATCTGAAATTAATTTCATGTATTTTTGACTTATTTTTATAAAAAAAGTTTCAGTATTTTGCATGAAAGGTTTTTAAAATCTTTAATCGGCCATCATATTACATATAATTTCAATATCAGAAAATTTGGCAATATTGACTAATGAATTCCAAAAACATGATACAATTTTTAGAATCATAATTAATTTATTAAATTCGATGCAATAAATGTTTTATTCAATTATTTTTTAATTAAATATACTAGTCTTCATACTAGTTTGTAGTCTTCAATTTTTAAGAATCATTAATGTTCAACAAATATCAGTTTTTATTAATCTTCATAAAGTGTAACCAGTTTCATGCAAAAAAGGAATGTATTCATAAAATTCACTCTCCTTATCTAATCTTGAGATAAAAAGACTCTTCTCGCTTTTTTTAAATTACTTAATATATTTACAAGAGCATACTTTGGGAAACACTGTAACAGGATACTGCGTCCGCACCCCCCCCCCAGAAAATACTGATTTCATAAAACGCTTTAAAGATAATAATTATAAATAAAATATTTTCTCTTGTATCCAGCGGTTTAGAATAAATAAGTTGTTCTGCATATTCTGACGTTAAACTTAAGTAATCGCTTCTTTTTTTTTTTTCTTTAAAAAAAAGGCACGTGATCAAACTTCCTAACTTCCCTTTTTTTTTTTTTAATCAAGTTATATTTCAACATAGCTTTCCACATTTTCTGATTTTGCACGCATATTGCTTACTTTCCGGCATGTAATATTCTGATTATTAATTACGATCTTGTTTGAGACCATCTGTTGGCACTTTTGGACAGGAAGGATGCGTCTTGTATCTGGTTAAACTTTAAAAAAATTAATAACAATATTTCCTTAAACATTATTTTCTTCCTATCTTTCAAGAACAGAAGCCTTAAAGATATATTAATGAAACTCCTGTTTGAAGAAGCGTTTAGATGCACCAAGGATTTCAAGAAGCTCAATATTTCTCCAAACTGGATTTCCACGCAGTTTGGGAAGTAGTTTTTTATGCTTTATCCAATAGTTCTTCTCTGCTGTTTGTCACATTAATTCCTATGAAAATTAACTTGCATTAAAAATTTACCTATAACATTTAACTTGTGTACTTCTATAAGTTTAAATATGTCATCTAGAAATTTTTTTCTTGTGAGTTAAAAATTTAAAATGCTACAACGCATTGCAATGTATTCAACGCAAAATTTTAAATTTAACAACGCATTGCAATGCTTAACCCCTTGCTCCGCAAGGGGTTAAGCATTGCAATGCGTTGTTAATAATAAATGAGTTCGATATATTTGGGTCACCATATATTAATAATTATTCAAATATTTAAAACTTAAATATTATAAATTATTTTAAAAATATTGAAATTATTTATCATTAAAATTATAAATTATTTTAAAAATATTAAAATTATTTATCATTAAAATTATAAATTATTTTAAAAATATTAAAATTATTTATCATTAAAATTATAAATTATTTTAAAAATATTGAAATTATTTATCATTAAAATTATAAATTATTTTAAAAATATTAAAATTATTTATCATTAAAATTATAAATTATTTTAAAAATATTAAAATTATTTATCATTAAAATTATAAATTATTTTAAAAATATTAAAATTATTTATCATTAAAATTATAAATTATTTTAAAAATATTAAAATTATTTATCATTAAAATTATAAATTATTTTAAAAATATTAAAATTATTTATCATTAAAATTATAAATTATTTTAAAAATATTGAAATTATTTGTCATTAAAATTATAAATTATTTTAAAAATATTAAAATTATTTATCATTAAAATTACAAATTATTTATTATAAAAATTATAAATTATTTATTATTAAATATTATGTTTTTTTTAAAATGAGATTAAAGCAGCTGAATCGTCATAGACCTTCATAAGATAACCCATTGTCCTTCACCCATAGCGAAGAGAAAGCAGCAATAAAACTTTTTAAAACCGTTTTTGAATCCAATTTGATAAAGTTTTGCACTTCCGAAAAAAAATATTGTATTTTAAATTTCTTTCATCTAATTTATGAGCATTTTGAGTAACGTGCAGAGATAAGCGCATACAAAAGAACAAACTAATACAGAGTCATAGACATAATCAAGTCTAAAATATTAAGATGCAAATAATTTCCTCAAAAGTAGAAATATCATTAATTATCAATTTGAAAATTCCCATCTGTCCTCTTGACTGTGTGGCGCTAGCTTCATAAGCCAGTTAGCAGCCTCTAGACAGAGGTGTACACTTTTGTCTAGTGGTTATGTTAAACGGCTACGAACGCTAGCGTCGCAGGTTCGATCCTCGCTCATAACAATCTGCCACATTGGTGACCCGGGCGTGATCTGAACACGCAACCTTCTGATCATCACCTATCATCACCAAACTAGCGCAATAACAGATAACATTTCTTATGAGCAGATAAATTATTTCACCCTTAAATCCATGTATATATATATATATATATATATATATATATATATATATAGTTGCTGTTGTATTTTCTTATTGCAATTGTCATATAGAAGCCCACTGACGAAGTTAGCGATTTTATGCCGAGAGAGCGTCTCTTGTTTTAGTAGAGCCATCTAGAACCAAGAGTAGGACTTAGCTACTCATGCTTCACAACCCTTTTTTACGGGGCAAACTTCATTCATGCATTTCATTCACTCATCCACAGATCGTAATTTAAACCTGAAGCGGAGAATAATTGAAACCTGAACCAATATTCTCAGTGGTATTGCCTCGACATGGAGGACTTTGTGGCCATGACAGATTTATACGTGCACCATCCACCACATACATGGGGAGTCATCGGCCAGCAGGGTTAATGGGTTTGAAACCAGATGGAGTGATCCCTTTGAAATTTCTCGCCAACTCTATATTATAATTTTTTCTTCTCACACAAAATTGCGGATCTTGGATAAGATCTTAAATGTCAGGAGAAGATTTTCAATTTTTATAGTTCACACATATGAATCTTGTGTTTTGTTGTAAAAGTAAAAGGTATTTGTGTATTAATTTCATGGTAGTGTTAAACAATTATTACAAAGTATCAATATTTGGCGCTAGAATGTTTTTTTTTAGGTATTCAGCTTGTGACTTATCACAGTTAATCATTGGGATACTGTTAATTCGATTACCTACTTTGGATGACTTTTTTCAGACTGATTCAAACGAAAATTTAACCTAGAATTGAAATTTTTGTCACAAGATCTTGTATCGAATTCCACTGATTCAAGGCATTGTATATCCATGTACGTGAAAGATCAAACTGAGAAACGATCAACACTTTGACAGATTTGGCATAAAATTAGATAAGAAGCTACATGTTAGATACTAAAGCTATGTGCCAAATTTTATCTATTTTCGTCTTTATGTTGTAGCATTCCAGTTCACTTATATTTGAAAAACAAAGCATTTCTGATTTTCTATGAATGGAATTCGTTCAAAATTTGATAGAAATGTGTAAATTCAGTTTTAAGTCCATATACTAAATTTCGTTTGTCTAGCACAAAATATTTCTGAGTTATTGTACTCACAAACAGACATAGACAGACCAGCATAAATCCGAAAATGCGTTTTTCTGAGTCATCGAAACGTAGAGATTCGTCAAAATATCGAGCTTGAATTTTATAGATTGTAATATTTTGTCCTTGTTATACTTCATATATAAAGTAAAAAAAAAAAATGTCGAGTTTAAAATGTGAAACGCCATTTATTGATAATTAAGAGCAATACATATTGTTATTTTTTATTATATTCAGATTGCATTATCTACCGTCTCAATTTCTGAAATTGTATTTTTTTTTTAAGAATTCGTTTTCTTTAATATCGAATAAGTTTATATTGATTTGTAAATCTATGAAAGAATTTGTGCGAATGAAAACGTATGCAATTAAATATTTTATTGACAGAAAAAAAATCTGAAAAAATGAATTTTTCTTTTGAGTTTGTTTTACTATAAATTTTCTTATTAACATATTAATGGGAAGTCATATTCTCTGTAATATGCGTGATTCATCAAAAAAATTGCACAAAATGCTCCACAGACATTTGATTAGGAGTTATTAAATTTGGTACATTATGACTGTTTGGCTAACTAACAAATTCCTTTCGAAACTTCATTTAGATCTTAAGTTAACTAATAATTAATTGAAATTTTAGCAGTTTTCCCTCGGTAATCTCGGATAATATTCTCGTTTAGAAACTATTTTAATACCCCATTAAAAAATGTTAAAAATTAAATGATTTTTATCTAAAATTAATACATTAAAAATATTTTTGAGTGCATGCCGCATTTATTCATGAAATACGAAGTAAATAAAATGCCTCTAGTAGTTTTGATTAAATTCCAACTACTTCTGAATATGTTGGAGAAAGAATGAAAATCTAAACCAAGTTCGCAGATGGGTCAATGACGAGAGAAAATGGTAGGGTTAGAAGTGAAATTTCCTTTTCTTTATAAATATATGAAATATATAATATATGAAAATAAATATATGAAATTAAATCTCCTAATCTAGTATAGAGATACTGCTTGAATATTAGGTACTCCACAAAGAAGTGTTTTACAAAATATCAATCATGTTTTTAATTAATCAAAAATTAATGGATATTTTAATGTTTCTCCTTAATAATATCAAAACATATTACAACATAAAAACCATATTTAATGAAATCCTTGAAATTAAAAAAATAGGCTTTAGAGTGATTCCAGTTATGTTTTCGTTCACTATTTTTTCTAATTTTAATAAATTGAAAACTTATTCTACAACATTTTATAAGTTACTAGATTTATACTTAAAAATTTTGAAACGATATTTTATTGTGACTAAGCAGTTAAATTTTAACTGCACTCGCACAAATTTGTCGTTGTGCTTCAATTAAATCTTGAAAATAAAATTTTAAATAAACAGAGAGTCAAGTCTACATTATTAAGGTATGATGTTTTTAATTATGCTTTCTAATTGTACTAACATACTTTATTTAGAATTTTACTAAAATATTACTTAATTTCTTCTGTAAATCGAAAACTTATTCGAAAAGTGCGAGTTATTAACTGTCATCTTAATACAGATTAATTTATGGAAATAAGTTTAAAATATGTTTGAAAAAAGCACTGATAGACAATTCTGTAAATGAGATGATCTTTCTTTCCATAAATTCTCTTGCAGAAGCTATAGAAAATTAACCTAAACTATTCTCGTCAATTTGATATTTTTAATAATAATACAATCTACTTCATTATTTTATTCAGCTAGAAAGTGGCTAGTTTTAAATAACTTCTTCAAGAACGAACATTACCCTTAAGACAAATGAATCTATCCGAACATAACTTTGATTAAAGTTTCATAATTAACACATAAACCTAAGCTTATATTTATTATTGCACATTCTATAACACAAGTAAAAGCTGTTTCGATAAATTCTGAAACTCATCTACGCTTGTCTATTTACTAGAAGATTCTGAATCTTTCATGACATCCCATGCACACCAAACTGGTGATTAAAGGAAGGGAGTTAATGGCTGCTGGCTTCCACAGTGTTCCTATTTAACGCTCTTGGATTTCACTTTCATGGCTGGCTGGATTCTTGTCTGGACCTCCAACAAAAACTAATCCGTCCTCTACATTTTCCCAATTGCTCACAAGCTGCGGCTGTGAGATCTTTCTGCCATGTTTGACACCTTGTTTAATCTATCGTTATGAATATTTAACGCTTTTATTAAACTGTTAGTTTTTATTAAAAGCAAATTAAAGTATCTTTCCAAAATTGCATGGCATATTTTGGCAAATGGAAAGATTAAAATCTCATTAGAATAACAAATGGCGCAGTTTCGTTTAAAATCCCCGAAGCATTATAGCTGAAAGTTATTCAGGGATTGTAAGACGTAGAAATGCCGTACTTATTAGCATAAGAGGTGTCCATTTTCTTTAAAGTTCTGAAGCTAATTTTCTCTATAAATAACTGATTCTCAAAGAAATAATGTGCAATAAATTTATGAAAATTAGTATTCAGATGAATTATTTTCAATATTTTTTCAACTGAATAATAATGGCTTACATTTAGGGAATCACTAAACATTAAAGGAAATCTGGTTAATTGGAAAGATATAAAACAACCATTTTCTTTTATTTGAATAAATAATTTTTCGTTTGATCTTTTCTATGCTATTAAAAGTTGGATCACGTAATACTAAGAAATGTGTTTAAAATAACAAAAATTGTATGTAAAACATTTCTTAGCAATTTTAAGTCTAATTTTTTTTCTAAGAATTTTTTTCTCCTACGCTCACACAGAATTTAAATGTAAGGAAGACAATGTCATAAAAAAAATTTATTTACTATTATTTGGAAATTACCAAAACTTGCCGGTAATATATAAAATTATAAAATGGAAGTAAAATTAAAGAAATCGTGTTTTTGAATTGACAGATATTATATATAAAATAAGAGCCCTGGAAACTTTGATTTAGTGTAACATATATTATTAAATTAAGTCGGATATTTTATATAAAATGTATCAGTAGCACTAAAAAAATATTTGAGAATTTATTCAAATAATGCTTTAAATGAGCCATTTTCTTCCCAAATAAAATACGCAAATGATGTTAACACTAAAATGTTTTAAAATGATGACATTTTTTTTTCTTTTTAAATTACAATTCTTACAAAAAGAAAATCAAATCACATAATTTTCTTCTTTAATATTGTTTTTGAAAAATATTTTAGTTGACTTTGTATCGAGACATTTGTTAATATGATTAAATTTTAGTTTTAATGCATATTTAAATTATTCGCGCATCAGATATCTAATTATATATAATTTCAGTATTCTCGAAAATACTTTAAAGGTATTTTATAAAGGAATATGAAATTCGTCGAGGAAAAAGGAGGGAAATGAATGCGTGTAGGTATTAAGTTTCTATTTGTCGAGAAGTTTAAAGCATCGATTCGAATAAGATTATATTTAACATTCGAATATTTAATACTTTGATTTTAACAATTATATTTTGGACGCTTTTGTTTAAACTGCGAAATGCTCTTAAAAATGGATTAAAGTTGATGGTTAAAATGGAAGCAAATAACAGCTGTAATTTTTTAGAAGGCTAATGAAAGATATTAACATTAAAAAATATAAGGCCATTTGTTCCTCTTCAGTCAAGCCTGATAAGTTTATCCTTTTTTAATATTTTTAATATTCCTTATAATTTTTATATATAAATTTTATATAATTTTTATGTATATTTACATATATTAAGTATTTGCATTTTAATTTCATCAATTTCTTATTAATAATTACTGGAAATTCTTGCAATTCTTGCCTGATTAAAAACTCTCTACCTGAATCATAAAAATTGGACGTAAGGATCTCTCTGAAATCGGTCTTGCTTGATTTAAAATCACTCTTTGAATCGTAAAATTCTAACTTAAATATCTCTCTTGATTAGTTAAAATGTTTCTTTCTGAATAAATTGCATCGGAAATTCAAAAATCAACGTACTTTCGAAATAAATAATGATAAAAACAGTCACAATTTTGATATCTTATTTCTCTCAATTTATTTTTAGTAAGTATGGAAAAATGCTATATATAGGCTATAAATAACTAATTTCTTTTTTATTCAAAATATATGGCAATTAGAAACCAAATTTGCACTTCTGTAATTATTAAAAAGAACAGATTCTAAAAAAAGAGGTTTATTTTCTACTTTTTGCTTATATGCAATTTATAAAACTAAATAGAACTCAGTTCCTAAAATAAGCAGTATCAATTTAATAAACAAATTCCTGAATTTACAATAACCACAAGTAAGAATGAATTACCCATTAAAATAATTTTATCGGAAACTTTTAATTAAATTAAAAGGCCCCAAATCTTTACAGAAGAATAAGGTCGTCAGATCCAAATACTCTTTGTACCAAATATGATTCAGTCATAGTTTAATTTTCTCGCCGACTTTGGAAGAAAGTGAGTAATTATTAAACCAATAACAAAAATTACTGCTGGCTTTGATGTTTAGTTTAAATAAAGAATATTATGTCTTATTATTGAAGGATAATTTTGCAGGAAGCCTACAAAAAATAATGAAACTCCCAATTTTTCTGAAGGGAAGTTAAAGGGGCGAAATAATTTTCCTTCCGGATTTCACGTATTTAAAGTGAAGTTTAATTAGGCGGAAGTTTCCAACACCCGAAGACGTAAATGTCTTAATTTGGAAAGGCGTTTAAATTCATTATTTTAGCATTTCCTTAAGCTAAGCTCTTTCTCTAACATTTTATTACGCTCCAATAAGTTGATTGTTGTATTTTTCTACAGGCTAACTTGTTCTGCAGTTTTAAGCCAATTTCAGTATCTCAGAATTAGGATCTTTCTACATAAGTTTTCTAAACAATCTTCGCGTCCTGAGTATAATTCCATCGAAAGTTCCACAAAATTTTCGAAGTATAATTCCATCTAATAAAGATGTGGAGTGGACTTAGAAATTATTATACAAGAATTTTACTTTGAATATATTTTTAAAACTTGCTATAATGAGGATTACAATAAAAACTAAGCTAGTCTCACTAAATTTTAAAAAATTAAAATATCATCGTTAGAATAATAATCAGAATCAAAGAACTAATTAATCATATTCAAAAAATATATCTGTAATATGTATAGTCCAAGACTTTTTTCAAATTTCCAATTGCTTATGATATCCACTGAAGCATGAATGAATAGTGGTTTTAGATTGTGCGATCGAAAAAAAATGTGGTTAAACAATTGCAACTGATAGTTATTTTAGAAAAAACTGTTGAAAGATACTTGTGTGAATTTCTTCCAATCTATTTGCATATTCAAATTGTCATTATGAGCTTTGTAAAAAATATCTTTTGATCATTTTAAATGAAGTTATTATAAAAATCCAAAAAAAAAAAAAATGATAATTTTTTTTAAAAACATGTCCTATTAATATGCTAAAAATTGTGGAAATTCAGGATATTAAAACGAAATAATTCAGAACAACAAAACACAATCATGAAGGCATAAGACGCTGATAAAAAAACTCTATGAAAGCTGAGACTTTTATTGAATTTGATATATTTAAGGAATTAAGAATTTTCTGATTTAACGAGATTAAATTCCTTTTAATATTTTTTCAGCTTTTTAAAAGTTTTCAATTTTTGTTTGCAGTTCGAATTTTTGGTTAAAAAATCTATATTTTATAATCTTGTGTTTAAAAATAATTTTTATATCCATAATTTAAAGTACAACAAAATTTTACAATAAAAGGTTACATTTTTATGTTATTAACAGCGAACATATAAAATTTTTAATAAATCTAAATTGCTAATGTAATACAAAAAATAACGAATTTAGGAATACATACGCGAAGTATAGGATATAAAAATATACATAAACATATACAAAACATACCAATTCACAGTTATTTAGAAAAGTAAGCAAAATGATAATATGAATTTTGTGGTAGTTTCTTTTATCAATACATAGCAAGATATATATACACTTCCAAACCGAAGTGCTGTCAAAACATCAATTAAACATATTCCTAATTATGTTATCTAGAAAAAATTAGAAGAAACTTTTTTCCTTATAAATCCTTATAAAAAAAAAACTAGAACTTGCTTTATTACAGATACTCGTACAGCTGGGTTTGAGAGATAGAGAAGTTTTCTGAGAACTCTCCGAATCTCTTGTTTTAGTGATATTCTGGTGCCCAAGCGTATCTGCATCACGTCTGCTAAGTTAGAATATTTACAAATTCATGAACCAATTAATAAAAATTCTCACACTGGGTAAATACGCCGATTTCGTTTGGTCACTCATAGCTTACATTTCGGTGTTTGTTTTCTTATTCTCCGAATTTTACTTTTTATGACTTCATACTTTATAATCTTTTACTATTTTCTAATCTTTCATGTTTTCTGCTTTTAAGACGTATAGAAACTTTTTTATTTTAATTATCTTCATTTTAAATTAATAATTAAGTTCTGAATATAATAATATATTGCATTATCAACAGAAACATACAATTATGCAAATTTTCAGAAATTCAGAACTTTAAAAAGGCAAAGAAAAATTTGTTACAAAATTTTATTTTTACTAGCATAAAACAAGCAAGTCAACATAAAAATTGAAGAAAACTTATTAGTATTTTAGATTTTCTGTATATTATCATACCATCAATAAATCAGTTTCACCGTTTTTAATTATTTATAAAAGCTATAAAAATCTTAATATTTCTTTTCTATTCCGAGATAAATGAAATTAAAAAAATGTTATTTAATTTGTCATTTTGTTAGCATATATTTTTTTTCCATTTTACTGCATTTATACTTAGTTGTCTACGTGAAAAAAAAGCATTTACTTTTCCAACTCCTTTTCATCATCAAGTTTGAATCATATCGATTGGAAAATATTTGACGAACATATGCAGGCTGTAGATGTTAATTATAATATCAAAAACGAAAAAAAGGAAGAATATTTTTAAAATAAAAAGACTATATTTACTTTTTTTTTTGAAATTTCCAAAAAAAAAGTAAAATATAAAATGGTAACATTCAAAATTGCTACACCAGTAGATTAAGAAAATGAAAGTAGGAATAATGTCTAAAATAAATTTAACAGGGAATTCGGAGCATCACCTAAAACAAAGATGAAAAAAAAAATATTTTACGTTGATGCATCTCTGTTGAATTAGTATCTTAAACCATAATGAAAAAAGAAATTAATTCTTCTTTTTTGTCCATAAATTTATGCAACAGGTTTTAAAATATTGACTTAGAAGGAACGATGCCAAACCTTTTTCTGTTTTAAAAGCGTTATTTCGAATTCTGCCAAGCAGTAATTCAAAGAAAATTATAATTAGCTTATCCTCTTTTGATTTAAAATAATTAGTATGCAAATAGTTTTTTTTAACTTTTATTAGATTCATAATTTACTGTAATATTTGGTTCACTTTCTAATTGGAATTATTTTTTATAATAAAGATATATTGTTTACCTTTGCCATTTCCTCAAGTATTAAATTAAGCACAAATAAAATATTAAGTATGTCTCTCTATTGCCTGAGAGAGTGAACATTTCAGGCTATTTGTTCTCTTAAATTTGCTGTTCTCTTCGATTAAAATGTTATCGTTTAATGTTTCCTATATCAACTCAGATTATTTCTTTTCCAGATTATTTCTTTTCTCTTCATATTTCATTAAATTTTAGCTTGCGAAATCCAAACAAGCTTTATATTTATATGCAAAAGGGTGACTGAAAAAGCAGATTAGCACGGAAGTTTAGAGTAATAATTAATTTATCATTATTAATTAGAGCTGAGACTCTTAAAACCTCTTGCAGCAGCGATGGTCTGGTGGTAAGGCGTCGGCTTTAGAAACAGAAAATTTGAGGTTCGAGACTCGATTCCACCGAAGAACCGTTCTATAAGTGGGTCTGGTATGCATTAAATCCATCACTGCCAACGTTTTGAGATGGTGCGGAAACCTAAAGAGGTGGTGCCAGCTCAGATTTCGCCCTCGTCATCTGAACGCGGCTAACAAAATCACGAGGTCCGACTCGGAATAGCCAAAGTGTAGCTTTAAAACTGGTCGTTAATATAACTGAAATGAATTGAAATCTTACAACTTCTTAATTTAATCGAATATAAGAATTCGAAAATTGTAGAATGAAAAAAGAAGTACCTCTTTTGCCTTCTCTTACTTAGATAATATAACAGATGAAAGCAAAAAGAGCTTCAGGTATAGCTAAAATTGTGATGTTTTTTGTATCTGTAATTACAAAAATATAAATGAACTTGATAGTTTAAAATTCTTATCTATTCATTTAACTCTCAAATATTTTACAACTCTGTCAGAAAACAATTTTTTTTAAATTGTTGCTGAAACGTTTTCTAATACAAATTTTATTGCGGTCTAGTTAGAAAATAGTGAGAGTCAGTTAGCATTCATTTCTGGATTTCTTTATTATATAATTCTGAATATGACTTTTCAGTATGTTAGAATAATTATCAATACTGTAATTTAAAGGAAGTACTTGACAAGAAATGTTCTCTTTAGAAGTTGTAACAAATGCTTTATAAAATTAAATTTAGAAAACCTAAAGAATAATCACGTAACTTTATTCTAAAGAACTTAATTATACGTAATTCGTAATTCAGATTTGCATCTGGAAGGAAATTGGTTCATCAATTATTTCCAGATGCTATTATATCACAAAACGCAAGATATATTTCTGTTTCTTCTTGCTTAACTTAATTAAAGTTAAATAAAGTTAAGGAAAAGAAAAACAATGATTGAGAAACAGCATATTCATATTGCAATCATTGTTGGAAATTTGAAGACAGATTGCAAATTCAGGAAGACTGAAAAAAAAAATTAGATTCATTAGGAGAAATTTGAAAAACATTTTAGATTTAATTACAAATAATCTTTTGTTTTCAAATATAATTTTTCATATGAATCGTCAGTGATTTTCTTTATCATAATTTTCAGAAAGAAAATTATTTATCTTTTGTTTTCAAATATAGCTTTTTATATGAATCATCAGTAATTTTTTTCCATCTTAATTTTTAGAAAAAAAAAATATTTTTAACTTGATATTGAATAAATAAACTAAAAGTAATACCAATAAATAATAATGACTTGGTTGCTAATAATTTAAAAATTAATAATTTAAAATTATTAATTTATTACTATATATCAGTTGATTAAATTTGTTTTATTCTTATATATAGAATTCAAAAGTTCCAAAATGTCAATAGAAATATGAATAAAATTATCGCTTTTTTTTTCTGGTTTTAGTATTATTGTTGTTACTTTCGTGGATAACAAATGGAAAATGGATTTTTCACCAATGGAATTTGGTGGAAAATTATGTTAATTATGGAAACCATCATGAAAGTTAAGAGAGAGTGCTAATATATATCAAAATGGAAACTCAAATGGACACCCAAAATCTTGCTAATTATGAAAACTGTCATAAAAGAGAACAGAGAGCTAATTTGTTCTAAAATATAAACTAAAGAAACATAATTTGTTATTTTCTAGTAATATCTCTGATAATCTCTGTCTTTGACCCACGTGCATTAAAGGGCAAGATATATCGTTTTTTAAATGTTTTTTATCCGTGATTCCAACAATTTTTGAAGTAGCTGACTAAGTTGTTTAATTTATATTTGTGTTCCATTTTTGTAATTTTTATGGTTTATCTCAATTAGTTTCTTTCTAATAACCTTTATTCCCTTCTTATCTTACTTTTTCAAAAAAAATTATTTTTCTGTTTATTTTTATTTTTTTCGTATACGAAATATATAGAGTATTGTATATTGAGATTGTGACGAATCTCTACGTTTCAAATTTCTTTGAATTCTACAAACATATTTTAAGCATTATGTCTGTCAGTCTTGTTCTCCTGTCTATTTGTGAACACGTTAACTTGAAAATACTTTGTGCTAGAAAGATGAAATTTGGTACATGAATTTTAGAACAAATTCTTGGATCTCTGTTATATATTGAACAAATACATTCAATGAAAGTCTGTGGCTGGCAGTTCGAATGAAATAAACTCGGTAACTACAAAAGATAAAGAGCTAGATAAATTAAATTTGTTACACCTTTTCAATATCTAAATTGTCGATTCCTATAAGTACTAAAGTGTATTTTCGTATACGTGTAAACACAATAACTCATAAAATCAAAGTTATAAATCAATTTAATATGTATTTTTCAGATTACAATTGTATTCTATGCCGAAGTTTGATTTCAAACTGCGTGAAAAAAGGTGTCCTAAATACAGATTCGAATATTAGATTCAGTAAAAATGCTACATTCACACTAAAAGTCTATATTTCACAACTATTGCTCAATCATGACTTCAAAAGCAAACATGACCGTTCTCCAAATCTACAATTTTATGTAGGAGAATGGGGATTGCATCTTTATTGGAGAATATATGATGAAATTTCGGCAAACTCATTCCCTCTAGTTAATGTTTAATAACGGAATAATTATATAATAAGTATAACCAAATTTCACTTTTCGTTTTCCTAAAGATTAAATAAAACTTCTTAAGCACTATAAAATTTTTAGGAATGCTCAAAAAATTTTGTTTTCAGATCTGAATTCAGCTAAAACATATTAAAATACTTTTAAGCATTCAATAGTTTTCCTAATTCATTTCACTTATTTTAATCGTCATAAAAAAATTGAATCTGTTGAATCTATTTAAATGTTCAAAATATTCAAATTGAATGAAACATAAGAAATTCAGCATTACAATAAAAAAAAACAAATCAATTAATATATTCAAAGTTTAATATTCAGTGAATTTTTAAAACTTAATCCGATTCCAAACAAACCCTGTTCTCTGGAGGTGAAAGATAACGTAATATTTATTTGTAAAATTAAAAGAACGATAAAACTAAAAATGGAAATAATAAATTCTGGATTGCAATTTAGCAGTCAAAATAATCCAAAAGTTTTATGTTCTATGTAACAAAATAAACGTATCATTTTGTAAATATTTAATCTAGTTCTAAGTATGCTGTATCTGAAAGTGGTAAATATTTGCTTTAATTATAATATAGATCTATTTATTCTTGTAAATTTTTCTCTACTTGATGACATAAGACTTAAGACTAGTTAGTTTAATCTTCTCTGAATTTTTCAAAAATATATAGTTTTCAAGATTCTTAGCATAAACGGCTTTTAAATAAACAAGACTAGCTTTTTAGAAATAAATATTTTATGCAATAATTTTAAAGAAAAATAAAATTAAATTAGATTAAAATAAAACTACAACCGTTTTCAAAATTAGACATTTTGCATCGATTCCGAAATAAACGATTACATTCTAGTGCTGTCCAATAATTGCAAATGGGAAACAACTGCGGGATTTATAGTTTACAAAAGCAAACAATGCTATTTAACACCATCTATTAAATATGATTTTTAACGAGTTCTTAAATTTGTGAACAAATTTAGGCTAAACAAATTCGAAAGAATACTACATTAAAATTTATTAACGGGTGGAAGAAATCGAAATTAAAATTATATTTGATCATTAAAAGTCGAATTTTGAAAGGAAATATTTTTTTAATTTTTAAATGTTTTTAAGAAGTATATTTTCTTTCTTATGCAGTTATAAATAATTGGTTTGTAAACGAACGTATTCTCAATACGCAATATAAGATCTAATTGTCTTCACAAAATAATATTAAAATTTAAATATGCATTTTCCTCAAATTAGTCATTTCTTTATTGTAAGTATTCTGTTATACAACGGACTAGCATTTGCTTGCAGTTTACGTTGTACAGAAAGTTACTGTATCTACACAAAATTAACCCTTATCGTGGCAAGATTGCGTTTTTGAAGAAAAGCAAAAAAAAAAATGTATATAGGTAGTTTCTTTACGCTATAAAAAACATCAAAAAATAAACAAAAAAATCGTGTAATAAAAATCGTTTAATAAAACTAAAAAATTATTTTATAGTGGTAGTATATTTTTATAAAGTTGTATGTATAGTGTACTATACAAAATGGACATAAGGGTTAAGCTCAAAACATAATAGTTGTTTGCATTAGCTTAGGTGAAATATCCATAATGGTTATGATCCAAGATCAAGTAAATGCGCCAAATTTTGTAGAATAACTTGAGAAGTATTTAAAATAGATGGATATAATTAAATAAGAAGCATTTTAAATATATTATCTTAACATCAAAGTTCATGGATAAAATTTAATAATAGATCTTAAAATTTTATTTGTAAATTTAGAGACTTTAAAAACCATGGTCCTACATTAGATAGATGATTGATTTATTAATTCCTGATTGATGAACATTGATGCGAATAATATAAAACGAATTATTCTCTAACATTAATTTTTATTTTTGAGTAAAAATAAGATTTAAACCAAAATGCTAGATCTTTCATTTTTAATGAAATTAAATTGATTGAATTTTAATTGAAACTAAATACTTGACATACCAATTGTAATTGGTAAGAAAAATGATAGTTTTCAAAGTTTTTAAAAAATGTTCTGTTTTTAAGAAAGTACCATAGATTATGCTATTTGAAGTGTTTGTATCTGGTATAAATATTGCTAATTCTTTATCAATTACTAAGTGGTCTTGTTAAAATAATACTATTCTATTTCTAGAACTTGTATTAATTTAAGATCACATTGTGTATTCCACTTTCCCATTTGTGGGTATCTAAAGTTCAAAGAAGAGATTATGCGAAAAATGATTGCTTACCCAATTTAATTGATCATAAATTGAACTGGTACCCGATAATATTGGCATCTCACTAATTTCTTCTTTTAACGGAATATCTTTTTAAATTCATCCGGCCATCCATCAGAGGGTTGGCAGTCAATTCTTGGAACGTTTCTTTTTCTATCAGCCCCAACGACTACATCAAATAATTTAAAGTTCATTCTAATTTAATATTTCTAAACCATTTATTCTCCAGTTGCAGTGGTTTTGATTAATGTAACCATTGCAGTTCAAAAACATTTCATAAATTATACACAAAATCTGTTTTCATTGCTGTTTTTCATTTGCTGTTTTCGACTGCCTTTCATTTGCTTCTTCAAAGTCCAGATCGATGCAGCACTTATAACCAAAATTATGATGAAATAATTCAAGATGAATGTAGACTTGTCTTTGGACTATCAAACATTTTAGACCAGAACCAAAATGGTACTTCTTTTCTTTTGGCTAACTTTGAGTTGCTCAGAAAGTTGATATTGAATATTTGATATCATATTTTATTATTTATTTTAAAGCATTGGTGAGAGTCTGATGATTTAAACTACATCACAATCATTTACCATATTGACGCAAAGACATCGAAATGTGGCACTAGTAAAAGCATGTAAGTTTTTTTCTGTATTAGATATGAACGTAAAACAATTTTTAGGCGAAATTCAATGTAAAATCGTGTCGTGAATGCCGCTCAGTACCCGCTTAAAAATAATTGTTTTTCCCACAGGAAATATACAGTGAAAATATTTTTTTCGGAGGGGGCTCTAGAAAATATGTTGGTGGAGATCAAGTAACTATTGATGACCCATTAAGATGTCATTATCCTTATTAAGCAAAAAATTACCGGAATTAATACAGTGGCTTTAGTTGCTGGAATAGTTCTTTATAATAATTGGCAATACTAAAGATAGTTGATAAACAGCTGATCGCCAAAGATGACGAGTTTGTTATTATTTTAAACTGAAATTAAGATGTTTATACTTTTTTTCGTACGATATAACATTTTCTCTGTTTTGATTAATTTAAATTAAGTTTTTATTTCGTACCAATTTAAACGCATCGTTTAACATTTTACCTTCCTAAATACCAAAAATAAAATCAGACATTTTGTTTAAAATCTGGTCTAGTTAACTGAAATCTCTGAAAAAAATGGTCTTAAAATTAATTTGGTTTTTTTATCTTTATTTTTCTTTTAAGTTATAAATATTTGATTTATTTTAATTCGAAATGTTACTTCATAAATATTAGGAAATAGCTGAACTACATTGTATGATTATCTTACCATGAAAAGCGAAACTTTTAGAGTCAACTTTCTTCAACTTTAGAGCCATTCGGTTTCTTTATAAATAATATATGCTGCTGAATATGCCTGACATTGATACTGCCATTTATCAAGATGTCTTTTAAATCCAAAGGGAAAACGATCTTCCAGGCGTTCAAAGTTCTTTTAAATCTTTCAGCAGAAATACAGAGAGGATTTTTCAGAGCTTGAGTTTTGCTAGAATTTAAAAAAATTTTTATTCCCAAAATTTAATAAATTTTAATATTTAGAATTATGATATGTTATTATTAAATTTAGAAAAAGTAAAATATTTTTACATATTTTTTGCAACAATCTTCAAAGTTTTTAATTTTTCAATTATTTATTTTAGTTTAATACTTTTCTCAATAAATAAAATAAAATTCATGAAAAAGAAATTTATCATCATTAATATAAGTGTTGGCTGAAATTGAAATCATCATGTAATAAATAAAAAAAATATTATTATATAGTTTGTTTTAGAAAAATTTTAATTTTTTTTTATATGAACAATTTCTTACTTCTCTTATAAAGCATACGAAGAGAGCAAATATGTAACATAAAACCAGCACGAATAGACTCACAAAACTTTCTCGCAACCAGAAATATAATATATTATTGTAACTTCATGCCATTGGCGAACAATAATTATGAATGAAGGTTCTGTTGGCGATATTTGGCATATTTTTCTTCTTGGATATTAATCACTAGGACACCACTAATACTCAAGTAACAGAAGCTAATTTTGAAACAGAATTGTAATATGTATCTTGGAAGGTTTTTTTTTTTTCTTTTCACTGACTGAAACGAAATTTTGACTCAAAACTAAAATTGTAGTCACATAATGACATATGGAATTTCATATATTTAAGTAATTTCATTTTTGATTTATCGCGTTCGTATACTTGTGAGTGAATCCATTATATAAGTGGAGTCTTATTAATTTAATAGACTTATATACTTGGTTAAACTAATAAGGTTCGTATATTCGTCTATCCATCTGTCTTCAAGTGATTGATTGATTGATGGTCAACCTTTTGAATAATTAGTTTCAAATTTGGAAGATATCTGCATTAAATAAAATATGTGTTTAAAATTTTATTCATCTAGCGTTCTTTACTTTATAGTTATCGTAAAATTTAGATGCGAGATACCGAATATATTTTCTCTCCAAATAGATTTTGTTCAAAATCTGATCGGAATTTAGATAGTCAGTGTAAAGACTATATGTCACTTTTCGGCTGTCTACCTCAAACAGTTTTTGGAATTATTGCGTGATTTTTGGCTGTAAAAAATGTAGATTTGCAAAGAATTTTTTTTGACAAATATGTCAAAGGCTGACTGTCTTCCTGTGTGTGAGTACCATAACCCAAAACAGACCAAGAATGGTAAATGAAATTTAGTGTATGAAAAAAATTACTCGAAAATTCTTGATATGTAACAAATTTCGCACCACATAAATCATCACATAAATATCCAATTTTTAAACTTGACTGTTTTCACCACATGCTTAGAACAAGCACAAAATGTTAAGTAAATACGCAAGAGAAGCGTTAAGAGATAGATCTTATTAATTTATTATTCCCTTGCCGCCTTTCGTGACTAACTGGTGAGTTAGATGCATGATTAGTTATGAATTTGATAGACTAACACTTGTTCTACATATGATCCATTATAACAGTCAAGTTTTGTGACATCAAGGCGCGTTGGTTGTCTAGTTCACCATCTTCTTAACAATCTTAAACAATTTTTCTTTCCTAAGATTCAACAATAATTCCTAACTATGCTGTCACGATGGTCCAATGATTCAATATTTCCGCTTGTCTTTGGGTGGGTCAGAGTAGCCGTTTCTGGTTAAATAAACTAAAATTTTCCTCCATAGAGTATATTACATTTAAATAAAAAATCAGTGGTTTTATTTCAAAAGTATTCAAAAATTTATAAACTGTTAACAGTATTTTTAGCCTCAATTTCATTATATATTTTTATAACTAAAAATATATAAAAATCAAAGCGTCATCATTCTAAAAAATTACTCAAATAATCTGAAATCATCAGATATGAGTACAAAAAGCAAAATTCTCTACACCTCCAACGAATATGTATATCGATATTCTTTCTACATGAAAGAAATATGTACTCTAATGAGAATTAACTCTTGATTTGTTAGAAGGTCAAATGTCATTCTAATAACTCCGGATTTACTCGAACAAAAATTATGAATATTTTAAATACAAACCATTGAATGATGGTTTGTAAACGTCGTTGAAATGGAATTATACCTACCCAACACATTACACAATGCAATTTTAAAAGATAAGCATTAAAAATGTACTCCGATTTCAAACGAAAATGGAAGCGAAGTGAAAGTTTTAATACCCTCCCTTCGCTACAAATAACTCGATCGCGATATACTGTCATTCCTATTCGAATTGTTCATAATGCGAAATTCTGATAAATTAGTTGGTTTCCCTTGCGCATGCGTACCAGTTGTTAAAATGTTTGACACTAAGGTTTAATAATGACAATTTAGATACGAAATGCTTCAGTCATATGATTATCAAGATATTAAGTTATTCTGACAGCATTTCCGATCTGTTAGTCAGTATATATGCGTCTTAAAAGTGAGTTGTCATCATGAAATGGTTTTAGATTTGATAAAATTAACAGTTATAAATCATAGTAAAGATTAATTAGATGGTACCGTTTCTTGAAATTACTTCTGAGCTATTAATTTATTTATTTTATGGTTTAGAGATTTTTTTTGCAACAATTATATAGATGATTGTTTTATATATAATTAAATAAAACATAAATCTACTAAAACACTACCCGAATCAGTAATAGAACCCAGTCTTAATTCCACGAGTCATGCTCTTGATATTCAAGTTAAGATGTTCATTATTCTAAGAGTTAACTCGTGAAGATCATAATTGGCCAACATTTTTTTGCATGAATTTGTCGTGATATTCATTTTGATAAATTGTCTTTGCGAGTCATATTCGTCAAAGTAGGCAAGACATTAACTATAGGCACAATTCAGATCACTGATTTTTGTTTAATATTGTCTGTGTAATTATATCATCTTTCTATTGAGATTGAAAAGACACATTTCTAATTATTATTTTTTTAATATTTTGACATTCCAGTAAATATAAGAGATGGAAATTGCAAGTTTGCAGGGCGATTTATCTCCATTTTTATTTTGTAATATATTTATACAAATACAATACCTTACGCTCCAATGAACAAAGTATGTCACATTTCTAAATAAAAGATGCAATGAAATACTTCAATATATTCTAAATATTTTAAAAATAAAAACACTGGAAAGGAAAAGAGATGTAATGAAATGGTAATTTTTTCTTTCAGCATCTTTACTGATACTTTATTCTTCTGTTATTGTTAAATAAAATATAAATGTTTCCTTTATTATGGAATTTTACACAAATAAAAATAGCTATGTCAGTTTATATTAAATTTTTAAGTTTACAAATTGTATTTCTACTTTTGTTTCTAAGTTCAACCAACACTTTCTTTTTAATTTGTTTATCTTCCGCTTATATTGCTCTGTTTTTGATTGTTTCGAAAATCTAATATATTCCACTTTTTTTTACAATTGTATAGAGAATCCGAAGTATAGAGAAAGTATTTCTTTCGATTTTGCAAATGTTTTAGTTTTATTTCCTGCTTTTTCTCTTTTTGTATCGTTTGCTGTTTCTCACACTCATGCGTTGTGGGTTTTATTAATTCATTTTTATTATTTTAAATGAGATCATGCGTAGGTTGAATCTACATATTTATGAACTAATCATAAAAATTAATTCTAGAATCGCATTCAATGTCGGTAACTTTTACAGATAAATCATAAAACAAAAATTAAATGCCTTATAATAAAGTATTGCAACAAAGCAGAAAGTCAAGTTAATGCACTTTTGAACATTATTGTGACTTAAGATTATAAATTATTCGTAACTTAACATTTTTTTTAACATAGAACCGTTGAGTAGGAACAGAATAAAAATAGTAAGTGTAATGTAAATTTCTCCCTGTAATAATCTCTGCAAATCGAAGTACAATCGCTATTCTTCTTTTTTCAAATTTGACATGTTTATTCAATTTTACTTTGGCTTCAAAACAAATTTTTCCCCTATATTTTATATTAATTAAATAAATATCTTGATAGTTATTTAAAATTACAAATTCTTAATGCCTCTATATTTATTAACAAAGACCCAGAACGAGAATCATTTTAGACTTCAAGATTTTTAAAGCATATAATAAACTTTCCTATTCTCAGCTATTTTTGTCTTTTCGACAAAATAAGAATTCTCACTTCATAAAAAAAAAAAAAGTCGTCACGAGATTCAATTAAAAAATACTGATTTTGAACTGTTACTGATATTGAAGACATATTTTTAGGAAAAATCGTACAATTAAATATTACACATCATATGTCCTGTTGCACCCCAAGTGTTTGTGTTCACAAGATAATAAAATCAGTCAAAAATTGCAATTTTTATGTTTTATACATTTTAGTTTTGTTCAGCATAAATTTTTCCAGTATTTTATCTTCAGTAGGATTCACATAAAAAAACTTTAAATCAATTGAATTATTTTACAGTTTTAGCTATTTATTTTATTATTTTGCATGGCAATTCTGAATGTACGAAAATAAATCTACATACAAACATATAAAAATCTAAACATAACATATAAAAATTATATGAAATATAAAACATAAAAATTGAAGCATAACATATAAAAATTATATGAAATATAAAACATAAAAATTTAAGCATAACATATAAAAATTATATGAAATATAAAACATAAAAATTTAAGCATAACATATAAAAATTATATGAAATATAAAACATAAAAATTGAAGCATAACATATAAAAATTATATGAAATATAAAATATAAAAATTTAAACATAACATATAAAGATTATATGAAATATAAAACATAAAAATTTAAACATAACATATAAAAATTATATGAAATATAAAACATATAAAAATTTAAAAGATTTCCTTACAACATTCTAACTATGCCACAAGCTTTTTTTTTTAATTTTGAAAATTGTTTTTGATGAAAAGCCTTCTGTTATTTAAATAAACTATCTTTCGAATAGGTAATAATATATGGTAAGCATTTTCAAAAAACGATTTTTCTTACTTATGGAATGTTTATATGTTCCATTATGAACAGCGTATTCTTCAAAACTCCAGTTCAAGACAGTATCTAGAAATACACTGTCTTAAGTAACATCGAAAAATAAACTTAAATTAGGATTTATGAGTGTTATGCTTGAACTTAAGTGCGATATAAATTGTTGTTCAGAGTGTTTTACGTAAGTAAATCTACAATTACAGATTGAGTGTTTTTACTTTCAAATTCAAATAAAATTGAAGGAATTTATTGACCAGAAAGAATTTTTCAATAGCCGCTTTTTTCCAATTTTTGCAAAGAAGAATCTCTTTTGAAATTGCCGATGTAAATGGTTACAATTTTATGTTTTGTTTTTTTATTTTTATGAGTACATTTTTTTAAAGTTTACTATGATTTAAAATTAAATATGTTTTTAATCCGTAAAGCTCTTTTTAAATTCATAAAAACTTAATAAAAAACAAATAAATATCCATAAAAAAACTAATAAATATTTAAATAATTTACTTCATTCTGTATCTGATTATTTCTTTAAAAGTGTTTTAACAAAAAAATAAATAGAAAAAAATAAGATGAAATTTTTAATTTTGATTGCAAGTTCATTTTATCAAAAAAAATGATGCAAACGTTGATTAATTTTTACATTTTGCTATATTTTTTAAATATCGAATAGCTTTTTGAATGCTTACCACTATTATTTTTCAAAGCTAAATATAATTTTTCAGAAATTAAAGTATTCAAAATTTCTTTAAGTGTTACTTTGATTTTTTTCTATTTGAAATTTCAATACAAACATATAATGGAATTAATTTATATAATATTAAAATCAACTTCGATCATTATTCTTAACATTATCAATACTAAGAAAATGAAATAAAGATAAGGACATAAATATATTTTTTTATTTAATTATAAAAGGTATATCGCTTAAGGTATATATTTATTTCATTCTATTTCGTTTATATTCCTTGCTTCACCATTTTGACCCGGTTTTATTTTTACTCAGCATGGTTATTAGTAAGTGAATTCAATATTCTTCTGATAATCTATTCTTTTATGTAAAGAATTCTTGAATGAATGATTTAAAAAGGAATTATTTTCTTTTATTTCATTGCATTACATATCATTGATCAAATAATATGCTGAAATCCTTAAATAAGCAGTTTTAAATAGCAGTAATAAATGATTTATTCTCTATCGGACTTCTGCGCTAGAAAATATTAATTTATTAATGTAATATAAATAAAAATAAATTAAGAATTCTTTTAGTATTAGAAACTGCATTGACTGGACGTGGTGAATAGTTCCATTTCTTTACTTCCATATCACTAATAAGTGGCAAAGCCCTTTAAATATTAATGTGATTTAAATATGTTCCTAATATTGAATGAATACTATGCAAAAAATTTTTATGAAACTTCCACGCGAAAATCGATGATTCGTAAATGAAAGCAATAATAATGTGTAGAAGTCGCAAGTCGGGGTTGCTATGTTTGCATCACTAAACTGCACAATTTGTTTTTATGTGTGCGTGCATGAAAAAAATCTTTGATTAATATTTTTTTCATGCCAAATGCAAATATAAATTCTAAATCTTTTTCTTAAAAATTCAAAAATATTTTTGTAAAGAATGGCCAGACAGAATCCAGCAAGAGAGGAGATCATCGGAGCTTCGCTCTATGGTTTCTCCAAACGGCTGAAGTTCTCACTGTCTCCTCGCACTAGCTGTATCCAACTGCCGGCTCACTACCATACGACTGGCTACTCCATACACAACTTGATGCTGCTTCCACAATAGGCAACAGGACTCGGCAAACAACCCAGTTCAGCAATAGCTTGGGCTCCCCACAACGCTGGCACTCCGCCGTTGCTTCGTTATCCTCTCGAAGACTCTTTACTTATCTACGATTCCGATCTGGATCAGACTTCCTTGATCTAGCTTGAGACTGCCGGTTTTTTATAGTTACTGGGAGGCGGGTCTAGAACCTTCTAAGCCAATCAGGCGTATCTCGGTACTTAATGGATGGATCGTTAAAATTCTCGAAGTTTCCAGCATTATCTATTTTGTCGCCAAATGGTCGCCAAGTTTACCTCTACTGAGTAGCATCCAATACAGATGATTATAAATCAGTCTTTCCAGTGATGGAACTAACCATGCTGGGAAGCAACTTTACAGGTTTGTAACAGTAAAAACCTGTTTCTTCCTGAAAGTAAGTATTGCATTTTAAGAAGTCTAAACAAAAAAAAAATACTGCAATGCATAATTAAATTTTTAATTCAATCTGATAAAACCATACGCAATTAGGTAAAACTATACCCAATTTACGTCATGAATTCGAGGTAATATAAAAATATTAATCTCCCCACGTAATGAGAACTGGTCCTTAATTCCAGAGGGGTTGCCCATTTAAGGATTTATTTAATGAAATTAAATTTTTAACTATATTATTTTATAATAGAAGATTTCAAGAAAGAATATTTCATCTTTTTTTACTTCCCTTTAAAAATCTTGCTTTATTCACATTTGTTATTTCAGAAGTCATTTAAAAAATCTCAAATTTTTAAAAAGCTTAAAATATCTTTCTTGGTTCTCTAGAAAATAATTTTTTCAATTAATCAAATTTCCTCGAAAACAAGAAAAAGCGTTTAGAATTAGAAAAAATTATTTTCTTTTAACTGACAATAAGGCATCACTTTGGATCAATCGGATCAAAGAGCTTACATACATGACACAAGACTGAAGAAATATAAACTGTTATTTTATGAATAGGAATAGGAATATGAAATATTAATATATTCAAGTGAAATATTTCGTTTTAAAATACTCTTTTGAAAAGAGATTTCCTCATTTTCATACTTTTTTCGCAGTTGGAAAGATGAAATCAAAAATTTCTTTGCCTTCTACTAAAAAGGGATATTTTTACAATATGATAATTTACAAACTGAATGGGAATATTTTCGTATGTTGAACAGAAATCATAATCTATTTTAAGAATTTTAATAATTAAATAAAAAAAATAGAACAAGTGAGTGATGTGAAATTTCTGAATTCTTTCTTGAACATTGCCGCAAATAGAAAGCACATTTATTCATTTTTTAAGCAAATTAATTGTAAATAAATGATTCCTATTGTTATAATTTTTACAGTTTTTATAACTTATAAAACGAAAACGGTAATATAATACCACTTAAAAAAAATTTTTTTTCGTTGAAAACGTCAAAGACAAAAGCGAATAAAGACTTCTTAAATCTAATTTGAAATTTGCTTGATTGAAAAAATCCTTTTAAATATATTTCTGTATTATTAAACCTCAAAGGAATTGTGGCGAAATATTTTTGTATAATCCAAGCAACAACAAGTTCCATGTGTTTTTCAGATCCTAGCATAATCATCACCTATTCTCTATCATAATGCGTTATTCATTTGTGAATATAAATGAAATTCTAGAAAGAACAATAATAAAAATCTTATAGGAGACTTAGAGCATGTTTAACATCACAATTTCCATCTTTTTTTTTATGCTTGTTCTTCAAGAGCATAAAATAACATACTTAACACATTTTCTGTTATCTTTCATACTTATAACGTCCTTGTTTATCTCAAACTTAAGTATATAGCAAAGTGTATAACATTTACCAATAACTCCAAGACTCCTGCAAGAGTATAAATCACCCACCTATCGCAATAAATCAACAATTTATTTCAAGCTCTCTCGAGCCTTTGTCATGTCGGTCGCACTTTTAATCCATCGTGATATATTGCCCCCCAAGAGCTGAACTTAATTACACTAATTAAGTTTATTCTAACAGTTTCTTCCCTTTTGTGAGAGTTCGGCATTGTTTTGTTATTCCACCAGCGATGGACTATAACTACAGTGACAACTAGTACGTGACTAATTGCTTCAGTCAATAAAACGCAACACTTCCGAAAGAAAGAATTGATACACTTTGCATAAGGTAAATAATTACTTAATTCATTGCCAATGCGTTCTGTAGTAATATGCTTCGCTGCAGATGAGGAGCGTTTTCTTTTTTTTTTATGAATTCTTTCTTTTGTTTAGACTTTTTGTTTGTTAGTTAGTGAAGCTTATGATGCATTAATAGAGCTTCCTTTGTTTCGAAATTAGGGTAATTAATCATTCTTTCGATAGTTAAAAGGAACAATATTAAGTTCTGTGAAACATTGTTATGAATTTTGAATTCTCTTACTATTCTTATTTATGGCCATATTCTTTTTAAAAAAATTATAAATTGAGTAGGAATAAGTATTTTTTTAAAAAATTGAAATTTCTGTTAAACGTCTATTGATAACAAATGTCGTGTCATCTATACTAATAATAAAGATAAGTGTGTGTGTGTGTGTGTGTGTGTGTGTGTGTGTGTGTGTGTGTGTGTGTGTGTGTGTGTGTGTGTGTGTGTGTGTGTGTGTGTGTGTGTGTGTGTGTGTGTGTGTGTGTGTGTGTGTGTGTGTGTGTGTGTGTGTGTGTGTGTGTTCTATAAGGCAAATTTTGGAAGGTGGAAATAAGCATCTCCAAGCAAATTTTTAGAAACTTTAATTAGAATTTTAGTTAAATAAAAATTAAACTAAATTTCTTCTTCTGCGATAATTTTCGAAAATATTTCTGTACAAAAATAAATTTTATATTGTTTGAAAAAAAAACAATTGAAATGGCAAGACTCTAATGTCAAAGAATTTTCAAAATCATGGCCATGAAGTTATATCTAAATGATATATCTAAAAGCAAATATAGTCATTATTCTTGGGGAACAAGACAATCGCCAAAAGCGATAAATTTATGATAAGTAAGGTAAAATGGAATTGAAAGTCAGTCTATTTTTGTATTGTCTTTGTTTGACAATTTTATTAGACCATGAAACTGCAATAAACCTAAATGAATCCCATTTTGTATTTTTTAAACATTATAGTAACAAAAATTATAAATATCAAACCAATTCTACCATGCAATGCAAAAAATGAAAACAATTGGTAAATTGCCATAATATTAAAAAAAAACAAAAAAAAAATGTAATCTACTGATGAAAAGTGATAAAAAGATTGCACTAAAACCATAAATTAAAAATTAAGTTGAAAAACAATGGGACTCGTATATACATTTGGGAATCAACTACTATGTTATGAATTTCAAATTCACTAATGAAAACTCACTAATGAATAATGTGCGAGTAATTCTTGTGAAAAATCATGCAAACATCAATTTCCTACGCAATTTTTAACTGCATCTATGCAAAAAAAAATCTTCATCTTGTTAAACTGCCAGAAACTGAATTTTATCAGAGATTGGTTAATAAATTTACTTTTAAATAAAAATACGATTTCTAAAATTTGAGAGATTTTTAAAATCATTGATTCCATATTTGATATTCAAAATATATCAAATATTGGAATATATGATTTATTTTTCAAAGTTGGAGAAATGATTTATTAAGTTGGAGAAATATCATTTATTTTTATCAAGATAATTGTTAAAAAGCATTATAATAATGAGATTGAAATTAATAATGAAAGTCATTTATCAAAATAATTGTATTTCTACAAATATTTAAAAAAATTACTATAAATTTCATTATTAATTTTTGATAATACTGTGTCATTTATTAAGTAATATTTACATAATTTGACTGAAATCTTTGCATTTTATAAGAAAAAAACGTACATAAAACCTGCAGAATACTTTTTACATAAAAGCTTTTATATTTTGCAAAGCGTGGATGATATTTTTTTGAAAATGCGTGTAATTGTTCAAAGGGAATAAAATCATTGTTGAATGTTTCTAATCATCGTCTGTCTTTGATAAAACGAATGAAAAACGAATAAAATCATTTTTTTCTCCATCAATTTCTGGTAGATCCTCTAAATGCTCCGGTGATTAAATTTTATATAAGGTACGTATATATTTTATATGGCTGATGTTCAATGACTTTTCGAACAACCTTTTTCAAAGAGTTGCGAAAAATTCGTAAATCCGAAACTGTCCGGATACTCTTGATCACAAAGTATATATTCTTTACATTCTTTATCGCACACTTTTTGTTTACATTAAAGTTTTTTTTTTTTTTTGCTATTAAAATTGTATTCATTTATATGCAAAGTTAGAGTCCGGCATGTGTACTTCTGAACTGCTGCCCCTATTACAGAACTTCGGGAGATGATTGGGTCGCGGTGACCTGGTGATAAGGTCTCGGCTTGTGAGCCGTAGGGTTTCAGGTTCGAGACTCGCTTCCACCGAAGAGCCGTCGTGTAACGGGGTCTGTTGCACGTTAAATCCGTCATGCCAAACGTCCTCCCGCTGGTGTGGTGTGGATAGGGGGTGCCAGAACAGGTGTCGTCCTCGTCATCTGACCGCGATTCAAAATGACGAGGTCCGTTCCAAAATAGCCCTAGTGTTGCTTTACAATGGGACGTTAATATAAACTAAACTCGGGAGATGATGGTATTCACATGGCTTTTCAAAACCTGCAATTGCCTAAACTTCATAGTGTATATGAAGCCTTTTTTATTGCACGCTTTTTTTTTAATAAATGTTTTCTTTATCCATAAAACTCATATTTATTTATATGCAAAATTACATTCCGACTTACGAGCTTTTCCCCTGTGCAGAACGTCGGAACATGACTGTGTTCACATGGCTTTTCAAAACGTGCAGTTACCTGAACTTCATAGATGCTTATGAGAATGTAAATCTGCATCATTAAACAATTTAATTTCCTTTTACTAGATTTTCTCTGCAAAATATATTTTATCATCTCTTACCGAGCTAAACCTTTATCCCTCCAGCTGCTGATGTATTTTCGAGTTTAAACTTCGGTCCAATAAATAAGTCTCAAAATCCTATTCAGAACTTCCACGTAATCCTCTCAAAAACTTGGATGATGGTCTAAATATTCAAATCCTGTCATTAGAAGCATAATTTCAGTATCGTTGCGTCTCCATAGAACCTGGTAAAAGTGATAATCGAAACCGAGATGTGAGCATTACATTCTGGTTAGATAGAGAATATTTTACAAAATTGAATACTACAGAATATTTAACATATTTTAAACTTCTTATGAGAAATAATTTATTAAAATTTTAGGATAATCATTAGGATGAAACATAAGATTAGGTAATACTTCTTCAGACTTTGAAACATTACTTTAAAATTTGACTCCTTTTTAAACAATAGATAATCTAATGTAAAATTGGATCCTTGATGGAAATGATTTCTCCAAAGCTGAAGTTTTTAAAGCGTTTGTGATTTGGAATAAATAATCTTTTATGAAGAAATTCCTGCAGAGATAAGTGTGTCTTACTTGAATCTTGTGGTATTTACTTCACGAGTCTCTTTTATATAGATACCCAAAGGGGCACTTCAGATATGGTAATTAAAGGGAAGCTTCCAATTGGTGGTTGAAAATTGTCGCCTTGATGAGATAGAAATGGTTTGGGATCGGCTACCTCGTACCAATGATTGGACATGTTTACTATAGGAGTACTATGGCCAGGGGTAGTCCTTAGAACACAACTACAGTCCCCCCCCCCATGTTGTTACGGTATTCTGGTATATATTAAATATAGATCGGAGTAGTCTCTTTTGTTTATCTGGAACGAAACTGATCACTGTTGCTATAAAATATTAAAATTGCATCTAATTAATGAGCTGTGATTAATCAGAAATCTAAACAATCTTTAAATATCTGCACGCGTACATTTTATTATATTATGATAAAAAGTATTCATATAAGAAAACGAAAATATAAATGATATTAAAGATGTTAAGTACAGAATGCAATTCTTCATAGGATAGAACATTGTAACTAAAGTTAAAATTCAGTAAATACTTATTCTTTAGGTTGTAGATGCTCTATAAAAAAGGGTTTGTTTTCAAAATTTTACTAAAATTTTTGTTAATTAAAAGATTTGTTAAAATTTAAAATTGATAGATTTGTTAAAATTTAAAATTGATAGATTTGTTAATATTTTTTGATAGATTTGTTAATATTTTTTGCGATAATTCTGATGCCCACTGTGAAATTATCTTAGAAGTGAAAAAAATAAGTGAAATTAGTAAATTTTCAATGACAAAACCCATATACATTTCTTTAAATATCATATATTTTTCAATTTTAAGTTTGAACAAAATTCGCAATAATGCTTGGATCGTTGTACTAAAATTTAAACCAATTTCAATTTTTTCCTTAAATTTTTCATTCGCGCAGTCAATCTATATTAATATTTTAATAAACATGATTGCTAACTTTACTTATCATCAAACTTTTCTCTAAGTAATGATCAAAATCACAGCAGAGATTTTACTTTTTATAAAATATCAGTTTTTAGCTGCCATTCGTTTTGCAAACTGCGTCTTGTAAAACTTATCTCTCATATAAAGCGAAATATAAGCGAATATATAGCGAATCATATGAGCGAATTTGACTGATGTGATCAAGTCAAACGAAGAAAGTAAATAGGAATGAAACCTCAAACATTTTTCTGACTACAAGTTTAAACTTTTTTTAATAAAATGAAGAATTTATTAATGTAATAACATTTTGTGTTCAAAAATTATAAATATTTATGATTTTCCTTAGCAGAGAACAATTTAAAAGTAAGTTTCGGTATTTTTTGGATAGCATTGTTTCATACATAATATTTTCTTTTTGGATACAAGAAAATGCATCATTTATTTATTGTCAAGTTTTCATTTCTTCTTATTTATAATGCGAAGAATAGCTTCCACTTCTCTAGCTGGTAGCAATTCATTTCCTAACTCGGCTCACGTGCAAAACCAAAATAAATTATTAAAAACTCTGTATTATTATTTAAAATATTTTTACTTTATTTATCATATCTTTTCATATTTTATCTGTAAAATGAATTTCAATTATCTTTCTCGTTATTTAAATAAAAATAATTTCGTATTTCCCGAAAGTTATGCAAGACCCTAATATTTTGATTTCAGTAACACATAGAAGAAATCGCGCAAAGTCACAATTTTTATTTTGTAATTGAATGAGGAAACATTGCACTGAGTTTTGTACAATTTACAGCAGCAACTTTACACAAAATTTAATTTTTCTTCCATATTTTAAGATTTTCCTCCCAAAAAAAGTCATCATAAATCATTAAATACATTCAACTAATGTTTAATTAATTTTATCTAACAAGGATTTTGGTTTCAGCAAATGAAAATACCAATGAAAAAAGTTTATTCAATATTTCAGTCTCATTTAATTCCAGCCGCTGAAAAGTAAATTATGTATTTTGTAGATTTTATTGAAAAAGATTAAATATTAAATCTTATGTTCCTGTTGTCAGAAATTCAGCATACTAAATACTGATTGCATAATTTGTGATATAAAAATCTAATGAAACAATTGGTTTTGCCTTCTATTGTAAATAATGAAGCTTTTATCTGATTAATTCGTCAAGAAAAAAAATTATAAATATTCTAAAGAACAGTATTTTCAAAAAAAAAAAAATCATGAAATACTCATCTTCTTTTAAAGAAAAAAATCATGCTTAATTATCTCAGGTAATTTCAGTTAAATATTTTTCCTCTTCATTTAAAAAAAAATAATTTTCAAATATTATTATGAATAACATTTACGCAGCATTTAAACAATTCCTATAATCATCCCAAATCAAATTCAAAATTAATTGATTCATTAATTGTTTCAAGAAGTATTTGCAATATCAGTAGTAAAAAAACTGCAATTAAGAATTTCTACTCGCAGTACGATAGATTTTAGAATAAGTATTAGTTAATTAGATTTTAAAAAAAGATGGATATTTCGGATATTGTGACCTTCAGAAAAACGTTCTTTAATTATCCATTGTGATGAAGCTTTATTGTTTAATCCATGTTAATGCTTTATTTTATCGCGCATATTGAAGTAATTTTTTTAAAAAATGCGTCTGTTTTTTTCCCTCAAATATATGACCTACAGAAAAAAAATTATATTTAATGCAAAAAAGACACTTGTTTCTTCAAAAATACCTCGTTATTATTAATGTACAAAATATAAAAAAAATTAAAGAAATCATTTTATATTTTTTTAGTGTTTAGTTTATAATTTACTAGCCGCCTTTGGCGACCAGCCGGTTCGTCAATCTTAATGTCCGTTTAAATTTTAATAATTAAATAGGTTGAGCAGTTGTTTAACCCCCTTCTTCGCCAAGTTGCGATAACGCGCCAAAGCAGGCAATCTTTATTATGCACTATAATTGAACATCTGCTCCTTTGCTTTTGAACATTTCGCAAGGTCGTTGTTGGCGATTTTTAAAAATTGCTCCAAGCAGGAGGTTAAACTCCGGTTGTACCATTAAATATTTTACGCAATTCCAACTTTAATAGATTCTTCAGCAAAATATTTTAAAACTTCAAATTTTGATAGTCATATAATTCACTCATAATATTATAAAGGCCTTCAGTCATAACGTGATATGTATCTCTCTCATTTTCTGTTACCCTTCATAGAATTTATGCTTTAAATTAAAGTGTAAATGATTAATCTGCAATTAATATAATAATATTTTTTACTGAAACAAAGCATTTTCTAATACTATGATTACTGATAATAGAGTCACTGAGCGTTTAAACTTTATGGGCACTAAAGAATATCTTTCTTAATTTATGTAATATCTCAAGCATTTGTCAACAAAAATTTCTCAGGTCCATCATGAACAGATCGATTTATTAACAATGTTTAATTTTAAATGTATCAAACACTAACAAAATAAACCGAATCATTTAAAATAATCGGTCGAAAAAAGGTTAAAAAAACTACTTAAAAAACGACGTACTTAAAACTATGAGCATATACAAATATATAATATAACATAAATACAATTTAATTACAAAAGCATGCAATTAACCTAAAAATAATTTAAATCATTGAAAACAGGTTAAAAAAAACTACTTAAAAAACGGTGTACTTAAAACTATAAGCATATACAAAAAATATATAACTAACATAAATACAATTTACTAAGCATTATTACTTACTTATTAGCTTATTACTTATTACTTATAAGCTTTATTACTTACTTAATAAATACAATTACAATTTACAAAAGCATGCAACTAACCTAAAAATAATTTAAATCATCCGTTGATAGTGGTTGTCATGACAACAATCAGAACAATGCACATGCGTGAATTTTCTCCGCCAGTTAGGTAACGCAAATGCGTGAATTTTTCTACGCCAGTTGGGGTAACGCTATGCAGATTATACATTTTTAATTTCCTTTATTCTGTGTTATTTTAATTCAAAAGTACTTCAGAATGAATCTGAAACATGGATTAATTAACAATGTTTAATTTTAAATGCATAAAACATTAAGAAAATAAACAGAATCGTTTGAAATAATCCGCCGAAAAATGTTAACCCTAGCCTCAATTCTGTTGGGAGAAAAAATAACTGAAGCGTTACTCATTTGGCGGTGGGGAAAATGGAAGATTTTTTTGGCGGAAAATTTGGCGGTGGGGAAGATGGAAGATTTTTTCGGCGGGAAAGTTAGTTTTTAACTAATAATTAAAATTCTAATTAAAATTTCAAAAAAGGGACCCCAGGTGCACATTCCCGACCTCTAAGGTATACATGTACCAAATTTGATAGCTGTATATCAAATGACCTGGCCTGTAGAGCGCCAACACACACACACACACACACACACACACACACATTGAGCTTTATTATAAGTATAGATTAATATAAAACTTATGGGTTTTGAAATTTATTTTTAACTTATATTGATTACTAACTGTCATCAGAATTCTTGTACAGAATAAAAATTAAATAAATTAATTGATTAACTTAAAATTAAATTATGTAAATATATAGAAATTACATATTTCCATTTTAAATTTGCAGTATATAAAATCTCAAAATACTAGAACATTCGGAAGTGTAATAAAAAATTGTTTATGAAATTCCATATTTACAAACGATAAATCGAAGAAAATAATATATAAAAACGGAAATTATGCAGAACTAGAATTAAATAGTCAAAATAAAACGAATCCCAAGACAAAATAGCTGAATTTATTATTTATTTTTCACTGAATTTATTATTTAAATCAATACATTATATCTGTTGCTTATGTTATTTTTAAAAACCCGTTTGATTATTATAATGAAACAGTCAGTTTTCATTATGGTAATAATTGATTATATATATTTTTTTATTCACTCTTATGGTCAGTGGGTAGTAGTTGGAAAGTAAGAATATGGTTAAGTAGCTGGATAATTTAACTGGCACTAGTTCTTTCTGAAAGTATAGTAAAAGTATGGAGTTTAAACGACTCCTTTTTGATGTTGAGGGGCCGCGGTGTCCTGGTGGTAAGGTCCCGACTTCGGAACCGGAGAGTTTCAGGTTCGAGACCCTATTCAACCGAAGAAACGTCGTGTAAGGGGGTCTGTTGCACGTTAAATCCGTCCTGACCAAACGTCCTCCTGCTGGTGTGGTGTGGAGAGGGGGGTGCCAGCTCAGGTGTCGTCCTCGTCATCTGACCACAGTTCAAAATTACGAGGTCCGTCCCAAAATAGCCCAAGTATTGCTTCAAACGGGACGTTAATATAACTAAACCAAACCTTTTTGATGTTCAGATGTACATTTTCAGGGAAGGAAGCACTTATCCACATCACTAGACGTAGCCTCTTATGTGGATTAGTACTGGGATATGTTTCATGGATAAGTCAGCTGACTCTCGTTACTATTGGAGGGAAATGCAATTATTGCACAGGGTCGAGTTACCTCTGTTCTGATGACTAGACGTACCTTTTGTGGAAAGATCTAGATGTAGCCATAGATGATCATTAGATAACGGATTTCCAGTTCCCATTTTGATACCGTAACAAACTTCTTATAGATTACTTTGGTTTTCTGAGCAGGGCGAAAACAGACTTTCCTTGGCTACTTTGTTTCCCTATTTGTAATATTTTCCTTTAAAACTGTTCCTAGCTTTATTAGTAAAAATCTGGTATTTTCCATACTTTCTTTTCTTCATTGGCAGCTCAAATATGGTATTTCCCTGCTTTCTTCATTGGCAGCTCAAATATGATATTTCCATGCTTTTTTCATTTGCAGCTCAAATATGATATTTCCATGCTTTTTTCATTTGCAGTGCAAATATGATATTTCCATGCTTTCTTCATTGGCAGTGCAAATATGATATTTCCTTGCTTTCTTCATTGGCAGTGCAAATATGATATTTCCTTGCTTTCTTCATTGGCAGTGCAAATATGATATTTCCTTGCTTTCTTCATTGGCAGTGCAAATATGATATTTCCTTGCTTTCTTCATTGGCAGTGCAAATATGATATTTCCATGCTTTCTTCATTGGCAGTGCAAATATGATATTTCCATGCTTTCTTCATTGGCAGTGCAAATATGATATTTCCTTGCTTTCTTCATTGTCAGTGCAAATATATTTCCTTGCTTTCTTCATTGGAAACGCAAATATGATATTTCCATTACTTTCTTCGTCGGCAGCGCAAGTTTCCCATTGTTAAAAATTGTTTCATATCTTACTTATATTTCAGCGATTTTAGATAAAATTGAAATTATTGAATATAATAATATTACATGCACTTGTATTTTTTTAAATAATGAGTGATAAAATTTCAGCTTATGTCGAAACTTTCGCATTTATTTAATTCAGTTGTGTCTAAAGAATTTAGTCTCGAGAATTTAAAAAGAGTATTTTATTTAATAAAAATGCTTACAGATGTTTCCGACACGAACTTCGAAAGTTATGATCTCAAACTTATTTCTACCCGTAAAGTGCACATGCCTGATTAACTAACTATCCGTCATCTTATAACCATAATATAACATTGTTAAACGGTGCTGCATTTCTTCCTAAAAATATTTTAATAATTCTGTGGAAAATAAATCTATTTTAGTACAAAATATGACGTTTATTAATACGTAAAAGTATAATCATTTTAATTATTATATAATACAATGTATTGCTCATATTATTTGAGTTCTGAATTCTATTAATCTACTTGTTAATTCATCTATGTGTGTTTTGGAACATTGTTAAAATGTTTTTGCATTGTAAACGAGAGATTGGAATTAATATAAATTTAACTATTTACATATAATTTAATAATTTATACTGCATGTTACATGTCAAAAAAATCTTGAATTTATTTTATACTAATTAAAAAATCATTTCTTAAATCTTAATTTATAGGAATTTTAATTAATTTATGTGAAATAATTATTTATATTAACTAATTTATAATGTGAAGCCAGGTGGTGTAGTGGTAGCGCATACGTCCGCTTCGCGCTTCCAATGCACAGGTCCAAGGTTCGATCCTCTGTCTGGGCAAGGTCGACTCATCCTTTCACTCCTTCAGTGGATCGATAAACTGAGGACTAAGTATGCTTGGGAACACTGGGGGGCACACATTATGCTGACCATCTAACCGAGACCATACGCCTTGAACGCCAGGGCGCTCGGTCAAGTAAGCAGATATGGCCCAGTAGACCTTGGCCCATATGAGCTGTTGTGCCACTGAATTTAGATTAATTTATAATGTATCCCAGCCACTTTCTACCGTTCGGCCGTTCTTAAAATTATAATTTTCAAAAATTCGTTTGTAAAGAATGTTTTCAAAAAAAAATTAAAACATGAAATCATATAATTTCTAATATAGATATACTAAGAACTAAATTAAAAACTCATAAATTTAATTTCAATCTTCCATTTTTTTGGTTCCGAATGCTTAATTATTTCATCTAATTTCTTTCTTGAAAGAGCAAAAAAAGTTAGTAATTTATGATAATTATGATAATAAAACATTATAAATTCGATTATACGATTTGAATATCTGTAAAATTAACATTTTAGTGAATGTATCAATTTTGATATTTTTTTCACCTTTCACCTTTCTAATAAGTGGCAATATTTCATTTTGAACTATTTTTAAGCATTTTACTTCAAAAAGAATTACACACTTAAGAAAATAATCTAAATACAAGCAAAATCATTATGAAAATGGAAAGAAAACTTGCAGAAACGTTTTGAATATCATCTCTAAAAAAATTTAATTTTAACACAGAGATAAAAATTGAAAGAAGTGCTCATCTGGTGAAAAAACATTAATTATCAATATAAACATACGATCTCTAAAGAAATGTCACTTTTCAGGCTTTAGGCAATTTTTGATAAGTTATAGTTCAGATAAATGAAAATAATTTAATTCGAAAAGCCCATTTGAAAAAGTTCCTTCGGTATTTTCTAATTAAATAGGAAAGATTGAAGAGCAAAAATCTGTAATTTAGAACTCTTAAGAAAAATTGATACATTTTTTTATTATGTACAATGAATAACAAGTTCTATATTAAAGTAATGATTCCTCTTACAAAACATATCTTCAGAATTTATACTGATTCAAAATCTCATAAGCAGCATTCAATTCCATACAGAAATATTTCTATTAACTACTTGAAATACATAAATTCTTGAGTATTCTTCACTTCTTCATCTATCAATGATACCCAACAGTTAGTATTAACATTTTCCAGCAGAAATTACGGTTTAGAAATTTTGAGTTTCCTATTGAAAACTAAGTATCATTATCGAATAAAATGTTATTTATCAAATAAATAGTTTGAGGAAAGATGTTCCTTTATTAAAAATATTTGACGAATACATATGTGAATTTACAAAATAAGCATTAATAGTGTAGCTTCTTCCCAGTAATATGAAAAAAATGTTTTTTATTTAAATTTTTTTAAAAAAAATATTCATCTATAAATATCTGAAACTTTCTAGTATATATATTTTTTTGCTTAATGTATTGAGAATAGGATTATGGTAATATGATTTAACTTTTATAGAGTTACTTTAAAATATTTGGTAAAAATGTAAAGAAATATGGATTGGACAAACAAAAGCAGATTTTCTAATGAAAATTGTGTACAGAAATATTGCTTTCAAATGGCTGAAGATTTCGGTTAGATAATCAAAGAATATCTTATAACTATTTTAGGCAATTCTAGTGTCCCATCCCCCTACATGAAGATGCACCAAAGAACGCAAGGAAATGGGTCAAATGATTGGAAAAATTTTGTTTTAATTTTTGCGGCGGCACGATGCCATTTATACATTTTTTTAAAAAAAATAGTATTTGGAATTATATTTTAATTGCATCCTATGTAAAATAGCATTCTATGATAAAATAATATTCTATAACTGTTCTTTAAAAAAAATTCAATTATTTAAAAAATATTTGTCAACTTTATATTTTTTTAAAAAATTGAGTTTTTCTAAAAAAAATAAAAAATTAAGGCTTTTTCCAAAAGGCAGATTTTTCTACAAAAGTTTTTCCAGGTAGCTACTAATATTCTACATAAAACTTGCTAAGGATTTCCTCCTGTTAATTACATTTAAGTTTTTTATAATTTTTTATTGTGAAACACAGTAAAAATTCTGAAAAAAATGCATTAATTTTGACATTGAACCTTTTAAAATACTGACTACATGTTTTAGATATAATTCTATAGTAAGTTTCATTAAGAGTATATTTTAGAACATTCGCAAAAAATTTCACATTATTTAATTTTTTTTAAACCCTTAGGCTTTCGAAAAATAACATATAAGCAAAAGCACAACAACATAGAAAAAAAATTAATTTAAAGTTTTCTTTCACCAATACCATGATATAAAATCCTTCCAATTTGTTTAAAACTTTTACAAAAATGTTAATTTATTATAAATCTTTTAAAATAAGAAAATGCAAACAAATTTTTGAAATAAAATATTATGCTTGTTTAATGAATATATAAAGAAAAACCTGCGAATGATCAATATTTCAAAAATCGTAACCATAACAATCTAAAAACATGAATGAATATACATCAGAGTTTATTAAATGTATGTTTATGCTATAAACATAAATTAACAAATATATAAAAAAGGACACATTTATTTTCATTGATTGAGAAGCCTTAGCTTGACGAACATTGTAAACGACCGGAAACGAAAAAAAAATCTCTAATTTAAAACTTTCTTCTCGTAAGGAAAATCTCATTTATTCAAAACTAAATGACTGACTTAA